>NC_057414.1:26656124-27012686 GCF_019320065.1 Cervus canadensis | reverse complement strand
AAGATCTAACAAAAATCCATGAAACATACCTGATTCATACAACTTTTCTTCCACTGATAGCCCAATTTCTCACAAGTCTCTTTCAGGCATTGATAAGATTTGTCTGCATCCAATTTGGTAAAAAATCGTGTCATTCTTTTGACTAAGCGCTGCCAGGGGTTCTACAAGTCAAATAGAGGAAAGCTGAATAAATTATCAGACTTACCACCAAAAGTAATCATACTATAGCTATTTGGCTTGAAAATTCCTTTTTCTGACTTCAGATTCTTATACATAAGTGTCTCCCGTAGGGAATTCCCTGGCAGCCCAGATGTCAGGACTCTGCCTCCAGTGCCAGAGGCCAGGGTTCAATCCCTGGTTAAGGAACTAAAAACCCACATGCCACGGTGTGGCTAAAAAAGAGGAAAGAAAGTCTCGAGTCTCGGGATTTCTCTGGTGGTCCAGTGGCTAAGACTGTGCTCTCAATGCAGTGGGCCCAGGTTTGATCCTGGGTCAGGGAACTAGATCCCACATCCTGCAATGAAGACTGAAGATCCTGTGTGCCACAACTAAAACCCAGTGCAGCCAAATAAATTAACATTAGAAAAAAAAAGTCTCCCCTAATTCTCTCGTCAAAAAAAAAAAAAAAAAACTGTATCAAGTGTTAATACTGTATTTCTTAGATTGACAAAAAAAAAAAAAAAAGACTTTGAGACAATAAAAAATAGAGTTGCCATTATTATTTTTTTTAATTTTATTATTATTATTATTATTATTTTTTTAATTAGTTGGAGGCTGATTAGTTCACAACATTTCAGTGGGGCCATTATTATTTGAGGAACTAAATTTCCTTACCTGTGAGGATCCTGGAGTGCCAAGCAATTGACTATTTAGAAGCATGTGATCAGGACAAGTGGGCTGGGAAAAGCTGATCCCTTGTACCAGTTTGTCAATGTATGAAGGGCTGGTGTCCCATAAGGAAAGGCCTGTCCGTGGTTCTGGCTGAGAACTGGAGTACTTCACACTTTCTTCACTAAGGCATTAGGATATGGAGAAAAATATACCTTTAAATAAAGTTCTTTAGGTCTTTCTTATATGGCATTACCATTCTCACACTGAAAAAAATTATATCCATCTTAAGAAAACATTATATACATGGATTGTTTTTCATGGGGACTATTATATCCAACAACTACTTGATCTTTTATTAATTATTAACCCACCTTACCTAGAAGCACAGTTTACTGGAGAGAAGTCCAAGTTGGATTGAATATGTTTAGAGAATCCACCAGGAGACTCGGATACACCACTAGAAGTAGCCCGGGGCCTCTTTGCCCCTAAAAAAGAGAACATAAATACAGATGCTTTCCCACTTGGCAAATTGAAGTAAAACCATATCTCAATTCATTTCTTAAACACAAAATACTTATATGATAGATAGTGGCTCTTCCTATATGATTTTATGAGAAAAGTGGTTAGGAACTTCTGACTTGGAATCACTTGTCAAATTGTGCAAACTACACATTTCATAAATCTTGACCTACAAGTATGTCCCAAGTGCATGGTGTCAATGTTAAGGCAGTCATTTTAATGGTACCATTTTTGGTAGCAGAACAATGTTCTATGAAGACTAAGAGACCCAGCAACAGGATCAAAACCTTTTAAAATAAAAAATAATTTGTGATAATGACAATGAATGTTATGAATCTGCTCTCCTCAACCTTCATTGTTCATGCGAGTCAATTCCTAGGTAGGTTGATAAGAAGCCCAAGGTTTCTGAGGAAGAGAAAGGGGTCTGGGGCTCTCAAGGAGAAAAGGTCAAACCTTCTTTCTACATTGCTTTGTCTTAGTCAATATAACAATGTATCTTGCTCAGTGGTATGTTTCTCCTTAAGAACCTTCGGACTAATCCTGTCATCTTAAAATGTGTATTATGGGGGTGGGTGGTAAGATCTTTCTATTGTTGGTTCTAATCTTATTAATTTAAGCTGTATGTTGTGGGAGTGGGTCTGATAAGGCCTTGATAAGACTAGCTGGCGGGGGATGAGGGGGTGGGTGGCAGCATTCTCCATCCCCCTTCTAATGTCCATGTCAGAAGCTTTCTCAGTCCCTTTTCACTTTAATAAGACTCTGCTATACAAAAGCTCTTGAGTGATCAATGCTGGTCCCTGGTCCCAAAGTCAAATCTTTTTCAGAGATCAGGAGTCCAAGATCGTTCACCCTAAGCTATCACTCCCTTGGATAAATCTTTACTGAAAATAATCATTATAGAGAATAAGATGCCACTGTAAATTCACGGCTACTCCCCTCCACGGGATCCTCACCCCTAACAGGCTATGCTACATTTCTCTAATCAGTTTTCTCTTCCTTTCCCCAAAATGATTCTTTAAAAACATCTATACTCCTAACAAATTACCGAGACACCCTCCAGTACCTCATTACTTACATACATCTCCCATTTCAGTCACTGGAAGCTCCCTCGATTTGCCGCTACCAAATCTAACTTACTTGCATTCCTACCTGTCCTCTCTTCCTTTCCATCCTCCCATCAAATGTTCATTCCTCTACTTGAAAAGGACCCCATAACCCTCCTTTCTCCTTAGGGACCTTGCTGCTTTTTTCTTTCCTCTCTCTTAGACTTTTAGCTTCTTCCTCCCAATTGGATCTGGTGGCTCAGTGGTAAAGAATCTGAAATTCTAGAAAGATCTTTTAAAACCAAATATATAAGCATGTCATTTTCTTGCTTAAAATCTCCCAAAAGGTTTTCCCATGGCCTTCAGTTAAAGCCCAAGATTCTTAGCATGGGTTATAAGGTCCTCCATGGCTTGGTTCCTATCTACCACCTCATCTCAAATCTCTCTCCCTCCCCTCCTTCTCCACTCACTTATTCACTCCATGAACATTTATGAAATGCCTAAAATGGACCACACACTGTACTACGCACTGGCGATGTAATGCTGAACAAGCCAGACATGGTCCATGCCACACATGCCTTCTCTCAAGCTCCTCAAATGCACTACCTTCTAACCACCAGGTCATCCCTGATGCTGCTTCCGTGTTTGGAATCTGCCACTCGTCTTGCTTCTACTCATCTGGCTAGCTCCCCTTTAATCTTCAAATCTTAGATTTAATGTTATTTCCTCAGCAAGGTAAACGTTCTCTGTCACTTAAGACTAGGTCAACTACGGTATAGCTCAGAGAACTCTGCTCAGTGTCACGTGGCAGCCTGGGTGGGCGGGGAGTTAGGGGGAGAGTGGATACACGTATATGTGTGGCTGAACACCTTTGCTGCACCTGAAACCATCACCACATTGTTAATCAGCTACACTCCGATGCAAAATAAAAAGGCTAAAAAGAAAAGACTTGGTCAAACTCTTAGCTACAGTACCCTGACTTTCTACTTTGTAATTATTAAAGAACTAAAAATTATTTTTTATATTTCTGTTTTTTGTACTAGAGGCTATCATCTCCACGAGGACAGAGATCACAGCTATTTTGTGTTGTTGACTTATGCTGACTTTACAAGTACCTTTTCTTTCACAGAAAAAAAAAAAATTTTTTTTTTTTTAAAAACTTGTATTTTAAGCATATTACCTTTCTTGAGTGGTTTGTTGTACCATCTATCTTTCTTGATGTCTGGGATGGTAATCCTTACTGATGGGTTCTCAACTAAGATTTTATGTAGCAGAGCTGAAAACAAAATATTAAGACAACATTTATAAGAGTCATGCAGATTAGAAAAGCCTATAGCTTGTGGTGTAAAATACACATTCTTTATTGCTCTCGTTAGGTCCAAATACTACTTCTGGGGAAAAGAAAACAAAGCCACTAAATTTTTGCTTGAATTTCATGCAATTATTCCTTGCTACTGTCTATATCTTTGAATATTCTTCCCAGACCAGACTCGCAGTTGTTTGTAAATAGAACAAGAGCTGGGTGGAAATGTTTCTCTCCACTTGATGATATTTACACAAAGATACAAAAACAAAAAACAAACCAGAAAACCTCTATTTACACAAAGATAAAAAAAACCTCATCCATTTTCAATACCAAACTTCATTGTTCTAACATGTCATACTAAGTTCTCATTCACACAATTTTATAATGAAAATTTACTTTCCAATAACTTTTTAAGAGACAGTAATAAAAACAACCATCATCCTAAGACCTTAATTAATTGATAAAGAATTCATACATCTCCCAACACCAAAAGAATCTCCTAATAGACCAAAGATTTAAATGGAAAACAAAACAAAAAACAAAAGCCATGAAAACATAGGTAATTTTTTTCTACTGTTGAGGGTAGAAAAGACCTTTCCAAACATGACAATATAGTCAGAAATCAAAAAGGACAAGACACTAGATTTAAATAAATAAAATATAAAACTTCTGTATGTCAAAATAGCATAACAAAGTAAAAATGCATGACAAACTGTCAAAAATATTTGTAACAAATGCATTGATATAATGACACTAATATTTTCTTAAAAACTTCATATAGAATAAAAGGAAAACTTCCTACCAAAAATGAGCAAAATAGACGTCCACAAAAATAGACAAAAAAGCTAATAAATCCATACAACTTCATTGATACTAAATTTAAAATAAAAATTTTAAAGTTAGAATATATTTCTTACAGGTTGGCCTATTAGATTAGTTAAAAATGTTTAAGGGGCTTCCCTGGTGGTCAAGTGGTTAAGACTCCCTGATTACACTGCAAGGGTACAGGTTCATTCACTGGTGGGAAAACAAAGACTCATGCCTCAAGGTGTAGCCAAAAAATAGCTTACATGTAAACTAGGTAGACTGTGATGAAATGGTACAAACTTTCTGGAAAACAATTTGGCAAAGTAAACCATAATAATTAAACACTGTATACATCTTTGACCCTGCAATTCCACTTCTGGGGTTTCACTTTAAATAACTGAGACATATGTACAAAGATTAAGGTATACGGATGATCATCATATCTCTTTCACAACAGTGAAAAATTAGAAAAAATTCTGAATCTCTAAAAAGGTGAACTGGAGAAGTATAGTAAGGCATGTCCATATAGCAGAATACCATCACAGTTTTTAAAAACAGTGATGAATACTTACAAGTATAGTCATGAAAAAGTGTTCACTTAGCATTAACACACATACTCACACAAAGTTTACAAAATAACATGTATAGTGTGATGTCATTTTTTTTGTGAAAAAAAAAATACTTATAAATAATCTACATATATAACAAACATATATACTTACATATTTTCTACTACAAAACACATGCAGATATCAAAATATTAAAGGAAGCTACTTCTGAGTACTAGAATTATAGGGTTGGATTTTAATATTTTATTTATTATTTTTCTACTTTATCTACAAAGATCATGTATTATTTATATAAATTAATTAAAAGTTAAAAAAATATGTAAGAAAAAAATTCACACAGCACTAGGCTTCATTATCCAGGAAATCAGTACTTTACATTCAAGATAACCCAGTTACCTAGAGGAGCAGAATCAATTTTTTTCCAAGGGTTGAGATATGTTTTCTTTTCTTTCCAATCACAATATTCCTGACAACTATCACTAGGCTGGTCCCACGGCAATTCTAAAAGGAAACAAGACTCGGTTTTCTGAATGTTCAAATCATTTTACAGTAACGATTTTAAGGGAAAATAATCAGTGACACAAATCCATTAAAAGTTTCCTTCAAATTAATTAAACATGGTTTAAGAAATTTTAAAGACACTTCTAAGATAGATAATCCACTTCTGCCTTACTATTTCCAAAAGTATTCACATCATTTTAAGAGAGAGCTACTGTGATATTTCATTTAATAGCTACACATAAATCATTTTTTTAAATCTTTGGGATTAAAAGTTCCAACTTAGTTATAAATAGGTTAATATTAAAATACTATCACATAAATATGGAACACCTTGATTCATTTCATTTATTTTGGTACAGAAAACCTGGCTTTTCAAAGGACAGGAATTTTATCATGATTAAATAGCTCTTACCTCCAGCCAACATTGCAGTAAGTACTATTCCACAGGACCAAACATCGACTGGCTCTGCATGAAATTCTTTTCTCTTTAGAAGTTCTGGAGCAACATATGGTAAAGTACCACACATCTTGTTCAACAAACGCTCCCGATTGTTATGCCGAAACACGGTTGCTAAGCCAAAGTCAGAGATTTTGAGGTTATCTAAGTCAAAGGAAAAAAGGATGGTGCCGAATGAGAATGTTTGGTAAACAGGTACACTTAAAGGGGCTTCCCAGGTGGCGCAGTGGCAAAAGAATACACCTGCCAATGCACGAGACTCGGGTTCAGTCCCTGAGTAGGGAAGATCCCTGGAGGAAGAAATGGCAACCTACTCCGGTGTTCTCGCCTGGAGAATCCCATGGACAGAAGAGCCTGGCAGGCTACAGTCCATGGCGTCACAAAGAGTCAGACCCGACTGAGCAACTGAGCACATACACAAATACTAAAAGGAGTCAAGGTTTACTGGAAAACTGCTGGTGTCATTTTAGATTTGTGGAACTTCTCTACCTTAAAGTGATCAAAAATAAATTGTAATAAAGAAGAAATAAAAGACATCATCATATAACTAAAACTAGAAAAAGGCCTCATGGCTTCTATTAACTTAACACAAATACTGTCAATATACAAACAGCATGGACCAGGTTAAAGAAAGATCCTGAAGTCAAAAGGGTCTTCTAGAAAAGAGCACTTAAACACTGAGAGCAAAGCCATGTCCTCACCCGCCTGTGCAGAGGCAGGAGGTATCAATAACACTCTAGGCACAGCTTTCTCAGAGATGTATAAACCCAGCTGGCTGGAAGGAAGCATATAAAGACACACAGAAACTCAAGATCCACAAGCCTCCAGAGCTTCTCATCAAGGTGGCTATGTTTATAAAAGGAGGAGGAACTCTGTACAAAAAACAAATTAAGAAGAGCAAATTTCCTAACTTCCCACCTTTAAGACACACAAACTGTAGGCAGAACTTTCACCTTAACTATACTTACTGAATATTTACCATAACTGAGTGGCAAATTAAGAAGCTGCCCTGAAATTTCAGTAATGCAAAAGCCTTGATCCTGCCTTTGTATGGCTGTATTAAAATGATTTTGGTAGCAGTGACAAAACGCTAAACTTACCCCTTTCATCCAGTAGGAGATTTTCTGGTTTAATATCCCTGTGAGTTATTCCAATACCATGCAGATAAACCTAAAAGAGAAGCAGAGGGACGCAACCAGAACTGAGTAACTTATTTCACTAAAACTAATTTTAAATAAAAGGAAAAGAGACCACTGTACCTACCACCCCTGCCATAAGTTGATGGAAGAACCTCTGAGCATCTTGTTCAGGCATGCCTATGTCTGGCTCTAAAAGAATTAATTGTGAAAGTTAGTTTATCAGGTAAATATAGTCAGGCATCAACCACACAGTCTCCTAATTCTAAAGTTAAACATCTATAATTGTACTTTTGCAAAAAGAATCTAATGCTTACAATGAAATGACTCTGGAGTCCACTAATACATATATTGCTAACAACTCACATTTCCCCAACTGTTAAGTGGCAAAAATAAGTTAACATCACAGGAAAATTAGAGAATAACAAAATATAGCCCAAATCAAGAATGCAAGATATACCTTGAAAGCCCTGACTTGTACTACTTATGATTTACTTGATATCCTTCAAATTCACCCCTAATTTCTTCTAAACGCTATGCCAATATTTTCTCTTCTCCTGAACTGTAATTGTCAAAGTGGAAGCCTAGCAAATTTAAGCTGGTTTCCTAAGTATTTAACAACAAATTTAAATTTCATAAAATTTCTCACACCACAAAGCCATACATGTCTGTGAATTTCTTTCTTTTATACTCAACTCTTTTCTCAGATATATTTTTTTGGAGATTCTAATAATCACTTTTTAACTATTAATACAATATATCTAAATAATAAATTTAGGTCCACAGAATATATTTTATGTACTTCTCAGTATTCTTTAATATCAAGACTTTTAATCTTAAGTAGCAAAAACAGTACTTTATATATATATAAATCCTATAAAATTCTCAATTATTTCACTTAAATAACAACCTCTTATTTCAGATCTGTAAATGAATGCAACGATTTCATGAAACTAGAATGTCTACAAAGAAAAAAACTGCATAGGCATACAATACATTGCACTTATGATACTTCATGCACCAAGAAATCACAGCTTATCATTCTTAAACTTGGGGAAAAATTTCTTTGATGACTCTACATATGCATTCAGTGTTGATATAAGTTGCAAAAACAAAGAAATTTACTTGTTTCACTATTGCATAAGCAATTCTGAATAGACAGTGAACAAACAGAAGCCCCCAAATTGAGACAAATTTAAAAACGTATTTAGCAGAAGAATTATCTGAATTTTTTTCCATACCTATTCTATCAAAAAGTTCTCCCCCACTGCAGTACTCCAAAAATAGATACTGGATGTTGCCTTCTCTTCTGTGACCATAAAATTTCACTACATTCTCATGATTTAACATTTTGTTGATACAGATCTCTTTCTTAATATTTTCTGGACAGTCTATGGCACGTTTCATATCCACAATCTTCACTGCAACTGCTTCTTCAGTTCTTCTATTCACAGCAAGTTGAACTCTAAAAAGAAAAAGGAAGAAATACAATATTCCAGACATTTGAACTGTATTTCTTTTAAAACTTCAAAAGATTAAACATAACTCATCCAAAACTATTTTACCTTTATTACTTTCGCCACCTGGAAGAAACCACGGGAATGGTTTCTGCCATGTCCTCAACAGATAATACTCCTTTCTGAAATGTGAAGTATAATAGCTAATGCTCCAAAGAAGTCATTATGTTGTACATCCAAAAGTAATATATAAACACTTGATAAATTAAAATGGAATAACAGCAATTCTAGGCCACATCACACATATACATGCTCTATTCATTTAATTTCTCTTCCAGTTTTACTGAGCTATAATTGACATAAAGTACTGAAATGATTATCACAATAAATTTAGTGACAATCCATCATTTTTTAGATAAAAAATTTAAAAAATAGAAAAAATAACTTCCCTTACTATTTTAAATTTCATGTATAACATATAGCAGTGTTAGTGATATTAATCATGTTGTACATTATATCCCTAGAACTTATTTATCTTATAACTTGAAGTTTGTACCTTTTAACCATCTTCATCTAAATCTCCCTCCCTCAACACCCTGCTCTGATAACTACAAATCTCTTCTCTTTTTCTATGAGTCTGTTTTTGAAGTATAATTGACTTACAATGCTGAGTTAGTTCCTGTTACAAAATAGTGATTTGATATTTGTATACATTTCAAAATGATCACCACTATATGTCTAGTTAGGATATGCTACCATACAAAGTATTACATAATTACTGACTATACTCTCCAATTGTACATTTCATACTGGAAACTTATTTTGCAACTAGAGGTTTGTACAAGTATTTCTCTCCTCCTCCCACCACCCTCCCCTCTGGCAACTACCTGTTTGTTTTAACTCTGTTTCTCTTTTGTTACATTTGTTCATTTGTTTTGTTTCACCTAGTAAGTGAAACCATACAGTATTTGTCTTTCTCTGTCTGACTTATTTAAACTTAGCGTAATACCCTCCAGGTCCATGCTGTCCCAAATGTCAAGATTTCATTCTTGCTCTATTCATTTAATTTTAATAACATAACCTAACATTTATTAATCTAGTAGTATATATGTCTATGGTAAATGTTCTAAGTTCCTACAGGATATGGACTATTCCTGCCATATGACAGCTGAAAAAACAGGCACACAAGGATATTAGGAAGCTCACCTAGGGACTTCCTTGGTGGTCCCCTGGTTAAGACCCCACCCCATGTTTCTACTGCTTGGGGCACAGGTTCAATTTCTGGTCCGCCTCCCGGCAAGCAGGATGGCACGGCCAAAAAAGAAAAAGCTTGCATAAACTTCACAAAACAAAGGCCGGTAATGTGGCTCCAGAGTCTGTTCATTTGCTCATTTAACCACTATGTTCAAACCCCAGTAAAGAATATATGGGAGGAGAAAACCGACTTCAGAAATCTCTAAATTTTAGGGAAAAAAATGTTTTGTTTTGCTCTGTTTTGTACCTCCCACCCCCGCCTCCCCGCAAAAGAAGAAAAAACAAACAGTTAACCCTTACAAAAGATTGTGTAGCTTCAGTTTCCCAAAGTTTTGGAATTTGCATGCAAAGATCTGTTCTTTTGGGCGCCACAGTATTTAAATAAACAATTCCAGAACAATGAATATGTACTCAAAGGAGACAGAAAACTAAAGCAAGTGTGAAGGCGGGTAAAACGGACTCAGACTCACTCTCCATAGGCACCTTCTCCCAGGGTTTGCACCAAGTCCCAGTCTTCCACAAAGGGCACTGCCATGACTCCACTAAGTCCCGCGGCTGTAAAAGCAGGAACCCAGAAAAGACGGTTGGTGAGGAGGAGCTTCAATCATTTCTGAAGCCTCTGAGCTCCGCCTCTTGTCGTGATTCCCCCAAGATAAATCACAGCTCCTGGTTTCACATCATCCGTATTTTATCCAAGTCTTTTAAAGCATGAGCAAGTATCCTAAACCGCGGCATTTGATTGATAACTCACAAGCCCCACTGCCACGCAAACCCGAAGCTGAAACCCCGCTTTCCAGGCGGCAGAGGAAATGTACTAGCAGCGCTGAGGAGGGCGACCAGTGCCGTACGGCGGGGACCGGTGAAGGGGGTGAGAAGTGAAGTCTCGGGTTAGGGTAAGCGGACGAGGGCTAGTGGAGGAGGAAATAACCGCGGGGACCGCAGCCACCCCTCCCCACCCGCTCACTCCCAATTCCCACCTCTACCCCGTCCCCAAGGTCAGGAGGAGCCCGGGGCGGGGCCAAACTGCCCCAAGAAGCGGAAGGAAGGGCTGGGTGGCACCCGGGCCGCCGGGCCCCAAACCTTGGGGGTTCCCAGCCAGCAGAGGAGGCTTCTCTCCAGTCCCTGTATAACGAGGACCCCCGCCACCATACTCCTCCACCCTCCGAAACCACGCCTCCGAGGGAGCCTCTCCGATCCTTTGGGATCGGAACCGAGAACGTTCTGTCGCCGTGCCCCTCCTAAATCATGTAGTCCCCGAACGCCAGCTCCAGGCGCCTTTCCCACTCTACCGGCCGCCCTTCCTCACCAGGCCGTCCTTTGCCCGCCACCACAGGAATCCAAATGCAGGGCTTTTCCCGCCAAAACTTGGTGGCGTCACATTGTCGCAAACGCGCGCTCCCTTGCCGTAAAGCAAAGAGGTGCGCGTTCCTGGCCCGGCGGATCTGCAGATTGGCAGCGCCTGGGGCCAGCATTGGTCCTCCGTGCCGGCGGAGACCGGCGGGACCAGGGTTACTTTGGAATCGGGACTAGATCCTGGCCTAAGAGGTTTCGGAACTGCGGACTGCATCGGTTGCGAATGACCTCCGGGCCCAAACGCGAACTGGGATCCGGCCTGTGACTCCGCCGTCCGGCCTCGAGCTCCCGGGGAGAGCGGCACCGCGGGGCTCGCTGCCCGCCACCCCGAACCCCCGAGCACCTCGCCCCATAGCCTGGCAGGGTAACCAGGATCACACGCCGTAAGAGCTGCTTCAGTGACTTTAAAGCTCGGCCCAGGTAGAACTGGAGCCTAGAAGCTGGGAACAGCTGTTGAGAATTGATCCTGTTTAGCTTGAAAGGAACTTTGTGATGTGAGCGAGAAGCATCGAACACTGGCCGCACTGCAGTGGGGTGGGAAGGCATCCGGGTGAAGAATGCTATTGTTTTGTGGCTTGAGATAATGTCAAGAAAACCAATTTTGCCCTGTCTTGTCCGAACTGGCACCCAAACAATACCTCCCACTCAATCTTTTTGAAGGAAGTGCAACTGCATAGCTTAGTTCTACCCACTGTCTTTAATGTGTAAGAAACAGGCAGATATAAGCAAAAACGCTGCGTTTTTACGATGCATAGTTTAAAAGCAGAATAACCAGTTTAGGTGGGAAAGTAAAGTCTGCGAAAGAGACTGGCTAGAGAACAAAACAATGTGGAAAAACTGAAATAGATACTCCCTCTCGACCGCAAAGACTAGGAACTCAAAGGCGCAAGTAAGGTCACCTTCATCAAACTCTCCAGTTCTTAAAGCTGGGCCACATACATTTAGCATAATTAGCTCTTGATTGTGATACTGGTAAAGTAAGTGTACAAAATGCACACACTGGATTTAAAGAAAAGTCAGGGACAAAAAACGAGTCAGAACACTTCGAAATTCAACCACACTTGAGGTTTCAGGTAAGTTTTCCGGATTGTTTACTCCATTTTGTCTAGTTTCTGCACTACCTGTTACAAATAAAGAATATGAAGCAAAGGCCTGCACAGTTTTTTGTGTCTGGATACAGTAAAGGTATCTTACCCTGAAAGAAAAATGAGATACACACATTTCAGGCAGAGTATCAGCTAAAGATAGCATATGGAAGAATAGATACAAGAAGCTCTGTTCCTTTCTGAAACCTTACTAAAATAGAAAATTCTAATAGTATATATTAAAATAAGTTAATGGAATATTTTACTATTTACTATTATGTAAATTTTAATAGTATTAAATAGTAACTATTAATAGTAAATAGTAAATATCCCATTAATTTATTTTAATATTTACTATTAACAATTTACTATTTTAGTAAGGTTTCAGAAAGGAATAAAGTTTACTATTTTAAAGTAGATTTTTAAAAGGCAATAACCTATAAATATAGATGAAAAAACAAAATTTTAACATAGATGAAAGAAGATGAATTCCATCTTAGAATTCCCTAAAGGCTCAAGTTGAATTAGTTATATGACAACATGTAATTGAATGGGGTTTTGCAGGTGGCGCTGGTGGTAAAGAACCCACCTGCCAATGCAGGAGACACAAGACACAGGTTCAATCCCTGGGTTGGGAAAATCCCCTGGAGTAGGAAGTGGCAATCCACTCCACAACTGAGCACACACATACATGTAACTGAATGAGGCAAAAATGAGGTGAAGTCGTTCAGTCATGTCTGACTCTTGGTGACCCTATGGACTGTAGCCCACCAGGCTCCTCCATCCATGGAATTTTCTAGACAAGAGTACTGGAGTGGGTTGCTATTTTCTTCTCCAGGGGATCTTCCCAACCCAGGGATCAAACCCAGGTCTCCAGCATTGCAGGTAGACACCTTATCCTCTGAGCCACCAGGGAATCTCTGGTGGTGAATGAGGCAAAGGTGAGGCTAAAAGATGGTGAAGGACTATTTATGAAGCGAAGAGATCCCTGGTGTCCTCCCTTTTCTGTGTAGGGAAGGAACTGCCCCTCCCTAAGTAGGTCCTAGACTTGAGAGGGAAAATACATGGTTATCTAAACTGCAGAGGATCAGGCCCAGTTAAGTCTTGGATACCTAACTGAAAACAAAAGGATTAAGTTTATGTACTGCAGGTTATTTTCCAATCCCAAGGAAAGGCAATGCCAAAGAATGTTCAAACTACCTCACAACTGGACTCATCTCACACGCTAGCAAAACTAATGCTCAAAATTCTCCAAGCCATGCTTCAACAGTACATGGACCATGAACTTCCAAATGTTCAAGCTGAATTTAGAAAAGGCAGAGGAACCAGAGATCAAATTTCCAACATTCGTTGGATCATCGAAAAAGCAAGAGAGCTCCAGAAAAACATCTACTTCTGCTTTATCGTCTACGCCAAAGCCTTTGACTGTGTGGATCACAACAAACTGGAAAATTCTTCAAGAGATGGGAATACCAGACCACCTGACCTGCCTCCTGAGCAATCCATATGCAGGTCAGGAAGCAAGTTAGAACTGGACATGGAACAGCAGACTGGTTCCAAATTGGAAAAGGAGTACATCAAGGCTGTATATTGTCACCCTGCTTATCTAACTTATATGCAGCGTACATCATGCAAAATACCAGGCTGGATGAAACAAACTGGGAATCAAGATTGCAGGGAGAAATATCAATAACCTCAGATATGCAGATGACACTACCCTTATGGCAGAGTGTGAAGAAGAACTAAAGAGCCTCTTGATGAAAGTGAAAGAGTGAAAAAGCTGGCTTAAAACTCAACATTCAGAAAACTAAGATCATGGGATCTGGTCCCATCACTTCATGGCAAATAGATGGAGAAACAATGGAAACAGTGAGAGACTTTATTTTGGGGGGCTCCAAAATCACTGCAGATGGTGACTGCAGCCATGAAATTAAAAGGCACTTGCTCCTTGGAAGAAAAGTTATGACCAACCTAGACAGCATATTAAAAAGCAGAGACGTTACTTCACCAGCAAAGGTCTGTCTAGTCAAAGCTATGGTTTTTCCAGTAGTCATGTATGGATGTGAGAGTTGGACTATAAAGAAAGCTGAGCACCAAAGAATTGATGTTTTTGAACTGTGGTGTTGGAGAAGACTCGAGAGTCTCTTGAACAGCAAGGAGATCCAACCAGTCCATCCTAAAGGGAATCAGTCCTGAATATTCATTGGAAGAACTGATGCTAAAGCTGAAACTCCAATACTTTGGCCACCTGATGCAAAGAACTAACTCATTGGAAAAAACCCTGATGCCGGGAAAGATTGAAGGCGGGAGGAGAAGGGGACGACAGAGGATGAGATGGTTGGATGGAATCACCAACTCAATGGACATGAGTTTGAGTAAACTCCGGGAGTTAACGATGGACAGGGAGGCCTGGCATGCTGTAGTCCATGGGGTTGCAAAGAGTCAGACACGACTGAGCAACTGAACTGAACTGAAGGTTAAACCTCTGAGCCTTTTTTCCTCACTTGACTCCCAGAAGTCTGGCAGCCTGGCTTATATTCTTCCAAGGACATAAAAGCCTTCTTAAGGAAATCTTACCTACACAGAAAAGATTTAAAGATACTGATATCAGGGACTTCATAATGTTAACAACTCAGCCAGATCACAGGAGAATGAAGCCCACATTAATTCTCTACCCCACCCCCAACAGACCTTCCAATCACCTTTTTAGCGTCCTTCTTTTTAAAAAGAGAAGACAAGCAAGAATTTGAAGAGGACTTTAGTACAAAAGATGTCCAGAAAAAGGAATATTCAAACACAAAAAGCTCTTGGATATTAAAAAAATATGACAGTAGAAAAAAAGAAAACAAAATAGATAGTAAAAAAAGTTTAGGACATCTCTAGAAGGAAGAATAAACAGAGAAAACAGAGGAATAAATCTAAGAATATTGGAAGACTAATCCAGGAAGTCCAAAATCCAAATAACTTGTTTTTCAGAATGAAAAAGGGAGTTGGGTGAATCCAGAAACAACTCAAGGAAATTTCCCAGACTGAAGAACTTGACCTTCCATATTTTTTTTCGCATTTTTTCAAGTTTAAAGTACCCAGCTTTCTGGATACATTATTGGGAAAATTTCACATTTTACATAAAAAGGGAAGACTACTAAGAGTTCTGGGGAGGGAATGAGATGGAATGGACACATACAAAAAATTAAGAATCAGAATATCATTGCACTTCTCAGCATTTGGAAGACAGAAAACAATGGGCCAATGCCTTCAAAAACAATTCTAAGGAAAAGTTATTCCCAGCCTGGAACTCTACACCAAGTCAACCTATGATTCAAGTGTGACAACAGACACTCAAGATCTCAAGAAATTATCTCCCATACACTTTTTCAGGAAGGTAGTGGTAATAAATTAAGAAAGAAGGCAGGAGATTAACACACAATATGACAGTGCAGGGGTCCACGACACCCAGTCCAAACTGGAATATACCAAAACAAGACATTTCTAAGAAGGAATACTTAATGAATCTGAACATACTGTAAGGAAGCTGGCACAAATGAAGGAGAGCCTGGGGAGAAATTAGCGACAAGAACAAAACACAAATGAAAACCTCTCCCCACTCAAAAGTTATACAGAAAAAAAAGTTGTTGCAGTATACCACATGGTCTCGTTGTGAAAAGCCTTAACGTAAAAACTACTGAGTTAGCCTAAATCATAACTGTAAAAGAACCTTGAGATGGTAAGGATGTGTCCATGGGAATAGCAGGATGGTGAAAAAGAGCTAAATCCTCATTTTCCACACCAAAAAGTCAACAGATGATACTAAAAATTGAAGAGCCAACACATAGCAAAATAAAGCAAGTTATTTAATGATATGGAGGTAAGTAATGTGAGAATCAGCAGAGTTGAAAGTACCTGAACTTTTGGGTACCTCTGATGGGGGTCGAAAACAGTGTTGTCTCTTTTTAGAATTAATGTTTTTTTACACTCAGTTCACTGTAACAGTGGAAATTACACGTAATTTAAAAAAAAATAGCTTCGTGTAGTCTAGAAATTAATAAAATTAAAATCATAAGAGCAGCAAGTGCAGTGATAAATTAAAGGCTTATCATCCTTACAGAGGAAGACACTAATGATCTCTGGTATTACTCCCATTGGTTTGAAAAAAAAAAACAATAAACAACAAAAAAACCCACCTTAGAACCACCTCTTCCTCTAGGGAGGAATTCTGTATATAAATCAAGTCATGTACTTACATACAGTAAGTCAAGTCTTAACATCAGTTCTAAATCTTACCCACAATTGAAGCACCTAGTTCATAAACTGGCTTGGAAGGCTGCTTCCTGGGTACACAGGTAGACCTGAGCATCCTTTAGGAACACCACTTTGACTTATCTGAAAGTCAGGCCATTGCTCCTATTTCTTAAACAGGTAACAGTAAAGAGTTACCTTGTGTTCTTTTTTTTTTTTTAAATAACTAAGGGTTTATATACATCACTGACGTAAGTCTTAAAATACCCTAGGATAACTGAACATAAGGCTGTTTGTCCTAACATTAAACATGATGGGACTCCTGTGCTTTCTGTAGCTAACTTGGCAAGGCCTTCAAAACCAGAAGATCATAGGGCTTCTTAGTAAGATGTAATAATAAAGAGGCAGACACAAAGGGACAAGAGAAGCTCACCTTTAGGTAAAACCAACAGGCTGAGTGCACCAGCTAAAGCAAACCAGCAGAGACATGGACTATATCATGGATGAGTGAGAGCGCTGAAAAGCGAGATTTCAAATAGATAGGCATGGTTACAAGTCAGCTAATTCAAGAACACCTACTGACCATCCAGTTCTATACATACATTGGAAGAGATTCTTCCTCTCCATTGAGAACACTGTACTGTTTGCCTTAAGTCTTCAAAACTACTGATTTAGTCTCCCTGGATTTACTCCAGCTCAAAAATAAAAACACACAAAAATACCGAGGCTAGTCCCAAAGACGACTGGTGTGGTCAGGTCTGGGTGGTCACCTCCTGGCCCTTGTTGTCAGAGCACCTCTAAGAACAAGCAATGTTGAGAACAGAGACATCCTGGCAACACAGCCGCCGTTCCTGCCCAGAAATGGCACTCCTCTGGTCCCGTGAACTTTTATTCATTCAGTAAATGCTTAATGAGCGCCCACTATGTGCAAGGCATTGGGCTAGGTGCTGCAGTTTTTGAAATGACAAAATTGTATATGTAGGATCGGCTAGTCGTTGATAGTTTTCCTGATTTGAGAGACAGAGAATGACAGAATGCCCCATACGTGGCTCATTTAGAGAGCTAAGACCACAGATGAGGTCTGCTCTCTGTCCTTCTACCAGCCCGGCATAAACTTTAGGCTTCCTCAAATCAGTTATAAGTCAAAACAAATAAGGCACATTTAAAAAAAAATTCCCCCCTTTAATTGACCAAAGTAAAGCCATGACATTTCATTTGGTAACCTGCTCAGAATTATAAAGATCATTCCATTTGGCCCAGCCCACACTGCCCAGGGCAAAACCTCCGGACAATTCTAATCTCATCACGCTCTGTTCTTATAAACTGCATATTTTTAAAACTGTCTTCAGCGCCCTAAATGGGACGCACTCAGTGCGAAGCAGATCAGAACCAGACGTAACATTTATGTTCTTGACAAGCCTCGGTTATCCAGGTCCTTCACCTGCAACACAAAGGTATCAGTTTAACGTTTACAATCAGGTCAGCATGGGAGAGCTTCTCTACTGAGTTGGGTTCACCCAGACAGGAAGGGGTTACACTGGATTCTGCTCCCTGGTTTGGCTCTGATGTGAGACTAGCTACTCTGCTGAGCTTCTCAGGGTACCTTGTAAGGAGCTGTGTAAATGATCTGTCCTCCAAATATAGCAAAGGTTCTCAACCTTTTCTTATGTAAGAGATATAACACACTTCTATGTGACTCTGAGGGCTGAAGAATTGATGCTTTTGAACTGTGGTGTTGGAGAAGACTCTTGAGAGTCCTTGGGATGCAAGGAGATCCAACTAGTCCATCCTAAACGAGATCAGTCCTGACTGTTCATTGGAGGGACTGATACTGAAGCTGAAACTCCAATACTTTGGCCACCTGATGCCAAGAGCTGACTCATTTGAAAATACCCGGATGCTGGGGAAGATTGAGGGTGGGAGGAGAAGGGGACGACAGAGGATGAGGTGGTTGGATGGCATCACCGACTCAATGGACATGAGTCTGGGTAGACTCCAGGAGTTGGTGATGGACAGGGAGGCCTGGCGTGCTGTGGTCCATGGACACGATTGAGCGACTGAACTGAACTGATGTGACTCCTATGCCATAAATTCTTCAGTGGGAGAGAAGAAAACATAGTTCGAACAAACACACACTCTCCTACTACCTCCCCCATCCCCCAAGCCTGATACTCACTAAAACAGATCAAGCCTAACCCCAGCTGGGAAAATATCACTGCAACCACTGCCAGAATGACAGCAGACTGGGGTGTCTACTAAGAACAATCTAAAATAAAAGAAAAATTCCAAGCAGGCTGTTTTTCAGACACAGAAATATCCCTATGTTACAAATACGTGGCCTATTTTTAAGCACTACAGCTGCTTTCACAGTGTAACACCTGCTCACCTTGTATATCCTGACCAACCAATGTTCTGTGGTGTATGCTTCTTCTAGGACATCAAGCTCAAAGTCTTTATTCCCAATCTCAGCATTCCGGACACGGTCATAGCCTAGCGGACGCTCTAGAAAGGGAGAAAAAAAGACGACAAATTTCTTTCTACAGTGCTCATTTCCTAAGGAAACAATAAGTCCATGTGGTAAATCATACCACTGGAATGTTACTCCCTAGCATGCAGTTTGTGTAGAGTAGGGCCTACAAAAAAGGACATCAGTCAGGAAGGGCAAATTGAGTGCTATCCTAACTCACATCTTCCTCAAGATGGTGCTTGGCGGAGTCCACAGAGGTTATCTCTTCTAAGAGACAGAGGCCTGACCTCTAAGCACCTCTACTCCTGAGGACTACCACCCAGGACCTCTGGGACACACTAGTAACCCTTCCATGGGACAGAGAACTTGCCAGATGTCACAAGCCTGCATCCACTTCAAAAACAGTCCCAAATGCAGAACCAAGACACTGTGAGTCAGAAGGAAAGACTTAACCTAAGCACATTCCTTTCAATTTATCTGAAGAAATGTAAAGTCCTTTATCATACTCTATTCCCGTTCATAATCCTTTCTCCAGTATAACACCTTTTACTGAGAGGTAATAAAAAGTAATGAACAAAAGCACAGACTTTTCTAGAGCCAGACTGCCAGAGTTTAACCTAACTCAGCACTAGTTATAGGACCTTGTGCAGTTAAGGAACCTATTTGTACCTCAATTTCATCACATATAAAATGGGAATAATATTAAACCTTTTGGACTGCTGTAAGGATTACATGAATTAGTAGAAATAAAGCATTCAGAGCAGTGCCTGGAATATAAAAAATCTCCTGTATGTGTTAGCTACTACTCTTCTTACTGCTGCTATTAAGGCTCTCAGGAATCGCTTACTGGCTTCTGTGTAAACCTGTCCAAACCGGTAGTAACACATCTTGTACATTAGGCAGTTGAGCAGCACTGGCGAGCCCTCACGGTCCACACGGAACTCCCCAGTTGGAGTATAATAATCGTGCTCCTTGATGTGTTTCCCGGTGTCTGTGCTGCCTCCAATCCGGACCATCCACAGAAATTTGTTGATGTCTAGAAAAAGAAAAAACTGCTTTATCACCAAGGTAGCTACAGCTAAATCACATAATGAAAATTCACTATTTCTAATACTTTCCTAGTGGCATACAGTACCATTTAACTCTAAAGTTATAAAAATAAGAAAGCTACTAATGAGCGTTGTGATGAGGGTGAAAGAGGAGTGAAAAAGCTGGTTTAAAACTCAGCATTCAAAAAACTAAGATCATGGCATCTGGTCCCATCACTTCATGGCAAATAGATGGGAAAAAAGTAGAAGCAGTGACAGATTTTATTCTCCTAAGCTCCAAAATCACTGTTCATGGTGACTGCAGCCATGAAATTAAAAGATGCTTGCTCCTTGGAAAGCTATGACAAACCTAGATAGTGTATTAAAAAGCAGAGACATCACTTTGCTGACAAAGGTTTGGATAGTCAAAGCTACGGTTTTTCCAATAGTCATGTAAGGATGTTAAGAGTTGTACCACAAAGAAGGCTAAGTGTTGAAGAATTGAAGCTTTTGAATTGGGATGCTAGAGAAGACTTGAGAGTCCCTTGGACAGTATGGAGATCAAACCGGTCCATCCTAAAGGAAATCAGGAATGACTGCTGCTGAAGCTGAAACTCCAATACTTTGGCCACCTAATGTGAAGAGCTGACTCACTGGAAAAGACCATGATGCCGGGAAACATTAAGAGCAGGAGGAGAAGGGGGCGAAAGAGGATGAGATGGTTGGATAGTGTCACCAACTTACTGGACATGAGTTTGAGCAAACTCCAGAAGACAGTGAAGGACAAGGGAAGCCTGGCGTGCCCTACAGTCAATGGGGTCACAAAGACTCGGACACCACTGAGCGACTGAGCATGCAGGCAGGCCAATCAGAACTACAATGAGGCATCACCACACACCTGCTAGAATGACTCTCATCAAAAAGACAACAGTCATGCTGGTGAAGATGCTAAATAAAGGGAATCCTTGTGCACTGCTGGTCATAATGTAAATTGGTACAGACACTATAGGAGTCAGTAGGTAGGTTCCTCAAAAAATTCAAAATAGAACCACCATGTGATCCAGAAATCCCATTTCTTGGGATATACCCAGAAGAAATGAAATCACTATTCCCAAGAGAAATCAGTATTCACTGCAGTATTACTCAAAATAACCAAGATATGGAAATAACCTCAATCTATCAACAGATGACCTAATAAGAAAATGTGGTAGACAGATATATATATGTCTCATGGAATACTAAAGATTCCAGGGAACCATCTATTTCTACCATCTATGTGTGTACATTCACATATATAAAAATACATATGCATACAAACACATAAGCACACAAACATACATACACAAAAAACTTTCTGTACTATTTGCATATATTATTATCATCAATAAGAAAAACACCTAGAGTCACACACAACCAAACAGTGCTGAAGCAATTGTTTGTGAAAGTGCAAGTCCACAGGAACACATCCCTGCTATAGTCATTCCTCCTCTGCCTGTACAAGACACACATAGAAACTAGTCTTACTACTTTATACTGACACTTGATACATTCTATGCAGGTGAATCTGTTAAGTCTGTCCATATCAGAAGCCAGATATAATCTAAAATTTGAACATCTCTAAGAAACAACCATACAGTCAAAGAAAATTAAGACAGAAATTAGAGGTAATTATTAACTGCAGGAAAACAAGTTATTCTAGATAAGAATGTTTAACCACGGTGTAAAGGTTGACTCAGCAGTACATAGTACTTATTTAGTCAAGATTTTGAAAACGCTTTATCTGAATTTAACCAAAAACTGATCATTAACTCTACTGAGAAGATGCAAGATGGAAAGGGGGAGAGGGAAATACAGAGAACTAAATTCTTTATCTAATATAAGAAGTTGATAAAGGGTATCTAAAATGATCGATCCGTGAGTAGAATATACATATTATTTAGAAATATGAATATAAGTACTAGAAGAAATAACTGAAGGAATAATTTTCCTGGGAACTGATATTATAAGGTGGTTTAGAAACAGAGGACTACCATTTTTATTATAAACTTTCAGAAGTGTTTAACCTTTTAAAGTTGAAACAGGTATTGCTTTAAGTTTTTCAAGCTTTTTTTGAGGCAGAGAACTGTATTTGGATGATTCTTCTAACCCTGGGATTTGCTAATAATTATAGGGAACATGGTTAACATATGCCATATATATATGTATATATACACACACACAAACACACACATATATATATGAGAAACATTTTAAGTTGGGAGATGACTCTGGCTTAACCCCACTAAAAAATGCTAATTCTTAAGCTCATTCTCAGAGGCCTTATGTTCTTTATTGTTCACTGCTTGTGGAACTATTCCCAGGTCTTCAGACAATTATAGCATGCCACACTTACATGGGGCTTCCCTGGAGGCTCATGGTAAAGAATATGCCTGCAATGCAGGGGACCCGGTTCAATCCCTGGATTGGGAAGATCCCCTGGAAGAGGAAATGGCTACCCACTCCAGTATTCTTGCCTGGAGAATCCCACGGACAGAGGAGCATGGCAGGCTACAGTCCATAGGGTCACAGGGAGCCGGCCACGACCGAAGTGACTAACACTTTCACTTTTCATACTTGCATGAGAATTCTTTACATCTACTTCCTACTTGTTTGAAACAAAAATCAAAATAACCAAACCTCAAGTTGCAAGTATGTATCAACTAAGAAAATATGTTGATAATATTAGCAAAAGGATAGAAAAGTAGGCGATTCATCTAGTTTTCTTAACCTTGTAGCTAGAAATATAATCAAATTCATTACCATCTGAAGAATACCCAGTGAGGCCTCCAAAAATGACCAGCACGTAGCTGACATCAAGCTCCCTCATGATCTCATAGGCTTTTTCTTCTGTGGATGCCATTGCCTGGAAAAACACATGCACATTTCTCAGAGCAAAATTCCAGGCCATATGATCCCTCACGGAGAAGTATTTCCCATGAGACCCTGTGCATCAAACACTCAAATGACCCCTTCACCTTACCTGCCCTACTCGAGATATATGGGTATTATTCCATGTGTTATTATCCACTAAAATCGTCCGATTAGCCATAGCTGTGATCTGGTAGCCATAATCCCACCATGACATGACCTTCGCATCCTGAAAAGAATGAGAAATTGACATTACAAGTGTCTTACCAACTCCAAAAATCAAATACTAGGAATGGAACAGCATTTGACAGGAATTAACATACAGCTAATTAATTTCTTTACAGAATCAGTTCAGTTCAGTTCAGCCACTCAGTTGTGTCCGACTCTTTGCAGAATAACATATGCCTAACAAGAAAATAAATCTTGGCACCTGGTCCTACCTTTGTATACCATAATGAAATCTCAATGCAAATCATACAATCCAACATTGCCAATACTTTTATTCCAGATCATCTTATAAAAATAAACATAATGGCGTGGGAGCTATAGGGGGCTGTGTAATATTTCCAAATAAACAACTTGGTGTCATCAGAGAAATGACCATAAGAAATGATCATAAACAATATCACAAAAATCAGCTCCTATAAAGAAAGGAGGTAGGAGGTGGGAGGGGATAAATCACAGGATATGACGAATAAAGAAAAAGAAATTCTTATAAGAATCTAACTCACAATTGGAAAAAAAAAAAAGAATCTAACTCACAATTGCCAATCTCAGTAGCTACTGGAAAGGAAATGACTTCAGATGCTCCAAAGGTATAAACCAAAATATTAAAAGTGGTTATCATTAGGTGATCCTTTATAGAAAATTTGTCTTTGTCTTTTACTTCTATTTTCTGATTTTTCTACAATAAACATGCATTACTTACTGTCAACCTTTCTCTTTTATAATTGGAATGGCCTACCTCACAATATCACCATGCAGTCAATACAAGTGTCCAAGCAGAGTGCAGATAACCTGAACCAGGAAGGGCTGCTACAGAAGACATCCTGACTTGAATTGAGGTTGACCTTTAAGGCCCATTCAACACCAGGTTCTATAGTTCCAATTTCTCCAAGCTTTCTACCATCTAAAAGCTATTTGATTCACTATAATAGCAAATGTCTTTCCCTTCCTCCTACCCCCAATCCCACACCTCCCACCCCACAATCCCACACCTCCCAAATTTTCACCTCTGGAGTATTGTGACGAAGCCAATAGTACGCTTCTCGAAAATCATCAAAAATGATCCTACTGCCATCTCCACCACGAGCAGACAGCACAATGGAGGGAGAAGAGTAGGCCTCACTGGTCACCCAGGTCGAATGAAAGGTGTAGGTGATGAGAAAGAAAGCCATGACCAGTATCATGCCACTTGCCACCTAGACAAGGAAGAAGAATTGTGTTGTAAACCAAATTAAATTTACATAGCACAGAACAGCTTCTTACACACAGTCAATGATTTAGAAAAAATGAACCAAAATAAGTCAGAGGCTATATGAATTAATTCTGATCTCCAGTGACAGTGCTCTACTTTACTCCCCCTCAAAAAAAACCCCACAGATGCTTGTACATGCACGTGCACACACACACAACACACACAGTTCCCCCAGCCTGTTCTGTGTTGCTTCTCACTTCATTCTTAATAGGGTAAGTAGAATCCTGCTGTTTCTTGCTCTTCTTGTCTGGTCGACTTATGTCCAAATTCTTCATGTAAGTGGACAGCACCTGAGAGACTCCAATGCCAGAAAGAATGCACATAACAGGTGCCAACACCAGCATCAGACGCACCTAAAAAAACAGGAAGCAAGATCACAATCGGATCAGTGTTTTACAAATTACAGATTTCAACCTATTAGTAGATGATGACATCTGTTTAGGCGTTTTCAACAAACATGGTCTGTCAATGGAACAGAACAAAACAGGAGAGAAAATACTTGACACACCTATAGTATAAGTTATGTGTTTTTTTTAAGTTTTTTTTTTTCCCAGTTCTTCATGTATGTATGTATGTACATCCTGAGTAATGATAGGCTATAAAAAGTATTTCTTAATTGTGGTTTGGAATAAAAAAAGTCTGAGAAGCACTGTCTTAACTGCAATATATAAAATTTCTCCTCTCTTTTAACAACCTGGCACTCAGCACCCAAGCCGTTAAGAAAAAAACACTATCTCCCTTGTTGAGACTGCAGGAAGAGAAGGAAGGAAGCTGCCCAGGGCCTCTCCCTGACACAAGGGTATGAAACCAAGAAAGGTGGGCCTCACAATCAGAAAATGTGAGCACCCAGTACATTCCTGGGAGAGACCAACAACCGCGAGCAGCGTTCCCACTCAGCCCCTCAAGTCCTCAGAGGGAAGCCTCTGCACCGTTGTCACCACTGAGCCCTCCCGGGCCGGGGGAAGAAGAAAAGCCCTGAGGCAAGGACGGAAAGGTTCACCAGGACTGAGGGCATTCCTCACCATCACAGCTGAGAAGTACATGCTGGTCACGCCATACATGATGATGAAAATCCGGGCATCAGACAGGTTGCTAAAGCAGTAATAGAGGCCAACTACAAAAATAAAGGGAAAAAAGAAGTGAAGAGCTGGAAAAACAATCAGACACAGGTAAAGATGGTACTATGGCACTCTAAAATAGCACAAAATCTGAAACCACCTAAATGTCCAACATAAGGGAGGTAGTTAACTATAGCATATTTATAAAACAGAATAAAACACATCAATTAAAATATTGCTGCATAAGTTTATGGACCATTTGCCACCTTCTTTACATACCTCTGTACTTAAAAAATTAACAAATGCTGTATCTTAAACACTAGTTCACTGACATAATCCTAAATAACATAAATTATGATTAAAAAATTTAGAGTCAGGAGAAAAACTCTATCATCTGACTTTTAATCAGTAAACAACTGGATGAATATACATTCCAAGTGTTAACAGGAGCGACAGGTATGTGGTGAGAACTCCTGAAACTTTAATATTTGTCTCTATTTGTATAAAAGACAACTTATTTTCATAGTAAGAAAAAAATATAAAGTTATTTCAATTAAAAAAAAAAAGCTCCCTATCAGTGGTACATTCTTATATCTGAACTGGCCAGAAGGTACGTTAGATGAAGAGGCTTTACAATCAGCTATGCCTACTGTCAAAATTCAATACTATCAAGAAGATAAACAGGAAGGAGTCAGGGATGACGGGTTGGGTACACTAGAAGTACTTTAAAAAAAATCTGAATTAGGGTTGAATTTTATAATACAACTGAACAAAAAACTATGAGACTCTGAGTTTGCCAGTATCTGCAATTGTTCAACTTCTGATTTCCATTCTGCTTCAAATATTAGAAAAATGTGTTTAAGCCATCTTCTGTACCACATAAATACACAGGCAAAAAACGAAAACAATAAAAATATAAGGATGGGGGTATTTTACTTATTTTGAATCAAATGATTCTTACAAAGAAGACCACTTCAGAACAAGGCAGACAGACCTGGGAACATGAAGACAAGAAGCTGTAGGTCAAAATAGTATGAGGACCAGGTCGTAGGCTGATGCTCAGACACAGAGGCAATGATGGGGATGTTGTTCTTAGCGTAAGAAGGATCCAACAGGGAGTAGAAACGCCCCGTCCAGGGAGATATTTTTCCTGGCAGTAAAGAGGCAACAAATATTTCATAATTACTTTTGAAACAAAATAACATCTGATCCTAACTAATCATAACTTTCCATAATAAGATTCTCTGACACAAAGGAGGACTAAGTTTTTGTCTAAATGTCACAAATACCTTGAGAATTTCACTGATTCCTTTCTCTCAAATGTGAGAGTACTTATGTCAGCACAGTCAGCAGAATAAAGCCAGGCTGTAAGTAAACTCAGAGAAGGAGGTGGAAACGCTTCCTGGAAGGGTTAAACTAAATCTGGTCAAACCAAGGCCTATGCTATAAACTAAGTCAAGCCATCCTTCAGTGTTGCTCTGAATTAGACAATACAGAGTCCTGGGCAAAATCAAATCAGACTCTGCGACATCTACGTGAGGAAAATGTGCCATGCTAACCAAACTAAACATAGTTCTGTCATATAGGATTAGATGAAGTCACGTTGTAGGGCAGACAATGTTAGGATTTCTCCCAACCTACCAATATACCATTAGGCAAGAAAAGGACAAAAGAAAAAAAGAGAAAGATAAGCATGGTAAATATAGTTCTGTTACCAAGTGTGAATCTTCTGAGATTAAATACTGATCGAATAAGATCTTCTTTCTATGCTGAATCCAAATACTGGCTGACAAATGGATTGAGTGTGTAATATGGATTTAATATGCATGAAATCAAGAGAAATGGGAGAAAAAGAATGCATTTTCCTGTGGTCAGGAAATAACCCATGTTTTTGGAGTTTATGCTATGTTCATACCCATTTACACTTAATACTAAAAGCCTTTCCTACCTGTCAGCATGAGGAGAGCTCCAATGGTGAGAAGGACAAAGCCCACCAGGGAGATGACACTTCGGAAAAGAACTTCAAATTGCTGTGGATTCAACTTGCTGCGCAGATAATCCACAAAGGCGTGAATCTGGCAGAGACCAAAGACCCCAAAGGCTGCCATGTGCTCCGATGAGAGGACGGGCTGTAGGTGAAAGCAGATGTGTGAGAAAGTCAGGAAAACAATGGGTCCAGCCTTGACCTGAATCATCCAGACCAAGTTCAGACCAAAGAGTCCAGTGAGTTCTGAGGCTACCAAGGAATTAGGGCCAATCAAGGAGAGGGTCTAATTCACCTGCCACATTTCCACAGAATACCTGGAATCCAAAGTGTACCATACTCTATCAATATCACATGTCTGGCCTTTGCTCAGGCTATTTCTTGAGCCTTGTTTGTAATTTTCTCATTTTCCCAAAATTTGCATTCATTGAAATTCCCATCATTCAAGGGCCCAAGCAAATACCATTGCCTCCTACTCTGCCAAGCTGAAATACATCGCTCTCCTCTACATTCCACACACCTTAGATCTCTCCTGTAACTTAAGACAAACGGTTCTCAAACTCCACCAGGCAGCATAGTCATGGTAGAGTGAAGAGGGGGTGTTTAGACACAGACAGCTGAGCCCCACCACCAGAGCTTCTGAAACTCAGTAGATTCAAATCCAGAATTTGCATTTCTAATGAATTCCCTGATGCTGCTGAGCCTGCTGATCCAGGACTACATTTCTAGGACCACTACACCAGAGAGCTGTACGGGTGTCTTTCCCAGCAAGACTTCCTTAAGGACCAGGATCACATCTTTACTTTTTACATTTCCCAGTTATTAGCAAACTGCACATTGTAGGGGATGAGCAAAGAAAATACTTGCTGAGCTGAATAAGGGTTCCACTTTCATAAGAATATTACATGAAAAATCACACATATCACATCATTCCTCTGATTTAATAGCTGTCTCTTAACCCTATGGAGTAATGTGGTTAAAAGGTCTATGTACTGCTTCCTAAAGGACTTAATCACTTGGCCCCAATAAGAAGTTCAGGGGCCATTACTACTGAATGGGATCATTCACATTAAAAAGGACTGAAAAAGATCACTGTGATCACTCACATCAACTCAGTTCTACCAAAATATCCCTGCTTCTCCCCAAACTTAAGCTAAATTAAGAGCAATTAGACTGCATGAACAAATATTAACACACTCAGGAGGCAGACTTTATTGACCAATGATTCTGTTGTTTCAGTTAATACAAGCAGTCCAAGGTCAGACCTGTAAGTTTTAACATCCTCACCAGAATCCAAGATAAGTCAATTTAGTTGGAGATGCTTAGGGAAAAGGTAGAAGAAACTAAAGACCCCACACAGTCTAGGGCTCACCTGGAAACCCACAAAGGAGATCTGCATGGAAAGAATGGTGCCCAGGCAGTAGACAGTACAGTACGCCACGTAGATCCGGTGGGAGAAACGTCCTGTGAGCATCAGCACTAGCACATGAAGAGGGATCAAGTTGATCAAGAACACGTAACCTCCCCAGGAAGAGACCTAGGACAGGATGAGAAAGGACAGCTCCTCTCAGGACTCCTCCTTGTCACCTGTGACCTTTTTAAAGAACATCTACTTATGGTAACCAAAAACTTTATTAACGCCAACTGGTTTAAACATTTTAGGTAACTGACTCCTTTAAACAGGAAAATCAAATTAAACCCATTACTGTAACTCAGTCCTTTGTTCTCTATGGCTCCTATCCTTGAGATCACAAAACGAAAGGCCCCTAACCCTCGGCATTAATCTGGATGTGACCTACTATAAGGTCACATGGAGGATTTGGGGATACATGCGAAATGTGGGCAAGCAGAAACAGTGAAGGGAAGAAGTCTCAGGGTTTATGAAAGATTGAACAGAAAAAATAATATGTTAGGAAAGGAAAAAATTAAGGGAAACATATCAGAAAAGAGAGCTGGCCAACCAACATGTATCCATAAGAAATACAGTATCTGGAGACCTCTAAAAATTAAAAAAAATTTCCTCTATCTTATCATCTGCCTGCCTTGGGTTAGGCTTTGTATGGACACAAGAGACAATAAAGGCTTCTGTCCTCTGCTCCATGGTCTCAAACCCCAAGAGCTACTTCCAATTTACATCAGTTGATCCCAACAGGTATGCAGACATAGAGAGACTCCTGGAAGAAGGAAGTGAAGAGTTACCATGTAGAAGTAAGCAAGGGCACACTTCGCTGCCCAGTAGATGGAACCAGTCTTGACTGCTTTGATCCACATGTAGTAGGTGAGCAGCATGCAAAAGATGGCAATCCCTGCAGAAAGAACACAAAATTCAACAGAAGGCCACACTAGGGTAATAAATACTGATCTGCAACAAACTACCTGCATATCTCAGACCTACAACCCATTAACAGTGTAATTACTCTACATCTCTTTGTCTTAAGTTTCTGGTAAAAAAAAAAAAGAGTCCATAATAGTGTCTACTTCACACACATGCCGTAAAGACGAATTTAACCTCTGCATGTAAACCACCTGCAACAGAATCTAGCACGCAGCAAGCACTCGGTGTTCTGTCATTATCGCTGCTGTTCTTTTCAGACACTGCACTCCCTGCTATTTGAGTCCTAATGATATCCCAAACTATTAAGCACCACCCTGCCTCCACATCTTACCATAAGCTGGTCTTTATGCCCTAACTGCCTCTCTCTTTAATATTTGCCTGATGAAGTTCCAACTTCAGGGCCCAGCTCAAACACAACTACTTCCAAAAAGCCTTCCCTGATCCCCAAATCTGAATCTCTTCTCTCACTGCGTTCCCAAAATACTCTGTTCATTCTTCTCTCATGGCATACAATACTATCTGCTCGTCAGTATTTATTTTTATAGGTCTGCATTAACCTGCATTAATAGATTATGGGCTAAATTATTTTGTTCATTATCTGCCTCTGAAATTCCTTAACTATAAGCCAATACTCTTATTCATTAACTATTTCTGTAATACCTAACACTGTTTTACCAATAACATTCAATAAATACAGAGTGATTTGGAAATAAGTCAATAAAAGTCATTACGGTTTTTTAAGAATATCCATTCCTTTCATCTAAAATAAAGCAAATGATGACAGTGTTAAAACAATAGTATCATTCAACCCTGGAGCTTGGTGGGCTACAGTAATTAAGATCACAAAAGAATCAGACACCACTCAGTGAATAAACAATAACAAAAATCCATCCAACCCTAAAACCTAACTCTACTTTTAGGAATACAGAGATGAGCCAGAGGCCTTATTTAAGGAAAATTACCAGCTACCTTTCTAGAGAAAATGATAGAGAAAGAATATAAACTTAAGAGTCTGAGGTCCCTTCCTGCCCACTTCTAATCTTCTCACCCAGACACCATTTTTGCTATTGCTAAATAGCAGATCTGAACCCAGATTCTACTGCCCTTCACAAAGCTCTGCCAGATAATAAGGTAAACTTTAAGTCTCACCTTCATTATCATAGGAGCCAGCCACAGACCGGGAGATATAGCCAGGAACCACGGCAATCATGGCAGCAGCAAGAAGGCCGGCTCCTGCATCCTGTAAGACAAGAGGGGTAATAGGAAGTCAACACCAATACATCCGGGGAGAGGAGAGGATCCACTAGTCCAATCTGTTTCTATGGGGCCCAGAGAATAGTCCAACACTTTGCAAGGGAGATGTGATGCTAGGAATGCTTGCAGCACAAGAGAGTTACACACTTCACCACCAATTCCCTCCCTGCCATGTTACTAAGTCTGAAACTGAGTACACATGCACTAAGAACAGACAAATCATGAAATCAGTGAGATGCTGCCCCAGAATGGGCAGCTGGGTTGGAGTACCCCCAGATTTGAGTCCCCCCCAACAATATCTGCACACCACAGGAACTCCAGTCACATACCTAAAAGCTATGCAAGCATGGACAAAAGAAGACATAAGTATTTGAGCTAAAAAGTCAACAAACAGAGGTGATAATCTGCAGTGGACTAAAGATGCCAGCTTAGATAACAGAGCTGGAATATTCCAAGTCAATCTGTGATCTTGGGAAAGAGGAAAAACAAAATATAACCCACACACCAAAAGAGGAAAGACCTGACTGTTGATAAGAGTCAAATCTGGAACAGGGCAGCAAGGAGAAGGATGAAAGAGCTTTCAAACTAAACTCAAGTTTCCCAAGCCCTCCAACTGGTTTAGCACCTCTCAGGTATATCCCTGACACCACAGCCACAAAGAATAACATCCCAGGGGCCAGGGTCAGCAAGGCAGAAACCTGGGGAAGGCAAGACCATATCACAGACTCTAATTATAAGAGGCAAGTGGTTTCAGAATTTTTAAATAAATGTTTTTTAAAAAATCAACAAATAATTGTTAAGCTAAGTGTCCATTTCCAATAGGAAGAACTAACTGTTTTTGAACATATCTTGTAGCTATTTTTTCTCTCCCTTAGATTGCAAGGGATACTAGATTCAAAATCTACATCTCACTTTAAATATTTTTTTTCCAGGACTTCCTTGGTAGCCTGGTGGATAAGAATCCACCTGCCAATGCAGCGGACACAGGTTAGATCCCTGGTCCAGGAACATTCACAGGCTGCAGGGCAAGTAAGCCTGTGCGCTGCCATCATAGAGCCTGTGTTCTAGGGCAGTCGAGCCGCAACTACTGAAGTCCATGTGCCTAGAGCCCAGGCTCTGCATTAAGAGATGCCACCACAAACGAGCAGCCCCCTCTCGCTATCTGCACAAAGCAACGAAGACCCAGTGCAGCCAAAAATAAAGACAGCAAAAAAAAAAAAAAAGGCAGTCCTGTGATGAATAAACTAACACAAAAACTCTTTTTCCATATACAGCAAACATTCCCTTATATGTACAAACAGTTGTTAATGATAAGACACCACATACTCTAGGGAGGAACTGGGATGAAACTAGCAATTTGGCTCATTGAAAGCTGTCTTTAGCCCCTAGCTCCCTGCCCTTCTTAAGCTCTCAGTCCCCCACCCTTTAGCATCTACTAGAGACGTTCAACAACATCCATTCCCAAGTCTCCTGTCACCCCAAATCCTTCACCTTGAGCTCTTTGGTAAGGTGGTACGTGACGATGGTGGTGAAGGAAGAGAAGAGAGGGGCCAGGAACACACAGACATTCCGAATGTCGATGGTGATGTGGAAAAAATGGAGGACATGGTAGATTGCAGCAGAGGTGATCATTAAGCCTGCAACAGGAAGAAGAAAGGTCAATAGGTTATCCTCCTAAGACAAAGAACTTAAGGGAAAGAGAAAGGGAAAATCCAAGTTATCAATAAGGTGATAACACGGGGCTCAACAACCCACCAGAAATATTAACAAAGCAGCTGCTGGAGGCCTATAAATTTCCATCCTGTAGATTCAATCAGAAGTCCAAAATTTATGAAAAGCTACCCATCCCCACTCTCTCATATACATTCTCCCTTCTATATAGGATCTACTTTTAGGAATCTGTAATCAGAATGAAATTACAAGTGTCACTAAACAAAGATACTAGAAATAAAACACTGTTCCATAATATACAAATAAGTTACTGCTGTGAGGAAAAAAAAATCCTGTTCCCCTCACCTGGGTAAATTGTTCCTCCAATGATTCGTCCCAAAGGGTACCAGGCCCGGTCATCAAACCAGTTATGGAATTTATAAAATCCCTCCTCAGCCAGGAACCGGGTGGTGCGATAATTAAAGTACCTGTAGCAAGACAGGGAAGAACTGTGTCTGCTCCTCCCCAAACCCAAGTATTTACCCCAATGTGCAGTGAATTTGGCTCCTCAGGTTACACCACTGAGGAACTTATCATTACTCCAATCAAAGTCAGTTTGGTACCCAAAAGTATTTGAAGCAGGAAAATCACTTCACATTACCACAAGCCTCCTCATTTGCAGCTCCATGTTTGTCTCAGTTAACGCACTGCTTCTCTCATAAGGAAATGCAACTGGAGGCTAAGACACTTCACCAGGCTGGCACGTAGTAGGCATCAGCCCCAGTCAGAAGATTCAAGCACTCAAAAGACAGGACAGCTGAGATGTGGGCACCAATAGATTTGACTCTTTTCAAGTGACAGCAACACACAAAAGAACATTTCCATAACACATGCGAGGACACATGGGTAACTTCAAGTGAGGAGCATCTCTAAAGATGTGGGTGTAACACCAGACGCAGGATGAACATTTTTTAGTCTACTTCATAACACAAACCTCTTAATGAGTATTTAAATTTGTAATAAGATCTACTCATGTTGTTATTTAAAATAGTTCTGAAGAAAAAAATAAATAAATAAAATAGTTCTGAATGCCACCTACATGGTAGCATAAAAATTACATAAAAAGTATTTGATACAAAATGCTTAGAGTTATACACAGAAAGACACAGTTCTTTACGCTCAAGCTATGAAGCCCCTTAAATTTCTCATTTAAAAAGAAGTAAAAAAGAAAGACAAATAACATACAATGTATATATATAAAATTTATCATATATATAATTTATTTATATATATTACATATATATTAACAAATTTATTACATATAATAAATATATATATAAACAAATAAGTAAAGTGAAAAGAACTGTTTAATGACTAAAGATGATCATGACTAACCATCTTTCCCGCCCACCCCTCTAACCCTATTTCCTCCTTGGTCAGTCAAATTTTAGCAGCTGAAGTGAGTAAAGTAGCAGATGGCATAAATCTCTATCCTTCCATTTATTCTGATGAGTGATATTTTGTTAACTGTCAGGGAGACAGAAAGGATGGGGGTAGCAGGCAGTCACCAGTGTCAGAATCATGTCCTTCACCTAACAGTAGGAGAGGCAGAGAGACAGAGGAAGTGCAAGATAGTGGGAAAAGGTCAGGCCTGGGGTCACACTCTGGGCATCAGTTTCCTGCTCTGCAAAAGGAAGTGTCAAATCACACGATCTGTATCATCCCTTCTGTCTCTATGACTACAGAGCAGATACTCTTGCTTTCCCTGACCATCTCAACTCAATGTTCACTCATCTAGAGGGTGTGAGAAAAAGCCCTAACATACTGGTGATCAAGAACCAAAAGAATATAAGTTATCTCATTCCTGAGGGAAAAAAATTGATAATTGTATGCCTCCAAAGTGCTTTCAAATATCTACACAAAACAATATGATAAACTTGCAAACACATGTGGGTATTAAACTTGAATCAATTGTTCCATAAACCTAATATTCTATTTTTATGATCTCAATGATGCATCAAGAATCTATGATTCTGGCTCTCTAAATTTTAAACGAAGCCTTAACTTTCAGTAATACAAGTTACTCCAGTGTCTAGAAACAGAGACAAACCTCAATTCAAATCTTGGCTCCTCCATTTACTATATATGTAACATTCACTATACCTGTAACATTTACCATATATGTAACACTTACTATACATGTGACCTTGAATGGCATCTGCCAGCCTCAGTTAATTTGTAAAAAGGGGACACTAATACCTCCATCTCATAGGGTTACTGTGAGGATTTATAGATAATCTGTACAACAGCTCTTGGAACAGAATGAAGCTCAGTAAATGTCTTTCACCTATGCCTCTTTTTAGCTAATAAAATCCTTAATCAAACTCACAACTTTAAATTTTGCTCAATGTCTTAGAACTTAACTTACAGACCCAACTTACACCATACAAATTGTTAAACAGAAAAAAAGTCATCATGGATCTCAAGTTCACGACCTCTGATTTTTCTCTTGAACCTCACACACACACACCAGGCCCAGTTCCCTTTCCCTTAGGCTGTACCATTAACTGTTGACCCAGCTGAGAAGTCAGACTTCTCTCAGCTTAGCCAGGTCTTAAGCAATAGGGAGGCACACCAGCAAGGCCTCTCTCATTTTTTATAAGTTTGAGAGACTCACGTGGTCTCAAATTCCACTGGAAATGTTTCAAAAAGGGGACCATTGTAGAAATGCATAGAAAGTACATCCCCATCACCAAGAGTTCCCTGGAATTTGAATCTGAAACCCATTAACCTGAATGCTTCTTGAAGGAAATACAGACCAAGCAAAGGTACTCACGGGTCAAATTCATGGATGACACTTTCAAATCTCAAGACAGCAAAGAGACGAGTGGAGAACGCTGCATAAAACAGAGAATTAATATTTTAATGGCAATATACCATGAAAAACAATAGTAGATAGTAATGTTGCACAGCCAATAGTATTATCCAGCACAGAAGTCACAGGAAATACAAAATAATGACTGAATAAAATATTTATCCATCCCTCCCACACACAAGAAACAAGGAAGTTCATTTTCCCATGACAATAATACCCACATTTCCACTCAAGTAGGACACATTTAACTACTTATTATCAAGGCCTATAACAACACATTCACCTACTAGTGTTGCACCTAATATACATAGTTATCTTCTACATACGTTGACCTCCCCTTCCCACAACCTTACCTTTGGAGTGAACTAAGAGATAAGGGAATCTAGACTACTTCTGACTCATGAAGAGCAAGAAAAACCTAAGAAAACAGAATAAGTGCTGGAAAGACTTTCAGAAATACTGAGGCAGGCAACTACAGAAGACAAATATCTTTTACAAAATTCAGTATCCCAGGGTCTCTGGTACCACTTTCAGTTCTAAGAAAAACCAAAATTAACACAGCACACTTCCCATTCTTTCCCAGATGATCACTAGTCCAAACTTCTACAATCCTTGTTTCTTTTGATTTCACAAAATTCTACTGGTTGAGAACAGTAAAAAAAAGAACACATTACAATCTGCTGGGAAAAAAGCAAAGCATTTAAGAAAGCCATTACTAATTTTTTTTTCCAAAATTTTCTCCCTTCCATATCCTGAAGAAAGAGAGGTCCATATGCACACTCACATAACACAGCAGCCATCGACAGAATGAGAAGCTTCAGAAGTGTGTCCTGCTTCTCATAGGACAACCGCAAAAATCCCAGCTTGGTCATCTTCACATCAATGGGCGGCAACAGATGACAGTCAAATAGCTAAAACTGGAAAGCCAAGACCATGAGATATTAAACACCTTCGATTTAGCTAATTCACTTTCATATTTTACGGTGGGAGAGAACCACAGAGAGAGGAAGAAGTGAACACACAGGAGAGGGTCAGGACTAAGACCCAAGCTGAGCCTGAATTACGACCAACAGACAAGGAAGTCGGCCTGTCAGAGCTGTCAGTCAAGGATGAAAAGGAATGATGAGACTCTATCACCATCATTCTGTTTCTCAGTCTTTGCAGCCACCAAGGAGCAGAACTGGCAATCGTGTAGCACGACAGGAGTAAAGGAGAAACACATGGAAAACGAGAGAGGCAAAGACAGGCAAAGAGAGAAAACAGCAAAGACTGAAAACAGAGAAAAGAATGATTAAATGGAGAAACACAGCATTCAAGAAAAGGCAGGAATGTATGAAAGAAAGCAGGGAATGAGCACAGAAGTGAAAGAAGAAGGCTGAGAAACAGAAGTCATGACTGAATCGGCACTGTTTACAGCCCTGAATTTCAGCTCCAAACTTTCTGGCTATAAGCTTCTTTCTGTTCCAAATCCCAGTGGGGTTGCAGGGTCAACTAGAGCGCATGACTAATCACTGATACAAGTAGTCATGCACTCAGGAGGGGAGTGAGAGGCACACAGGTAGATCACTGCACTTCCCATCTCTTATATCACACTTTAACTACTGCTCAAATCTACACCCACTTCCCATCAGCTGTCTCAAAGCATCCTGTAACTGACATTGCTGATTTAAGCCATTGATCGAGAGACAGCTCATAGAACCAGATAACAATCTGGAGGGTAAAGAAAATAAAATTTTCCTACTAAGGCCAAAAAAAAAAAAAAGATTGGGCTGTGTGTGGTGAGGGAGGTATTAGATTAAAATAAAATGTTGAAGGAAGGAAGTAGTCTCCAGACCATTCAGAAAGGTGATCACTTGATGGACAATATTTTATCAGCACTCAGTAGGAGCTTAGCTATTTCTGTTTAAAACAGCACTGCCTTCTTAAATCATAAGCTGGTCAAGGGCTAAGTGATAAAGAATATGCAACACTAAAGACTGAGGAAAAAAACTAATAAAAGGAACCTGGATCCTTCCAGATCTTTTTCCAACTATTACTAGAGGAAAGGAGGGAAAAAAATAACACTGGACTAGGTGGAGGGCATGAAGAATCATACATTCCTAGCTCCAACAGTAAGGACTCAAGCATCTTCTTCCATAATTAACTGTCCCAGAGGAGCAGTTGTACATTTATTTTTAATTACAGTCCCAACGGAAAACCATACCGTGCGATCAAAAATAAACAGCTAACTCTAGGAAGTCCATAACCCAGTTACATCCCTCAAGACTGAACTTGTTTTCTCCAACGCCTGAAACAGGAAGACTTACCACTACTGAGCTGATAGGAGCCACATGCCTAGAAGACTAAGCGGATGAAATGAGAGCACTAGAACCTTTCCTTGAAAACTGAGTAAAGAAGCTGGTAATTTACACCAGGATCTCAAGGGAGTTTCCATACTGTGCTCACTGGTCGTGTTCGCACATCGCTTAACGGCAAAGACACTTTTCTTAAAACACTGGGCATCTGTCCTCCACTTCAACTGTGCCTGCAAAGTGCGGCGTCTTGTCTCACCCTGGTTCTAGTTCCCAATTGCCCACACACTTTCTCACGCCTGTCCCTCCCTCCCCCACTTCTGCCCACTACAGCAGGTCCCTCCCTCCGTCTCCCATCTTCCCAGAACTCAACACCTCCGGCACCACCGAGCGTGGGGCACCCCACCACCTAAGGATCCTAAGCGCCACCCCCTCCAGGACTAGTCGGTGCCAGAGCCCCATCTTTCCCACGCCCACCTGGCCTAAGTGCAGGACCCATCCCAGACCCTCACATCCTTCCATTCCCCCCACACCACGTCCCACGCCCCCTCCTCTGCAAGGCCCCAGACTCTGCCTGCGCCCACGGCCGCCGCCATTAAAGCCGCACCTCCTGCGCTTCGCTCAGTCCCACCAACGCCTTGGACTGCACCTGCCGCTAATCCTCAAGTTACATCCCAAGGCCTTCTCACCTGACCGGCGTTCCTCTGGAATCCGCTCGCCTCCCTCTGCCATCTGTTCAACAGTGCACCCAACCCTGGCAGCGCCGGGTCCGCCTCCCGGACTGCTCCCCATTGGCTAGTTCAGGTACAATCTGACCCTTGAAGAGAGCGATAGGGTTCTGGAGCTGTCTGTCAGACTTGGAGGCGTGAACGCAGCCGCGCTCCTACGTTTTAACTGGACAATACAGATATCACTTAGTAGCTGGAAGGCGGGACTTCGTCCAACTGCCCAGCCGTGATAGGCCGGCTCTTGAGAGCCAGCGCGCGGAAAGAACACGCTCGGAGCAGTTTGGTTGAGGGCCGAGCAGTGACGTGTCGGTCTGCGGACCGCGAAGGAGTCGCGGGCGGAAAGGGCGGTGCGTTTAGCCCAGTCACGTGACAAGAAGGGGTAACGACGCAAAGGCACAGGCCGAAACTACAGATCCCCCAAAGCTGAACTGAGATCATCCGATTCCGTTTCAGAGAGTCTTGTTTTTTTAAAGGTAGAAATTGACGTTACTTAATATAAGGTTAAAGGAGAGGTGAGAAGAATTTTTTTGTTTGTTTGTTTTACTAATTCTCAATGAAAACTCAGGCGCTTCACAATCCAGACTGTTACATCTTGTACAGGATCTTGTCTGACAGTTCGCTGGAGAATCATTTGACCTTGCTCTGGTAAACTGCGATGGACGAGAGACCTGCAAATACCACGAGGCATTTCTCTTAAGCCCCTGATTCGTGAATGGGCATACCTAGGCTAAGGGGGTCGTGGGGTTTCGGTGGAAGAGTCTACGCGCGGGCTGCGTCCCCCAGGAAGGCAGAGGCGGTCCTCCCAAGTTATAGACAGGCTTCTTCCCGGAACCAGCTTGCAGCCTGGCGGTGCTCTGCTATCCCTTTGTAAGTTACCTGCCAGTGAAAACTGTCCTAACTGGCCTCTCTTACGCCTCATACCCAAAGAAACGTTGCTGAGGGCAGGGAAAGGGGCGAAGTTTCAGCAACCAGTTCCATCACCTCTCAGACACGCACTTCCTCTCCCTAGAGACCTCAGTGAACAAGAACCACACAGAAGAAAATGGGAGCATCTGGCAACTGTTTAAATCTAGTGCCAGTGTACTCAGTTCTCTTTGGCGGTTACAGTATATGAATGCAACAGACCAAACTTACCGAAAGCATATTAAATTACTGATTAAAAAAATAATTAAAAAAAATAAATTAGTGCTTCAACACCACGTGTATTTTTTTCAAAATTCACATGGCCAGGTTCACCCCAGGACGTCATGTTCCAATAGATCTGCTTTTTCGTTTTGTCTTTATAATGTAGTAAATGTAATTTTATTAACAAGGAAACTGAAGCTGAACCTGAAGGAAATGCAGAACTTCAAGTAAATGCTTCTTCAAAATGAGGTTTTTTTTTAATGAATTAAAATTAGAAATTCCTCTAAATGAGAAAACATACTGTTTCAAGAACATTAAGATATTGAGATTCTCAATTTTTTAAAATTACTGAACCTGTTTCTTAAAGGAAATATGTTTAAGTTTCCAGGTGGTAAAATTAAGTCAGTTTTTTTTAGAAGTCAAAATATACAACTAAAGAATGAAGTTCAAAATCTAAGTCAAAGGATTTTCATGGTGGTCCAGTGGCTAAGTCTCCACGTTCCCAATGTAAGGGCCTGTGGTTGAATACCTGGTCAGGAAAATAGATCACAGGCTGTAACTAAGAGTTCCAGTGCTGTAAGTAAAGATTCTGAAAGCCGCAACTAAGAAATGGCCCGGTCAAATACTTTTTTAAAAAAATCTAAGCCTATTTTTAGGATGATTCTTTAATATCATTTGATGGGGAAAGGCTGAACTACAAGTAAAACTCAGGATGGCAAAGTTTGGGGGAAAGTATAGTTATTATAGACCCAGAGATTATTCATGAACATTCAGCATATCAGTTAACCCTTCTCCCTCCTGACTTATTGCACCAGAAGTTTTGAGTTGGTTGTTTCAGAAAAATGTTTTACAATCCCATCATTGTTTAGAATAATGCTATTTTTTAGCTTACTTTGTGAGAGTTGACTTAAATTGAAGAAAGTAGGGAAAACCACTAGACCATTCAGTTATGACCTAAATCAAATCATTACAGTTATACAGTCAAAGTGACAAATAGGATCAAGGGATTAGATCTGATAGAGTGCCTGAAGAACCATGGATGAAGGTTTGTGATATTGTACAGGAGGTAATGATCAAGACCATCCCTAAGAAAAAGAAATGCAAAAAGGCAAAATGGTTGTCTGAGGAGGCCTTACAAATAGCTGTGAAAAGAAGAGAAGCAAAAAGCAAAGGAGAAAAGGAAAGATATTCCCATTTGAATGCAGAGTTCCAAAGAACAGCCAGGAGAGATAAGAAAGCCTTCCTCAGTGATTAGTGCAAAGAAATAAAAGAAAACAATAGGATGGGAAAAACTAGAGATCTCTTCAAGAAAATTAGAGATACAAAGGGAACACTTCATGCAAAGAAGGGCACAATAAAGGACAGAAATGGTATAGACCTAAAAGAAGCAGAAGATATTAAGAAGAGGTGGCAATACACAGAAGAACTATACAAAAAAGATCTTCATGACCCAGATAACTGCAATGGTGTGATCACTCACCTAGAGCCAGACATACTAGAAGCTAAGTCAAGTGGGCCTTAGGAAGCATCACTAGGAACAAAGCTAGTGGAAGTGATGGAATTCCAGATGAGCTATTTCAAATCCTAAAAGATGATGCTGTGAAAGTGCTGCACTCAATATGCCAGCAAATTTGGAAAACTCAGCAGTGGCCACAGGACTGGAAAAGGTAAGTCTACATTCCAATCCCAAAGAAAGGCAGTGCCAAAGACTGTTCAAACTACCACACAATTGCACTCATCTCACACGCTAGCAAAGTAATGCTCAAAATTCTCCAAGCCAGGCTTTACCAGTATGTGAACTGTGAACTTCCAGATGTTCAAGCTGGATTTAGAAAAGGCAGAGGAACCTGAGATCAAACTACCAATATCCACTGGATCATCAAAAAAGCAAGAGAGTTCCAGAAAAACATCTTCTGCTTTATTGACTATATCAAAGCCTTTGACTGTGTGGATCACAACAAACTGTGAAAGAGTCTTCAAGAGATGGGAATACCAGACCACCTGACCTGCCTCTTGAGAAATCTGTATGCAGGTCAGGAAGCAACAGTTAGAACTGGACATGGAACAACAGACTGGTTCCAAATTGGGAAAGGAGTACATCAAGGCTGTATTTTGTCACCCTGTTTATTATTATGTGCAGAGTACATCATGAGAGAAACTGGGCAGGATGAAGCACAAGCTGGAATCAAGATTGCCGGGAGAAATATCAGTAACCTCAGATATGCAGATGACAGCACCCTTATGGCAGAAAGCAAAGAACTAAAGAGCCTCTTGATGAAAGTGAAAGAGGAGAGTGAGCAAGTTGGCTTAAAACTCAACATTCAGAAAACAAAGATCATGGCATCTGGTCCCATCACTTCATGGCAAATAGATCGGGAAACAGTGAGAGACTTTATTTTTGGGGGCTCCAAAATCACTGCAGATGGTGATTGCAGCCATGAAATTAAAAGATGCTTGCTCCATAGAAGAAAAGTTATGACCAACCTAGACAGAATATTAAAAAGTAGAGACATTACTTTGCCAACAAAGGTCCGTCTAGTCAAAGCTATGATTTTTCTAGTAGTCATATATGGATGTGAGAGTTGGACCATAAAGAAAAGCTGAGTGCTGAAGAATTGATGCTTTTGAACTGTGGTGTTGGTGAAGAGTTGAGAGTCCCTTGGACTGCAAGGAGATCCAACTAGTCAATCCTAAAGGAAATCAGTCCTGAATATTCATTGGAAGGACTGATGCTGAAGCTGAAATTCCAATACTTTGGCCACCTGATGGGAAGAATGGACTCATTGGAAAAGACCCTGATGCTGGGCAAGATTGAAGGCAGGAGGAGAAGGGGACGACACAGGATGAGATGGTTGAATGGCATCACCGATTCAATGCACATGAGTTTGAGCAAGCTCTGAGAGTTGGTGATGGACAGGGAAGCCTGGCATGCTGCAGTCCATGGGGTCACAAAGAGTCAGACACGACTGAGGGACTGTACCGACTGAACTGACTGTGGGAGTTGTCATTCCTCCGGAGCTTTTGGTCTTTCCTGAAGTGTCTACTTACCTCTTTTATGTTACTGATAAAAATAAGCACGTCTTCATCTAATCAGGAACAGACCAATGTAATGTATCTGATTTCTTCTTGAAGACGTTCTCCCCAGAACCCACCCTTCCAGGTTTCACCGTAGCCACATTACCAAGATTTCTTCTCAGCACACTCTGATTTCAGTTTCACTTTGTTTTGGGGAGCCTTTGTTTTGATTAGTCATCTATTTCTTGGATTTTTTTCCCTTCGGTAGATTCTTCAAGTAACTTTTTCAGAAAAGTTGAATGGAAAGCAAACAATGCCTTTATTTTGTCCTTGATAATATCGTTAGTTTTAGAGTTATAAGAACACAATAGGGACTAACCAATCCTATACACATACAAGCACACATAAAAGCATACTTTCAGGGCATTACAATTTTATCTTCCATTACTCAAGAGTTGTTCTTGAGAAGTCTAATACCAATCTGAGTCACAGTCTCATGGAAGTAACCTATTTTTCTGACATTTTCCCTTAGAGATCCCATCTGGTTTTTGTTTTTTCCTTTCATTGCTTTTCACTTGGCAGTGGAAGGCATCTTATATGGAAACTACAGGGACTCCCCTGGTGGTGCAGTGGATAGGACTCCACCTGCCAATGTAGGGAACATGGGTTCAACCCCTGGTCTGGGAAGATTCCACATGCCCTGGGCAACTAAAGCTCTAGGGCCCTCAAATCACAACTAATGAGCCCTGTGCCACAACTACTGAAGCCTGTGCTCCTCAACAAGAGAAGCCACTGCGATGGGAAGCCCAAGCACCACAACAAAGAGTAGCCCCCACTCACCACAACTAGAGAAAGTCCATGCAGCAACAAAGACTCAGCACCACCAAAAAAAATCATTAAAAAAAAAAAAACCTGTAGATGAAACTATCTATATGAAAACTCCTATTGTAGACCCAGCACCACCAAAAAAATAAATTAAAAAAAAAAAAGTCCAGAAACATTTACTGATTTTATTGCCTCCATGCTTCTCATTTTTTGAAACAAATGTTGGATTTGATTCTTGGACATCTCCATGATTGTTAACTTTTTCCATGTCTTAATCTTTTTGGTCTTTGTACTGAGAAATTTCCTCAAGCTTACGTTGTGGTTCTCTAATTTAGCCTCCTCAGCATCACTTTTATAAGCCATCTCATTTTACTTCCACATTTTTTTAATTTCCAAGAACCTTCCTATTCTGTCCCCTTTTCATAACAATCTGTTCTTACTTATGGATGCAATAGTTTACCAAGTTCCTGTGGAAATAGTTACTCAAATTTAACTTTTATTTTTAGCATTACTTAAAATTTCCTCCAGGGACTTCCCTGGTGGTCCAGTGGTGAAGAAACCACCTCACAATGCAGGGGATGGGAGTTCGATCCCTGGTTGCAATCTAAGATCCCACATGCTGTGGGACAACTAAGACCACAGCAAAAGATCCCGCATGACGCAACAAAAACCCAGTGTAGTCTTATAAAAATACATTTAAAAAAAAATTCCAGGTCCAAGTGGTGTTCCTGTGCCTCTTAGGAAAGTCCTCAGATGATGCTGATGTTAACCCCTGGTTAAGAACTACATACTTATCTAAATGATCAATGGTCACTACTTGTCTCATAGGTCTGAAGGTGCAACAAAACATTTAAACTTGAAATCAGAGAATGAGTCTGAGGATGGGAGGCGGAACACATGGGAGAAACTCTTATCTTACCCAAAGCTTCTCTGAATTCCAATGTTTCATCCAGCTTTGAGGCCTATGGGAAATAGTAGGTATTTGAACACATAATTCTTAAGAAATTGATCATTTCTCAGTCTCCTACACAGTACTGTTAGATCCAAGAGGACAGCAATCATCTTTCTGGCTTACCCTTGAGTCCTTAGTGCCTTGCAAAGACTGACAGGGAAGGTGCTCAGATGATCATTACATGAGAAATGTTATCCTTTAAGGTGGTTCACAAACCCCTAACCATTAGTCACCCTCTTCTGAGTTTATCCCAGTTTGTCACTTCTATTAAATTTTATTTTGGTCCCTTACTATGTTCAGAGCAACGAACAAGTCAGTGCATACATATGTCCATTTAAAAGCTTCCAGCAGAATTGAACATACTCAGGTCTAAAGCTTTTACTTTTTAGAGTTGCTATAATGGACAACTTGGCTCTAGATAGGATAAAAGGGTCATGCTTGGAACAACACATACCTGTTCCTAAAGACAGTTTTGTGCATGTGATTGCTTAGATCCTCCTGGCTGCATGACTGAAAGTCAGGCTCTCATTTTCGTCTGTAGTGACCTGCTCTCCCTTATTTTCAGTTCTTATTAGTCTACTTTAAGCTGCCATTGTGAATTTGGCAAAAACAGCCTGCTCTCCCTTTGATCCCAATTTCCTAACCATTGCCCTCACTGCCTGTGTGTTAGTGAAAAGGCAAGAGAAATTTACACTGCTTCTGTACACCTCATGAGATTAGGCTTATCTACAACAGACATTTGCTAACCTAGCTTTTAGCTTTTGTACACGCCTGGCCTCTCAGTCACACTAATAAAACTTTACAGATCCCTCACTTCCAGTAACTTAAATCATTTTCTATAGCCAGGCATAGTGCTGGATAATATCACTTACCTTTATCTACTCAATTTCCCTCATCCGTCTAAGAACCAGCTTAACAGACACAATTACAAATTTCAGACAGCAAAAATGTGGCCATTTTAAATTTCATTTTAAAAACTACAACAATCTTAAATAAGGCAACTGCCCATCAGTTGCAAACTGATGAAATACACACTATTTTAAAACCTTCTGTATTCAAACTTGGTTCACATCTCCTGGCAACGATTTTTAAATCCTTATTTTTGTCTTAGTAAAGGTTTCTGTTAACCAATTGTCTATTCTCTTCCCTCATGAGAATGTCCAATTCGTTGAAGTCTGGAAGGACCTCTCTTCTTCAGAAATACAGAGGAGCTGTACATATAGACTTTAAAACAACTCAATTCCAAATTCTTTCACTACATGCCAACACGATTATAACAATATAACTCAAACTTCCTCAGGGAGTATTTTTCAGAACTAAGTTTCAGATTTAATCAAGACAAAGTCTCATGTTCCACGAATATGTTTCCTGAAGTGACAATTTGTAAATTCTGCCATTACACGTGTGAGAAACCAGCTCACGTCTGTGACATCTTAACATTGTACAGGTGTTTTGACATCTGCCCCCCCCTCCATATTTAGTCTCTTTGAAATGACAGGAAAAAAACCAACCAATCATAGGTTTAATGGGTTTAATAAGTTTACCCCTTCAGTTCCTATTTGCAGCACCCAATATTCCTTTGAAACACCAGACAGACCCAGCAGTGACCAACAGTCAAGATCAGACCTCCAGAGTTTAAAAGTTCAGGTTCTCTGAGCATTCCGTGTTGCAGTGGCACTTGTCCGAAATTGGTACCTCCCTATCTTTGGGGAGCTTTAAATGTACCAGTGAAAAAAGCTTTTTCCCCTGCAAGGGGAAGAAAGAAAGTCATTCCTCAAACCCAGTGGAGATCTGGCTGTGAGGTCTTTCTTCTGTCCCGTGTCTTCAGGCTTGTGTTTTTGTTTTGTTTTTTTTTGCAGTGGAGCAAGAGACCAAAATCTAACCTGAGTTACAAGAAACAAGACAGTGATGGCTATAAAGGGAGTGACCAGGAGCAGCGGAGCCTCCTGTCCCTCCCACATCCAATATATGTGCTTCACAGAAAAACAAAAAAACAGGTCCACAAAATACAACAGCTAGAGTTACAAAAATCCATTCATCCAAGGGCGGTGGGAGGCAGGAAGGGAAAATGGGAGGGGAAATGGCACAGGGAGAAAGAGTATTCAAATCAGTCCAGGCACGGGGCTGGCAAATGTTAGAAAAGAGCTGCAGAAAAACCTGTGGTCCTTTCAGACTCACCAGTGTTTAAAATCCATACTGGTGTCAGGAAGATTCTGCCTTATGTGCACCAGAGACAAAAGTCTGGATTCCTCAGAGAGAAGGGAATGTGGGCAGGGCCCTTGGCAGGGTGGGCTCTGCCTTCCCTGGGAGGAGGCGGAGGTGAACCAGGAGAAGAGCTGCCACAGCATCCTTCCGATCCCACCCGGCCCCTCCGGATGGCAGGTGACCGACTCAGCGGCCTGTGGCAGCCTTCAGTTTGGCAGGAGACGGGTGGGGTGAGGGCAATTTTTCCGCAGAAGTGGAGCTGCTCAGGGCCGACTGCAGGTAGACCGTCTTGTGGAAGAGTCTGTTGCTTAAGAAAACCACCAAGGAGAAGAGGCGCAACTGGAAAAGGCTGCAAGGCAAGAGACCCAACCTGTTAGACTGGCCAGTTGAGAAAAACTGTTTTAATCGTTTGGTCACTTATTTGACTATTTTCCATTTAAAATGATACAGGGGAAAACAAGACCACTGAAATTTGATCAAGCGACTACAGATATTGGACATGCAGATTAAACAGGTAGCAACTACAGAAAACGCTGGGATTGTCACTGTCAGGAGGGCAGTGGAATCAGGTTCGATCCCTGATCCAGGAGGAGCCCACACGCACCACAACTACCAAGCCTGTGATCTAGAGCCCATGATCCGCAACACAGGAGAAGCCACCGCAGTGAGAAGCCCGTGCGCTGCAACTAGACAGAAGCCCCTGCTCGCTGCAAACAGAAAAAAAGCCCATGCAGCGACAAAGACCCAGCACAGCCAAAATAAATACTTCAAGCTGTGGTCTGAAGATCTCATATGCTATGCACAGTTCACTTTCAGGAGAGTTTCAAGAGAAAGTCAATTACGCTAAGACGCACACTTAACATTACTGGATAGCAAGAACATGTAAGTCCCCAAAGCAGATTGGAAATTTCTCTAATGCATGTATCCTCACTGACTTAACCAAAACTGATCAAAAGACTGGGGTTTTCTCTGAAGTCATCAAACTTCCAGAGTGCTAGTATTGCTAAAGAATCATTTTTAAAATACTGTTTTGTTATCATTATCAATAAACTCATGTAGTCAAATCACATGACCCAGTATTTTTTAAAAGGTGGCCATTCTTACAAAATGAGCTTAACTATAGGTATAAGTGTCTTATTCAGTGAACTGTTACATTTTAAGAATATGTGTAAATATGTATAATAGCATTAATTTTTGAAACAGAAATGCACACATATGCATGGGGGAAATCTTGGGATACATCCCCGAAGTGCTACTCTCACAAAGCTGTATATTAATATTTTCCTTCAATGTGAGGTTATTTTTTAAAAACTGTAAAAATGTCTCATTCACATAACTGCAGTGTTACAACCCCAGTATTTTAGACAGAAAATACTTGCTACATTTTAGCTAATACTGGCTAATACTTACTATGCTTTGCCAGGGGTCTTTGCTTCATTGGCGCTGATAATGAATAAAGGAAAGAGGATAGAGAAGAGGCAGCCACTGTTTTTGAAAAAAATAAATAAAGAATTAGTCACCTTCAAAACAGCCATGACTTTGAAGATATTAGAAGCCCAAAGTTTGTTACCTCCAGTGCTAAATAGCATGGCTTAATGGACCCTTAAATCTATCAAACACATGTTAAAAATTTTTTTAAAAAGGATTTTTCTAAACACTGGCTATGTTTAACATTATTCCAGGAAGCAACATAGAAGAAAGAATATGGGATATAGAATCATGCAGACAATATTTTAATGCTAGTATTTCCTTGGCAGTCCAATGGTTACGATTCCATGCTTCCACTGCAGGGGGCTAAGATCCTGCATTCTTCAAGGTAGGCCCCCCACAAAAAATAAAATAATGCTGACAGACACCTATGACTATCTGTCAGGGAGAAAAATCCTACAGACCTCTAGACGGCCAAGTAAGAATGCAGAAAGCCTAGCACAGAACCAAGTGCACAGAAGGTGCTCCCTACACTGAGTTATTATTATCATTTTTAAAAAAAATTAGTTCCCTTCAAGTCCTTGCAGTCCAATTACCTGACAATGTAGGAGGACTGCATTGCTGTGAGGAAAGCCAGGGGCAAACCAAATCCAAAGTAGTAAGGCCAATTCCTTTCTATGTTTGACAACCGCTGGTGCATTTCAATTCCTAAAACAAGGAGCCAATATAATTAGGCTGCATTACTTCCTTTTAGTCAAATGACTAAATATCGAAAACAATTTATTTGAAGTTTCAGTTTCAGGTTCAGATCTGCTATTTAGAATACAACTAAACTATATCAGAATTGCCCAAATCCCATAAAGCTTCTATGCAAAGATTTTACAACTGAACAATCACAATTTCAAAGCTGGCAAGCCAAGTGAATTCTGAATTCAATACCAGCAGCATCCTATGTCAGTATTAGTTTTGAACAAAGCAAGAGATATATATATTAAAAAAAAGGCAGCCATCCTCTAGAAATCAATTAATCTCTTTCAACCATCCACACCCAAATATGCCAAGGACTTTCAACATATCCCCCAAATGATCTGTATGCACCAGCATCAAATTAACTTCTCTGATTCAGAATAACTGGTGCTCATTTATGCCCCCTTATGGCTCTGTCAGAGCTACATAATATTGAGCTCCATAGGTAGTCCTACAGTGCTACATCCCCCAGCACCAAAGAGTTAAAAAAACCTCTAAGCCAAATGTAAGTCCCCTCTTGCCAAAAAGGCTGCTTCATTCCAATGATGCGTTTGCCAAGGGCCTCAGTATTGAAGAATTTAAGAAGTTTCCTTGGCAGCACCATTTCCAAACTGGGCCTCCAAGCTCTTGAGTTTCTTTGGACAGGCTTACCTTTATTGAACCAACGATATTCGAAGCAGTATAGTGAGTAGAGGAGAGACATATGCAGGAGACTAACCAGCTGACCAACAAGATGGATGGGAAAGAGACTCACAAACATCCCCTGAAGAACAAGTATGGAAAAGCTTAATTCCAGCGCTTCGGAGACCTAACAGTGTTTACCTGCCACTCTGATTTATCGCTCTCGCTCTCTACCCAGACAGCCGGAGAGCTGCTTCTCAAGTTTCTAAAATAGCAGGCGAGTGGAGAAGGCTCAGGGTGGGTGGGAAGAGCAGAGCAGGCAAATTCATGTGGTGTTTTTTTTTTTTTTAAATCATTTTATGATTTTAAAACTCTCTAGTTGTTTCTGTGAAAAAATGATTTAAAAATCATTACCTCCCATAAACTTATCTGCTCAGTATAAACGGGATACCCTGTTTTTGTGAAGCTCCCTCTAGTGGATCTTTGTTTAATCCGCCCATGTGCCCGGAAGGCCAGTCTCACCTGGAGAAGGAAGAGAGCCTGAAGCAAGAGGTTGAAGAGCATGTCAGCAATTATTTTGCTGACACTAGGGAATGGGTGAGGCTTCCTCCCAGATACCTCGAATGCCAGGTCAGCTATATCCTGCAAGAGAGAAGAGCTCACCAAAACATGAATTAAATGGCCTCACTATCCATCCCCAAAGTGAAGGCCACTGATTTGCCAAAAGACCTGCCAGGGGAGAAAAGCCCATGGACACCTGGCCATGAGATGCCCTTATGACCTGAGAGAATAATTCCATTTTACAAGAGCCCAGAGCTCACCCGCTGGCTGCCTGAACAAGAAAAGTCCAGGCTGTGGCGTCACTCCCTACATGGCCACTAAACTGACAGGCTGAAATCTGCCACCTGGTGACCAATCATGCCGTCAGACCATGCTGCTCTGGACCTACCTGAAACCAAATCGCGTTGACAACTTTGCTGAGCACAAAGAGGGGGAGCACCCAGAGAGCACTGAAAATCGACGTGAGGAAGAACTCCAGCCACGACCAGACATCCCCGTGTAGTGACGGATCACCTAAGACAGGGGGAGGGCTTATTAGTTTATCTGGAAAGAGGGAAAGCCAGAAGGCCAGAGGTGCATCCCCTGACCTGTGACTGTGTTTCCCCTACACACACACACACACCCACACCCCCTACACACACACCCACACCCCCTACACACACACCCACACCCCCTACACACACACACACACACCCCCTACACACACACCCACACCCCCTACACACACACACACACCCCCTACACACACACCCACACCCCCTACACACACACACACACACACACACACACACACCCCTTTGCTTCTTGCCAGCACATCACTGTACCTGTTCCAGGCAGTCTTACTTTTCATAGAAACACCATATTCTGGCCATGACTCCAATTCAGAGTGGCCATGGATATGTGCTGCTTGCTTGTACAAAAAATTCTCACTTGGTGGCTGACAGGTCAGTGACTAGTAGTCACTGGATGCAGGAATCCACCTGAGTTCATATTCCAGCTTCACCACTTACAAACGGTTTAACTTTGGTAACCAATTTGCATTTCCTCATCTACAAAACGGTATCCATAGCAATACCTACTCAAAGGGTTGCTGAGAGATTTGACTTAGAAGAATCTGCCTTGCAAAGCAGGGGACACGGGTTCGATCCCTGGTCACAGAACTAAGATCCCACATGCCTCAGGGCAAATAAGACCTGATGCAGTCAAACAAATAAATACATAAAAAACCTAAAGCTCTGGGTTTAAAGTAAGTGTTCAATAAACTGAGGGAGACAGGAAAAACCTCCCCCCCTCTATCCTGGGCAGATAGCATTGAGCAATGGAGTTACTTACCAATAATCTGGGCCGTTACCGACTGAAGGACGGGAATGAACACTCGATAAAACAAGAGCAGACTGAACTAAAGGAGAGAAGCAACAAGGTAAGCATTAAAAGCCCTTCTTTAAAACAAGAATTCCAAGTTTCAAAGCACTTATTTTCCAGATGGAAGTGCCTTTTATAAATCAGGAGTCCTGCAGTGGCATCATTTCCTAAAGTAGACTCATTTCTCTTTACCAGTTCTCCAGTTGAGAGGAAAAAACCTGACGCTGCCTATGGAAACAGTAAAACTTTGGGGGGCATGGGAGAACATTTCAATCAGTATTCATGCCAGTACTAAGAACACAGTCGTATTTGATTAATTAAAGCTAACACCTAAAAACATTTGTGAAATGTTTAGATTAACAAGTTGAATTATACTGAATTTCAAGTCAAAGAAAATATTTTTACTATCTGTTTTTCAAAGTACTCAAATTTCTCCTGGGGCTGTGTTGGTTCTCAGTCAACTGTAGACAACTTTCTGGTGTGAGTTTCCATAGTAATCAATTTGAGGACACTGCTATGACCAGGAGAAGGGACAGCCTCGCTCATGTCCATCTGTCCCTCCCCTTTGAGCCTTCACAGTAACTCTGAACCAAAATGTCCAGACAATGTCATGAGAAATTGTTACCTATGACAATAAAACTTAAGTCATTTAACAAAAAAGTGTAAGTACAGGGCTGTCCCTGACATTTACATACAAGAATTCTGAGGGGGCATAAAATGACTGAAAGTACACAGAACCCTGAGTGATGGCCTTAGGAATGCATTACTAGGAGAAAGCTACCTGTCTCAGTTTTAAGAAGACAGCTGAGAACCATGAACATTGCAACAATCTGAATAAAGATGCTTCTAAGGCACTTGGAATTTGAGGAAAAAGAACTTACCCAGAAAACTCCACCATTCCAAGCGCAGCACTGAAAAATTCTGCTAACAATACGTGGTTCACTGGAAAAGACCACATGTGTTTAGCTTAACAGGTGTATAGGCTATTTCCATATTGTCATTCAGCAGCTCTCCTTTTTATATATTTTCTTTGCACCATATTATTTTTTAGCACCTATTGTTCTTCCAATGTTCTCTCCTAATATCAATGAAAAAGGCTAAAACTATTTCAAGAGAAGCATTTTTCCTTAAAAACAAAACAAACTCCTTTATTTCCTAAGTCCAAGACTGGAGAAGATTAGAAGGGGATGTCTGAGATTCTTTTATCAAAATCCACATAGGCGCTCCTAGAAGCATCCACTCAGCCAAAAAAAATTTTTATGGTTCTCTATTCACCATTCTTGGAGAAGGAAATGGCAACCCACTCCAGTATTCTTGCCTGGGAAATCCCATGGACAGAGGGGCCTGGTCCTTTGGGGTTGCAAAGAGACGGACATAACTTAGCAACCAAAACAAGAACGATATTCATCATTCTGATTTCTTTTAGACACCACAGTATTTTGAACAAGGATTACTGCTAGACCTCAGTTTAATTCAACGTGAGGGGAGTAGGGAAAAATCACCTGTAACTTTTATGGGGAAGAAAGTACAAAAGACAAATGATGGAGTACTGAAACTCCACATCATTACGTAGTGTCTGAATTTTATGCTAAATTCGATCACTGCCTCAAGTGTCCCCCTACCCCCAACTGGAAGGGAGTTCAGATGCTCCCTGACCTCAGCCCCAACTCCTTACCTCTCCTGCTTCCTCTCTATGCTCTGGGCCCTCCTCTGAGCCAGGACGCTGCTTGCCCTTCTTCGACGCTGCTCCTCTCTCTTTTGCTGAATTCGAGCATCAAGCTTTGAGATGGTACAAATTCCCCAGATGGAGTCTTTGATTCCCTGTAGACATGAGCATTTATTATTTTTAAAGAAGGGAAAATTATGGATCAGAAGACTTCCCAAAGTTAGATACAATGACATAATAGTGTAAATCATTCTACTTAGTTTGCTACAAGGCTGAAGTTACCCTTGATATTCTTCTGTTTAGAAATCACTCCCAATTTACAGAAGAGTCACAAGAATGGAGAACTTCCCAATATCCTTTCTCGAAATCACCAGTCGTTGGGCCACACTGTTATTTATTATTACTGTTTATACATATATACTCATTTTTTTCTAGATCATTTGAGTAGGTTGCTATTATCATGTCTCTTTACTTGTAACTGTTCATTGTGTATTTCCTAAGAACAATGATATTCCTTAATACAAGATAGTTATCTATAAAAGAAATTAAACACTAAAATAGTTTAATCTATAGCTCATACTCCAATTTCCCCATTTGTCTCAGAAATGCCCTTTATAGCATTTTTACCCGTCACACACCAGAAATCAGTTCAGAATCACATGTTGCACTTAGCTCTCGTATCTATCTTTAGTCTCCTTCCATCAGGAACAGCTCTATAGCTGTCTTCCTTTTTGAAGTATACACATCAGTTATTTTATGGGGTGCCCTCAATTTAGGTTTGTTTGTGACCTCATGATTAGACCCCCAGGTTACCCATTTTTAGCAGGAGTTATCACCTAAGTGGGGCTTCCCAGGGGGGTCAACGATAAAGAATCCACATGCCAATACAAGAGACGTGGGATTGAACCCTAGGTTGGGAAGAGCCGCAGAGAAGGAAAGGGCAACCCACTCAAGTATTCTTGCCTGGGAAATCCCAGAGAGAGGAGGCTGGTGGACTACAGTCCCTGAGGTCGCAAAGAGCTAGACACGACATCGTGACTAAACCACAAGAATCACCTACGTGATGGTGTGCCTTTCCAAGTGTCACATCCAGAGGCGTGTGATGTCTCTGTCGGCCCTTGCTGGTTACACTGATCTTACATATTCAGAAGGTGTTATCCAGCTTTGTACGACTGCAAATTTTTCTCCTTGCAACTAGTAAGGAATCTGTGGGCAGACATTTCTGAGACCAGGCAAATATCCTGCTCATCAAGTGCTCTTCCCTAGATTTGGGCATCAATTAACAAGTCTTGCCCAAACCAATCTTGAATAACACGGTTGCAAAACAGTGGTTTTCTGATCCCTCTAAGACTTACCCATACTGTTAAGCAAGTTATAGCTCTCCTTTATACTCTTTTAATATGAACTGAATGCCTCAAGTATGATTTATATCCTGTATCAAACCAGCGATACAAGGATAGATTAAACACTGGTCTCCAAAAAGGACCAGGGCTGGACCAAGGCTGAAGGAAGACACAAAGAAATAATTACTGTAAAAGTATGAAAAGCTATTGCTGAGTAAGACGGAAACAACATGGGAGTATAGCTGGAGGAGAATGTCTTTAAACAGTGTACGGTGAGGGAGAGAATGATTAAGTCTCTAAGTCACTGATGGGGCCACTTGCCAATAACTGGAAGAGCCCCAGTGGTAGAAAGGTTACTGTCATTACTACGAACATCAGACCTGCCTATTACCCAGTTCAAAGGACTACCCTCATTCATCCACCCACTTTCATATTGGGCATCCTTAATGAGCTAGGTATCAGTCACATGGACGTGCTTAAGAAACTCATAACCCGGCAGGAAAAGTATGTAAGTAAACAACAACAAAAAGTGTATAGTTTAGTAAGTGCCAGAACAGTTTTATATCCAAAGTAGAGAGGGAAGAACTAAGGTTCACACCATCAACACCGTCAAGAAGCAGAAAAAGGTATTCTGGAAACAATGGTCAACCTGGATTTAAGAATGGCATTTTCTCCTATTATGAGCAAAAACAGATTTTAGAGAAATTGGTCAGAATACAGAGAAATGGACAAGGTTATGAACTACACACAGAAAGGAGCATACACTGGCAAGGTTCACGTGATCTGTTACCTATGAGTAATGTTTATTCTTATTTTGCTTTTTAACTTCTGAGTCTTCCACAAACAGTTTAAAATTTTAAGATCATTAAGTTCAAGTGGCTTAAGGCCTAGCACGTGGCCAGGATGACGACAGGATCCCCACCTCTGACACTTACAGTCTGTCTGGGGCAGACAAACAGACAGTGCATGTGGTATAACTGATCCAGAGCTGACATTTTATCACACAGGAACAGCAAGACGAGGATGTAAGGTATTCAAGGAAGGTCACATTGCATGAATTCGCTTTGGCCCTTCTAAGATATTCCTTCAATTCCACCTCTTTTAATCAAAGGAAATAAACTTATAAACACTCCCACTCTCAGGCAGAACTGGTCTCTCTCCCGCCCTCAAGAATAAAACGACAGGGATTCCAACTAGGGCACCGGACCTCAGACATCACTATACCAGAATGTCATGCTATTGATCATTCGGGTTACTGGGTCCTAAACAGACCTTTATGGGTCTGTTGATTAGGGGTCCTAAATGTCTCTTTAATGGGACATTTTCCTAGAGCATCATCATCTCTGCCTTGTAGAATGGAAGAATAAGAGAGGTTCTATACTGTAGACCCAAACAAAGTAGGTTAGGTAGTAGCATTACATCAATGTTCATTGCTTGGTTTTCAACAATATACCTTGGTTACATAAGATGGTAATATTAAGAGAACCTGGTGAAGGATACAGTGGAGCTCTCTGTATGACCAGACAACTTCTCTGCAAGTCTAAAATTATTCCAAAATAAAGTTTAGGGAATTCCCTGGTGGTCCAGTGGTTAGGACACCATGCTCTCAAGGTCAAGGGCCCGATTCAATCCCTAGTAGGGGAACTAAGATCCCACAATTCACTTGGCATGGTCAAAAAAAATACAGTTTAAAAAAAAAAAAAGACAGTCTGGGCCCAAGCTGAACAGGGTCCCCATACTAAAGACACTCACTAGATAGGTCTCCCAAGTTTCTGTGAGATGCAGGATAATTCCTCTCTCTTGAGTAGTATGGATTAGAGTGAAAACCTATATCCAACAAATATAACACTACCTAACGGATTTTCTAGTCAGTTCCTGCAGCAAAAGGGTCAGAAGAAGATTGGACGTACTCACCCTGGCAAGGTCCTGCAGAAAGGTTTTGACACTGTCAGCCATCTCTTTACCGCCCAAACTATCAACTACACAAAAGAGAGAGAAGTGTCCCCAGAATTTTCATCATGAAGGACCTGAAAACAGATGGAGTATAATTAAGGAAAAATATTTATCTTCAAGTTACTTCATGCACTTCTACATGACGACGTTTTCCACATACTTCTCTAGTAGGAGTGCAGTAGATTCTATCAGTTAAGTAGATACTAGCAAGTGAACCAAGTGAGATTATACCTGTAACTGCTGAAAAACCTGAAATCAACAATTTTTAAATCACTTGCTCCCCTTTCACTTTTATTCTGCGTAAATGTGCTCTTGGACCATTAGTCTCTTCTCTGGGCCATGATGTCCCTAACTATTCCTCCTTTGTTGTTGTTTAGTTGCTAAGTTGTACCCAATTCTGTGACCCCATGAACTGCAACACGTCAGGCTTTCCTGTCTTTCACTATCTCCCAGAGTTTGCTCAAACTCATGTCCATTGAGTTGATGATGCCATCCAATCATCCCTGTCACCCTCTTCTCTTCCTGCCCTCTATCCTTCCCGGCATCAGGGTCTTTTCCAATAAGTCATATCAGGTAACCATCCCTTCTACATATCCCAAGTATTTTCGAGATCCGAGATCATGAGTGATAATTACACTTCAATATCCTCTTAAGCAATATTTGTGCTTGATGTTACTTGAATGCAAATACAAGAGCAAGATGAAAGTTCTAACAAAAGTTGTTAAATACGCACTTCATACATGGGTCCCTCCGGCAGAGGTAAGTTTAGATGATGATGTAAAATTTCCCAAGACCCTAAAATATGCCTTTCCTGTTTTCCAACTTTAAATATGTACATATATATGTAAAATTTTAATAAGCATGCAAGAAATAATGAATTTTAAACTGGGCCAAAAAAAGATTAAGTTCACATATACAAACATATCTTTAACACACTATAACTTTCCCACTGTATTTTTTGAGTCCATCTACGTCTCTGTAAACAACTCAACTTTGCTCCTTTTATGGCTGAGTAGTATTCCATTGTTGTACTTCCTCTGTTGATGGACATCTAGGTTGTTTCTATTTCTTGGCTATTGTAAACAGTGCTCTAATGAACATAGGGTTGTGTGTGTCTTTTTGAATTATGGTTTTCTCTGGGTTCCCACTGTATTTTTTTATTAGGTGTATGAAAAATCTAGCTTCATAAAATAATAACTTGAAAGTTCACATGTATAAATATTCTTACAATATCATGCTCTCAAGTAATGTGTTTAAGGTGAATGAAGAACCCATTTTCAAACATTTAATTAAGAACTTGGGATTCTAAAATTCTCAAATGTGACTTAATCAATCTGAGATATCCTGAGTTTAAGAGACAGCACATAATGACAATATCACAGGCAGCTTCTACAAACCTCAAATTTCAAAACATAAGCACCCTTTGCTTAATGACCACTTCACCAAACTATACCTTACTGACCCAACTGGACTACTGCCACCTAGAACAAGAAGAGCAGAGAATACAGCAGTAGGAAGGCAACTTACACAACACTGTATGTACCATCTGCTCCTTGGGTCAAATCCTACACAGATACACTCAGAGTCAGGTGAATAGTTAATGCTCATGATGATACATAAGACACTGGTTGCTAAACACTATCACGGATTCATTCTTAATCGTCTACTTCCTCATCGATGAATTAAGGGTATTAAATTTCTTCCTAGGTTTTGAGTATACAGCGCAATAACATGAAAATAAAACCTTAACTTCTAATAAACATAATCCCACTACAGAATGAGCTAGTTTGGGAGCTTAAGGAAACAGATTACTTAGTCTGGGTTTCTCACAAGGCGCTGACACAACTTGAAGCATGTCGGGCCTAATTCAGGGGGAAGAGCTCTTACATGAACCATGGCCATTAACACCTGGCTACTGCAGGGCTTCCCTTGTGGTTCAGAAGGTAAAGAATCCACCTGCAATGCAGGAGACCTGGGTTCCATCCCTGGGTTGGGAAGATCCCCTGGAGAAGGGAAAGACTACCCACTCCAGTATTCTGGCCTGGAGAATTCCATGAAGCATACAGGCCATGGGGTCGCCAAGAGTCGGGCAGGACTGAGCGCCTTTCACTCTGCGGGTAACAAACAAGTCGCGAGTTACCTACTGACCAACAGTGGCTTCTGAGGACAAGTCACTTCAATTTTACAAGGAGACCCTAGCAGCCTTGCTCCAGAAATAGTTGGTGAATTATCCGGTTTGACAAAAAAGGTCAGACATGGAGAAAAGCAACCTGCCACAACTGGAGACCAGAGACTGAATAATATACGGAGGGAATCCTCCAACTGAGGTGAAAGTAAATGAAATACATCTAGTTCACATGATTTCACAGATGGAGGAACTGAGTCTGAAGTTAAATGGCTTGCCCAAGATTACAGCACGCGAAAGGCTACAGAGAACTTCAAAACCCCGGTATTCCAGCCCTCGAGACTCTACTCAAGCTTTGCGATGAGGAATTTTGTTTAACCCGAGCATCCCAGGGACAAAATGTTTCTTAAGCCTGTAAACACAGCTGGCCATTAAATTCCTAAGTAGTCATGAGAACTGACTATCTACTGAGGCACAGTCCTGTACTTTCATTTCTAAGTCACTAAATCCAAGTCCGGAAGGCAGGTGGCTGTCGCATCCCACTCCAGGTGCGCTAAAGGTAAGCATCCTCTCTTCTCACAAGGCTCCGCGGACGCTCGGAGCCCACAGGTCCCTTCGGACCCGTCTCCCCACAGCTCCTGGGCAAACTCGAGTGGAAGCTCGTCTCTCTCGGCAACCACAGCCGTGCACGAGGCGCGGGGCAAGCTCACCTCCCGTCACACAAGGAGCTAAACCGAGCCGCGCCGCACCCGGGCAGAGAGGTTCGCCCGAGGCTGCCGGCTGCGTCCCCCGCCCCAGTCCTGCCCCGCCGCCGAGGCACTTTCTGGTCCGGGGTCCCCGCCCGCAGCCTCCGCCCGCACCTCCCAACCCCGAGCTCGGGCCCTGCTGCCCTCCCACGCCATCGCCGCCCCAGCCGCCGGGGTCCACCCCGCGAGCGGGCTGCGCGGCGCCAGGGCCTGGCTCGGCCGAGCTGCACCTACCCGGCAGCTTCGCCGCCGCGGCTGCGGCTCCGGCTCCAGCCGGGTCCCTCGCCCGCCGCGGGTCCGCTCGTCTCCTCCGAGCCCCTCCGCGCCGGGCCGCCCGCTCCCGCCCGGGCGCTGCCAGGGCCGGGGCCGCTGCGCCCGCACTGGGCATGCCCGGGCCGCACGGGGCCGCTGGGAAGTCGGGCGGGCGCCGGGTCCAGCGGCCCGGGAGGAGGGGGCGGGGCCACGGCGGGTGAGGGGGCGGGGCTACGTGGGGACGCAGCCTGGAAATACAGTCGGAGAGCCGAGCCCGTTGAGTCCCGGGTCCGTGCCCCGCCGCTTCCCCGCAAGCTGTTCCTCCATCGCCGCCCGGCTGCCCTCCTTCCGGATCCAATATCTAGTAATTGTTCTTTGCTCTCTCCTTTTTACTTCTCCGAGGTTGCCTCTCTTTCTGTTATAAATCCTAACAACGGAACAATAAGATGCAGAAGTCATCCTGTTCTATTTGGTTGGAGACTTTCTGTAACCAAAGAGTACTAAGGAATGCTGGGTTTAAATCAAGCTTATTCACCTATTCAGAATAAAATGACTAAGAATAGGTCAATGGGCCTTCCCCGGTGGTCCAGTGGCTGAGACTGCCCAGCTCCCAATGCAGCGGACACGGGTTTGATCCCTGGTCAGGGAACTGGATCTCACATGCCACAACTAAGACCTGGCGCAGCCAAATAAATAAATAAATATTTGGGGGGGGGGGGGGAGAATAGGTCAAGCTGCCATGCAGTTTAGCTGCCTTAGACTTTTTTCTGGCAGCATAATGTTGGCTGAGATGAAAACGGTCAAGTAAATAGAAATGAAACTGTTTTCACCTCTGAGGCCACCAGTCTGTCTCTACCCCAGGGCGTCGAACCATCAAGCCTGATCTATAATCTTTTTCTCCCCTATTCCCAACCTCCTATATCTCTCACTCCACATTTTTTATCTGCTTTCCATTTGCCTTTTCCTTCACCTTTAGGTTTGCTTAGAGCTACTCTGCTCGGGCCACCAATAGAATCAGAATTTTAGAACTAGAAGTTATTTAGTATAACCTTACATAGTGTAAGCCCAGATGTCTTCTGACTTACTCAGGCTCAGTGACAAAACAAATCTTGACTCTCCTCGAGTTAGTTATTGACCTCTTCTTCCCTGACCAACTTCCAGCGCCATTCCAGAATAGACGAGACCTCTACACTGAGCCTGCGGAAACTTTACCAGGAAGACGGTCCGGAAGTAGAAACTAACAAGATGGGAGAAGAAAACTAAGCGTTGAGAATATCAGAAGCCTCTGAAATAAAGGGCCAACCTGGAATTTCTATATGTAAACCCCTTGGGAGGGGAACTTTTTTCTTATTTGTTTTTGCCTTGGCAATAATTTCATTTTCACTGAGAATGGATCTATGAATATCCAGTCAAGTTTCCTTTTGTTATAAATCTATTGCTTAATTTTCTCCACAATTAAAGAGAATGGAAAGGTGGAACAGGAAGAGGTCTCATCTCACTTGCCTTCCCTCTCAGGATGCCTGTTCCGTGTTTCCTGATAAATTGTTTCATGTATGTTGTCTGTTTTACCTAACGCATTTATTGTTTTATTTTTTGGCTGCACCTCACAGCTTGCGGGATCTTAGTTACCCAACCAGAGAGCAAACCTGCACCCCTTACAGTGGAAGCATGGAGTCTTAACCACTGAACCACCAGGGAAGTCCCTATGTTGTCTGTTTTTGTTTTGTTTCATATGGAAAGTGAATTCAGGTCCTGTTACTGCATTGTGGCCAGGAAAGGAATTCCCCTTCCTAGGCAATTTGAGTCATAATTACTCTGCTGGGCTTCATAGGTGGTGCTACTAGTAAAGAACCCTCCTGCCAATGCAGGAGATATAAGAGGGTTGGGAAGATCCCCTGGAAAAGGGAATGGCAACCCACTTCAGTATTCTTGCCCGAAGAATTCCATGCACAGAGAAGCCTGGCAGGCCAAGGTCTATGGTGTTGCAGAAGAGTCGGACACGACTGAGCAAGTAACACTTAAAGTCATCACGAAGAGGAGACATTCCTAAACTTCCTTTTTGTCATAAGAGTAAATATCTTCAACTATTTGTTATAAGGAACTACATAGAAATGATTTTTATTTCTTTTGGAACTTTATTTTGATAAAAATATAAGCAGTTCTGCTGAGTCTTAGCTGTCTTGTTATAAAGAGATTTAAGTGGTTTAACGATAAACTGATTATAGTAATTATTACAGTAGTGATTCCTCCAAGCTCTAGCCTTTTTCAAACGTGTGAATTTAACTGCTTTATATAAAATGGATAACTAATAAGCACCTACTGTGGAGGATAGGAAACTCTGCTCAATGTTCTGTGGCAGCCTGTATGGAAGGGGAGCTCGGAGGAGAACCAATACATGTATATGTATGGCTGAGTAGCTCTGTCATGCACCTGAAACTTGTGATGGTCCGGGCGCAGGTTGGAAAAGAATTTCCAGACACGAGGAATAGTGAAAGAAGAATAAAGTTTATTAGAGTGGGGAGGGGAGAGTCGCTGCCAGCACAGGGGGCCAGCTTCCTGATAGTCAGAGAGAGCTGCCGTTGGACAGGTGTCCTTGATTCATTTTCATACCCAGGGTGTAAGGAGCGGGATAGGGGTCTTGGATGAGGCAGTTGTATGGGGTGGGGGGGAGAAAGACAAATACCTTCTCCCTCTATGGGGAAGGAGAGGAGACAGGTTATACTGGCCAGGAGGACCTGAAATTCATTAAGAGTTACAACACTGGGGATGGGAGGGAAGGATAATAAGGGTCTGGTTTTTCCATTCCTGCATTCCAAGACCCTCCTTGGTTTTATCTGCTCTTTCCTCCTTCAGTTCAGTTCGTTGCTAAGTTGTGTCCCACTGTTTGTGACCTCATGGACTGCAGCATGCCAGGCCTCCCTGTCCATCACTAACACCCAGGAGTTTACTCAAACTCATGTCCATTGAGTCGGTGATGTCATCCAACCATCTCATCCTCTGTTGCACCCTTCTCCTCCTGCCTTCAATCTTTCCCAGCATCAGGGTTTTTTCCAGTGAGTCAGTTCGTCGCATCACGTGGCCAAAGTATTGGAGTTTCAGCTTCAGCATCAATCCTTCCAATGAATATTCAGGGCTGATTTCCTTTAGGATGGACTGGTTGGATCTCCTTGCAGTCCAAGGGACTCTCAAGAGTCTTCTCCAACACCATAGTTCAAAAGCTTCAATTCTTTGGTGCTCAGCTTTCTTTATAGTCCAACTCACACATCCATACATGACTGCTGGAAAAACCATAGCTTTGACTAGATGGACCTTTGATGGCAAAGTAATGTCTCTGCTTTTTAACATTCTGTCTAGGTTGGACATAGCTTTTCTTCCAAGGAGCAAGCATCTTTTAATTTCATGGCTGCAATCACCATCTGCAGTGATTTTGGAGCCCAAAAAAATAAAGTCTGACACTGTTTCCCCATCTATTTGCCATGAAGTGATGGGACCAGATGCCATGATCTTAGTTTTCTGAATGTTGAGCTTTAAGACAACTTTTTCACTCTCCTCTTCCATTTTTATCTAGAGGCTCTTTAGTTCTTCTTTGCTTTCTGCCATAAGGGTGGTGTCATCTGCATATCTGAGGTTATTGGTATTTCTCCCTGCAATCTTGATTCCAGCTTGTGTTTCATCCAGCCCAGCATTTCTCATGATGTACTCTGCATATGAGTTAAATAAGCAGGGTGATAATATACAGCCTTGATGTATTCCTTTCTCGATTTGGAATCGGTCTGTTGTTCCATGTCCAGTTCTAACTGTTGCTTCTTGACCTGCATACAGATTTCTCAGGACGCAGGTCAGGTGGTCTGGTATTCCCATCTCTTGAAGACTCTTTCACAATCACACAGTCAAAGCCTTTGGCATAGTCAATAAAGCTGAAGTAGATGTTTTTCTGGAACTCTCTTGCTTTTTTGATGATCCAGCGGATGTTGGCAATTTGATCTCTGGTCCCTTTGCCTTTTCTAAATCCAGGTTGAACATCTGGAAGTTCTCGGTTCATGTACTGCTGAAGCCTGGCTTGGAGAATTTTGAGCATTACTTTGCTAGCGTTTGAGATGAGGGCAATTGTGTGGTAGTTTGAACATTCTTTGGCATTGCCTTTCTTTGGGATTGGAATGTAGACTGACCTTTTCCAGTCCTGTGGCCACTGCTGAGTTTTCCAAATTTGCTGGCATATTGAGTGCAGCACTTTCACAGCATCATCTTTTAGGATTTGAAATAATAGCTCAACTGGAATTCCATCACCTCCACTAGCTTTCCTCCTAGTAATGTTTCCTAAGGCCCACCTGACTTCACATTCTAGGATGTCTGGCTCTGGGTGAGTGATTATTGTGACTATCTGAGTCATGAAGATCTTTTTTGTATAGTTCTTCTGTGTATTCTTGCCACCTCTTCTTAATATCTTCTGCTTTTGTTAAGTCCGTACCATTTCTGTCCTTTATTGTGCCCTTCTTTGCATGAAATGTTCCCTTGGTATCTCTAATTTTCTTGAAGAGAACTCTAGTCTTTCCCATTCTATTGTTTTCCTCTATATCTTTGCATTGATCACTGAGGAAGGCTTTCTTCTCTCTCTTTGCTGTTCTTTGGAACTCTGCATTCAAACGGGTATATCTTTCCTTTTCTCATTTGCCTTTCACTTCTCTTCTTTTCATAGCTGTTTGTAAATCCTCTTCAGACAACAGTTTTGCCTTTTTGCATTTCTTTTTCTTGGGGATGGTCTTGATCATTACCTCCTATACGATGTCACAAACCTCCACCCGTAGTTCTTCAAGCAGTCTGTCTATCAGATCTAATCCCTTGAATCTATTTCTCACTTCCATTTAAAATTGTAAGGATTTGATTTAGGTCATACCTGAATGATCTAGTAGTTTTCCCTACTTTCTTCTATTTAAGTCTGATTTTGGCAATAAAGAATTCATGATCTGAGCCACAGTAAGCTCCCGGTCTTATTTTTTTTCTGACTGTATAGAACTTCTACCATCTTTGGCTGCAAAGAATATAATCAATCTGATTTTGGTACTGACAATCTGGTGATGTCCATGTGTAGAGTCTTGTCTTGTGTTGTTGGAAGAGGGTGTTTGCTATGACCAGTGCATTCTCTTGGCAAAACTCTGTTAGCCTTTGCCCTGCTTCATTCTGTACTCCAAGGCCAAATGTGCCTCTTACTCCAGGTATTTCTTGACTTCCTATTTTGCATTCTTTCGTCCTTGGGTCACCACAAAACTGTCACAACATTGTTAATCCACCGTGTTTTGATATAAAGTAAAAAGTTTTAAAAATAAATAAATGCCAAAAAAGTGTGAATTTAGAAAGAATTTAATAGGTGAATCTAACTTGCCTGATGGAAGGGCATTTTACAAATTCCAACATGTATAATACAATATAGATTTTAAAAACAATAACAATTTTGCCTTGCATTTTTAAGGAGCTCTTGCATACTTATAGAATATTGGATGCCATCCATGAAACAAGTAGGAGTTATATTATTTTCCTAATTGTAGAAGTGAGGAAGCTGTGTGGCAGAGCACTGAACTCAGAAGACTTGATCTCCAGTCTAACCTCAAGCCTTAGTCTCCATAACACAGGGCTGCTAAATGGGATCTATGTGAAGGTCCCTTCTAACTCTGTACTTTCTTGATTTAGTGAATTGATGTCAATACTAGATCCAGAAGCCAGATATCCTAGTTTCAAGCCTTAGAATATTCTAGGGGAGAGGGACATTAGTACTATGATTTATTAGGTATCTACCATGTACCAGACCTTTCCCATTTATTATTTCACAATCATCTAAGTGTCGTAACTGATTTAGAAAAAAAGAATCCAACCTGGTTTGCCAGGTTCCCAGAGCAATGTCTTTTTAAAAACATATTTATTTTTATTTGTTTATTTGGTGACACCAGGTCTTAATTGTGGCATGCAGGATACATATGGTATCTGCTTCCCGGACCAGAGATGTAACCTGGGCACCCTGCATTGGGAGCACGGAGTCTTAGCTACTAGACCACCAGGGAAGTCCCTCATGCTTTTTTACTTACCATACCTGCCTTCCCTTGTGGATCACAAGGCCACCCAGTTAAATTAGGTCTTTGTGTATCACCACTAAAGTAGCACCCCTCAAATTCAAAACCAATCACCTGGAGACCTTGCTAAATACAGATTCTCATTCATTTCATCTGGTGTAAAGGCCAAGACTGCATTCTAACAAGCTCCCAGACATATATGCATTTATCTAGTGCCTGTTCTATATCTATTGGTTGGCCCAAAGGTTCGTTCAGGTTTTTCTATAAGATGTCATGGAAAAACCTAAACAAACTTTTTGGCTAACCCAGTACCTATATTGGCTATGTGTTTGCCCTCAATTTGCTTCCCTCCAGTGGGGCTTCCCAGGTGGCCCTAGTGGTAAAGAACCTGCCTGCCAATGGAGGAGATATGAGATGTAGGTTCGATCCCTGGGTTGGGAAGATCCCCTGGAGGAGGGCATGGCAACTCACTCCAGTATTCTTGCCTGGAGAATCCCATGAAAAGAGGAGGCTGGCGGGTATATAGGGTCACAAAAGTCAGACAGAACTGAAGCGACTTAGCACGCACATGCTTCCCTCTAGTGGGAAAACAGACAAGAAAATACAATGGGATAAAAACAAAGTCTTGAGGGACAATGAGGAATTAGCGAAGAGAAGAAAGGATGGGAAGGAAATTCCACTCAGAGGAAAAAACACCAGCAAAGCTACCCAGTGTATTTAGAGCACTGTAATTTGTCCATTATGGCCGGAATAGAAGAGGAGGAGAAATGGCAAGAGATAAACTTCCTATTTACTGAGTGCCCTCGATTTGCCAGACTCTTTTCAAGTAATAGAATTTAGTGGTAAGCAAGACAGACAAGATGTCTGCTTTAATGGAGTTTACATTCAAGTAAATAGATAGAATAAAATAATGTAATAGTGATAAGAGATTTTTAAAAAGTAAAACATGAAAATGTCCTAGAGAATGATTGGCAGGGTGGCTGCCACTGGCTCTTTGAAGGGAGGGCAAGTTTGGGGAGCTGACCTTGTCTTTGGATTTGAATACAGAGAAGAAGTCAGCTGTGAAAAGGTCTGGGATTAGCAGAGGGAACCAAGGATACAGCCGTAAGGTCAAAACTTGCTTGGTCTGTTCCAGGAACCAGGACAATGTGGCTGCAAATACGATGAGGTCATATTTGGCTGCCTCTCCTTTACCTCCCATATCAAATCAGTTATCAAATAGTTTTTTTTAAATCTGTATGTATTTATTTGCCTGTGTTGGATCTTAAATGGGGCACACAGGATTTTTAGCTGTGACATGCTGAATCTGGTTCCCTGACCTGGGATCGAACTCAGGCTCCCTGCATTGGAAGTGCAGAGTCTTAGCCACTGAACCGCCATGGAAGTCCCAATTACCAAGTAGTTTTGATTCTACTCCCTAAAAAATGCTCAAGTCCATCCCCTTGATTCCGTCTCTACTGGCCTTCCAATCAACTGCTTCTGATCGATTCCCTTACACAGTAGCCAGCTAGAGCTTCAGGAAATGGAAATTCAATTATTCTTTCTTCTGCCTAAAACCCTTGAATGGCTCCTATTCCCATCAGAATAAAGTCTAAACTCTTTATCATGATTTGTAAGGACTTTGGGGGTCTGTGTGTGCATACCTCTTTTACCACATGCCTTTCTGTCCTCTCTATTTCAGTCATAATTCCTAAAACACACCAATTTCCTCTGCCTACTGGGTCTTCACATAACATTCTTTCTGGCTCCCTCCATCCTCTCCACATGCACATCTTTCTTCTGGTGAGTCCTCCTCATCCATCACATCTTCTGTGAAACCTTCTCCAGCTACCTCCCTGCTCATCCTTTGAGCTCCTGGGACATCCTGAACTTCTCTTATCATCCTGCTAAATTGTAACCACTTATTTACTGATCTGTTTCCCCCATTGGACTAGGGGGAGACCATCACTGCTTTGCTCTGCTCTGTATCCCCATGTCTAGCATTGGAGTAGTAGGGACTCAAAAATTTGTTAAAAGAGTAAGTCAATAAATTAATGGAAGTTGAGATAGGCAGTTATATCATAGCTTTAGGTCACCACATGAAATTTGGACACTATCTTGGTGGCAGCAAGGAGCCACTGAGGAACTGTAAGGAAATGATTCTATTTGTATTTATGAAAGATCACCAAAGCAACAAGACACAGATTTCAAGTGAAGGAAACTGGCGGTAGTGAATGTGAAGGTAGGAGGTTGGTTGTTTCCATTACTGAAGGGAGGAATGATGAATACCTGAATCTGCAGAAAACAGTTTAGAGAGATAGCAAGAAAAAAGAAATTTAAGGACTTGGTAGCTGGATGAGAAGGTAGACAGAAAAAAGGCTCAAGATTGTCACCTACTTTATCAAGGGTGAAACAGATCGCCAGTCCAGGTTGGATGCATGAGACAAGTGCTCAGGGCTGGTGCACTGGGATGATCCAGAGGGATGGGATGGGGAGGGAGGTGGGAGGGGGGATCGGGATGGGGAACACATGTAAATCCATGGCTGATTCATGTCAATGTATGGCAAAAACCACTACAATATTGTAAAGTAATTAGCTTCCAACTAATAAAAATAAATGAGGAAAAAAAAAGGTTGTCACCTACGTTTCTAAGTTGGCTAACTTGATGGATAGAAATGCCATTCCCTGAAACTGGAAATATAGAAGTAGAAATTAAAGTAAAAGATAACTTCAGTTTTAGACATGTTGAGTTCCAGGCCATATGTACAAGTGGAGATATTTTGGTAGGCAATTGGATCTGGACTCAGGAAAGAGATCTGGGTGACAATACAGATTTGGGAGTCATTGGCATATAGATGAGATTTAAAATCATGTAGGTAGAAGAGATAACCCAGAGAAAATGCACAGATATTAAGCAGCATAAACTGAAACCACAAGCTTAACAGTTTTCAGTGAATGCTGTGAATCCTTCTAGCAAATTGTCAGAACTAAGGGAGGTCTTGGAACCCCTGAACTTGCACTAGTATCAAAGTAAGGGTGATCTTACAGACTGTGCTCCCTCAAATTTCACAGTTCATCAAAAGTCACACCTAAGAATTCATAGCAGCACTCTTCCTAACTGTCAAGTTCTGGAAACAAACAAACAAACAAAAAACATCCATCAACACTAAATGGATAAACAAAATTTCAGTGTATTTTTAAAGTTGAATATTATATAAATAAAAGTAGATCAATCTCATAGATGTTAAATTTGGAAAAAAGGACCTACACGTAAGAGTACATAGTCTGTATACTTCTACTTATCTAAAGGTGAAAAGTAAGCAAAACTAGGGGGAAGAAATCATATTAATGGTTATTTTGGGGAAGTGGAGAGGAAAGGGCCACAAAGAGGACATTTGGATTGCTGATAATGGCCTGCTTGTTGATCTGGGTGGGGTGACATGGATGGATTAAGCTAGAAAATGTATTGCACTGTGTAATTACACTTTGTGCTTTTTTCCGTACATAAGTGATGCATGCAAGCTAAGCTGTTTCAATTGTGTCCAACTCTCTGCCACCCCACGGACTGTAGCCCGCCAGGCTCCTCTGTCCATGGGATTCTCCAGGCAAGAACACTGGGGTAGGTTGCCACGCCCTCCTCCAGGGGATCATCCCAGCCCAGGAATCAAACCTGCGTCTCTTATGTCTCCTGCACTGGCAGGTGGGTTCTTTGTCACTAATGCCACCGATGAAGCCCTGCAGAATAATTATGACTCAAATTAAATTATGTAGGAAGTGGAGTCCCTCTTCTGGCCACAATGTAGTAACAGGACCTGCATTTACTTTCCCATAAGAAACAACACACAAACAGACAACATAGGAACTTCACTGGCGGTCCACTGGTTAAGACTCCATGCTTCCACTGTAAGAGGTGCAGGTTTGACCTCTGGTTGAGGAACTAAGATCACTTATGCTGTGAGGTGTGGCTAAAATATTTTAAAAAATAGATGCATTAAGAAAAACAAACAACATACAGGAAACTGTAGTTTTAAGAAACTGAACATCAGGCAACACAGAACAGGCATCCTGAGAGGGAAGGCAAGTGAGATGAGACCGCTTCCTGCTCCACATTTCCACTCTCTGCAGCACAGAAAGCGGAAGCCCAGGTGGATCCCAGCCCTTTCCCTAAAGTTAGCAGATGGAGCTGGGATACTTGGGGAGACAAAAGTGACTGGAGTTCACTGGAGAGGAGAGTGCAGTGACTGGGTGGAGGCTCTAGAAATCTGTAGAGAGACCTCCTCACCTGTTAAGCTGAGCACCCATCATAGGAGACAACTCCTGGAGTTCCAGGAAGAGTCACCTGAAAGAGGAAATAATCTCTGACCTCACAAAGAGCCAGGTGTCACCAGTGGTAAAGAACCTGCCTGCCAACGCAAGAGACGCAAAAGACGTGGGTTCGATCCCTGGGTCAGGAACATCCCCTGGAGAAGGAAATGGCAACACACTCCAGTATTCTTGCCTGAAGAATGCCATGGACAGAGGAGCCTGCCAGGCTACACTCCATGGGGTCGCAAAGACTCAGACACGATTTAGTGACCAAAAAACAACAAGCAACTTAGCACACATGCACAAAGAGCCAGGAATACTTTGTGTTCCCACCAGCCACAGTGGGAAAATCTGATAATTAGATATTGCCTCAGTGGTAGGGAAAACTAGCCCCTACCAAAGGCTACTCTGGTCCTACCTTAGGTGAAAGTTTAAAAGCTATCCTTATTCTTGAAAGTACCAAAGTATTTCAAGTAAGATAACTATGTGCTAGGTTTCCCCTATAACTCAGTGGTAACGAATTCACCTGCCAATGCAGGAGACAAGAGTTTGATCCTGGGTCAGGAAGATCCTCTGGAGAAGGAAATGGCAACCCACCCCAGTATTCTTGCCTGGAGAATCAAATGGACAAAGGAGCCTGGTATGCTGCATTCCATGGGGTTGCAAAGAGTCAGACATGACTTAGTGACACAACAACAACTATGTCCCAGGAAAAAACACTCAAGGATATATATGCTGCTGCTGCTAAGTCGCTTCAGTCGCGTCCGACTATGTGCGACCCCATAGGCGGCAGCCCACCAGGCTCCCCCGTCCCTGGGATTCTCAAGGCAAGAACACTGGAGTGGGTTGCCATTTCCGTCTCCAATGCATGAAAGTGAAAAGTGAAAGTGAAGTCACTCAGTCGTGTCCAACTCCTTGCAACCCCATGGACTGCAGCCTACCAGGCTCCTCCATCCATGGGACTTTCCAGGCAAGAGTACTGGAGTGGGTTGTCATTGCCTTCTCCTCAAGGATATGTATATGAATCCAAAAATATCCAACTCCCAACAAGGAAATATGCATAGTGTTTGGCATTCAAATAAAAGTGATGAGGCATGCAAAGATGCAAGATATTATGATGCATTATAGAATAACTGATCAGTAGAAACATCCATGAATGATATAAATTATAAAATAAGTCGACAAAGACATAAAAACCTTTTTTTAAAGGAAAGTTTTATTTATTTGGTTGCATCAGGTTTTAGTTGCAGCTCTACAGATCTTCCGGAGAAGGCAATGGCACCCCACTCCAGTACTCTTGCCTGGAAAATCCCATGGATAGAGGAACCTGGTAGGCTGCGGTCCATGGGGTTGCTAAGAGTCAGACACCACTGAGTGACTTCACTTTCACTTTTCACTTTCATGCATTGGAGAAGGAAATGGCAACCCACTCCAGTGTTCTTTCCTGGAGAATCCCAGGATGGCGAAGCCTGGAGGGCTGGTTTCTATGGGGTTGCACAGAGTCGGACACATCTGAAGTGACTTAGCAGCTTAGCAGCTACAGATCTTCATTGCATCATGTAGGATCTTTACTTGCCAACTCTGTATAAGCGTTATGTTATCAATTGTTTCTGAACTAACAGATAAGAAACTGAGATTTAGAGAGGTTAAGTAATTGCCAAGGACAGGCAGATAAGTGGCAAAACCAGTCCAAACACAGATCCATGTTACTCCAAAGTTTATACACTTAACCATTGTTCTATGCTATCTCCTGAAATTGAAGAGGAAACTACTTCTGGTTCAAGATGGTCACTGATACCAAATAATTTATTAAACAACTGCCTTAGACCCAGTTCTGACACAGATGCTAAGGATACAAACACACACACACACACATATATACACGTAGACATATATTTGGGCTTCCTTGGTGGCTCAGTGGTAAAGAATCCACCTGCCAATATAGGAGACTCGGATTCAGTCCCGGGGTCGAGAAGATCCCTGGAAAAGGAAATGAAAACCCATGCCTGTATTCTTACCTGGAGAATCCCATGGACAGAGGAGCGTGGCAGGCTACAGTCCATAGATCACAAAAAGTTGGACAAGACTTGCAACTAAACGACAACTGTATGTGTAACACATATTTATATACATATACAGTCAGACTTAAATTGAAGAAAGTAGGAAAAACCACTGGACCATTCAGGTATGACCTAAATCAAATCCCTTATAATTATACAGTGGAAGTGAGAAATAGATTTAAGGGACTAGATCTGATAGACAGAGTGTCTGATGAGCTATGGATGGAGATTCATGACATTGTACAGCAGACAGGGATCAAGACCATCCCCATGGGAAAGAAATGCAAAAAAGCAAAATGGCTGTCTGAGGAGGCCTTACAAATAGCTGTGAAAAGAAGAGAAGTGAAAAGCAAAGGAGAAAAGGAAAGCTATTCCCATTTGAATGCAGAGTTCCAAAGAATAGCAAGGAGAGATAAGAAAGCCTTCCTCAGTGATCAATGCAAAGAAATAGACGAAAACAACAGAATGGGAAAGACTAGCGATCTCTTCAAGAAAATTAGATACACCAAGGGAACGTTTCATGCAAAGATGGGCTTGATAAAGGACAGAAATGGTATGGACCTAACAGAAGCAGAAAATATTAAGAAGAGGTGGCAAGAATACACAGAAGAATTGTACAAAAAAGATCTTCAGCCAGACATCCTGGAATGTGAAGTCAAGTGGGCCTTAGAAAGCATCACTACAAACAAAGCTAGTGGAGATGATGGAATTCCAGTTGAGCTATTTCAAATCCTGAAAGATGATGCTATGAAAGTGTTGCACTCAATATGCCAGCAAATTTGGAAAACTCAGCAGTGGCCACAGGACTGGAAAAAGTCAGTTTTCATTCCAATCCCAAAGAAAGGCAATGCCAAAGAATGCTCAAACTACCACACAATTGCACTCATCTCACACGCTAGTCAAGTAATACTCAAAATTCTCCAAGCCAGGCCTCAACAATACATGAACCATGAACTTCCAGATATTCAAGCTGGTTTTAGAAAAGGCAGAGGAACCAGACATTCCAACATCAGCGGGATCATCCAAAAAGCAAGAGAGTTCCAGAAAAACATGTACTTCTGCTTTATTGACTATGCCAAAGCCTTTACCTGTGTGGATCACAATAAAGTGTGAAAAATTCTGAAAGAGATGGGCATACCAGATCACCTGACCTGCCTCTTGAGAAACCTATATGCAGGTCAGAAAGCAACAGTTAGAACTGGACATGGAACAACAGACTGGTTCCAAATAGGAAAAGGAGTATGTCAAGGCTGTATATTGTCACCCTGCTTATTTAACTTATATGCAGAGGACATCATGAGAAACTCTGGGCAGGATGAAGCACAAGCTGGAATCAAGATTGCTGGGAGAAATATCAATAACCTCAGATATGCAGATGACACCACCCTTATGGCAGAAAGTGAAAAGGAACTAAAGAGCCTCTTGATGAAAGTGAAAGAGGAGAGTGAAAAAGTTGGCTTAAAGTTCAACATTCAGAAAACTAAGATCATGGCGTCTGGTCCCATCACTTCATGGGAAATAGATGGGGAAACAGTGGAAACAGTGTCAGACTTTATTTTTTTAGGCTCCAAAATCACTGCAGATGGTGATTGCAGCCATGAAATTAAAAGATGCTTACTCCTTGGAAGGAAAGTTATGACCAACCTAGATAGCATATTAAAAAGCAGAGACATTACTTTGCCATCAAAGGTCCATCTAGTCAAGGCTATGGTTTTTCCAGTGGTTATGTATGGATGTGAGAGTTGGACTGTGAAGAAAGCTGAGCAACGGAGTTGATGCTTTTGAACTGTGGTGTTGGTGAAGACTCTTGAGAGTCCCTTGGACTGCAAGGAGATCCAACCAGTCCATCCTAAAGGAGATCAGTCCTGGGTGTTCATTGGAAGGACTGATGCTGAAGCTGAAACTCCAATACTTTGACCACCTCATGCGAAGAACTGACACATTTGAAAAGACCCTGATGCTGGGCAAGATTGAAGGCAGGAGGAGAAGGGGACGACAGAGGATGAGATGGTTGGATGGCATCACCGACTCAATGGAGATGAGTTTGAGTAAACACTGGGAGTTGGTGATGGACAGGGAGGCCTGGCATACTGCAGTCCATGGGGTTGCAAAAAGTCGGACACAACTGACCGACTGAATGAATTGAACTGATTTTTGTTTTTGTATGTAAGTTCATTTGTATCATTTTGTTTTTTTAGATTCCACATATAAGCGATATCTTATGATAATATTTGTTAGTTTTCATTTATATATTCCTCTTTATCACCAATAGAAGTGATAAAAGTGATTCTCCCCTCTATCCTTTCCTACACAGGTGTTCCAAAACGTTTGATATGTATGTATCATTTTATTTGAATTTGTTCTTATAAAATGTGAATTGTTTTATTATGGGTACATAATTTTAGTTTCTGTAAATGATGCGCCATGGCTCTCAGCCTGTTTCATCTTTCCGCTCAGCTCTGTTTTGAAGATGGCACCACATTTGATACTAAATGACAGCTAACCATTTACGTCTCATTGTTTCCTGAGGAGACAGTTTTGTTTTTTGACTTTTTCCCGCAGACCCAGAGGAAACATTCAGACATGATTTTGAATGTCAGATGTCTGCAGGGCCTGTGACAGGCTGAACAGGATGCTCTTGGTGGAGAAAGCTGTCACAGGGTCCCGGTAGTTGCTGCCAATTTGGCAGTGCAAGAAGTGCTGCAGAACAGTCACACTCATCGAGAGGCCAGAATCAAGATTTTCGTGTAAAATCTCCTGACTTTTTAAATGTTGGAAAAACTGAAGACCAAACAAAATGCTGGATTCAGCAGCCTGGATTCAGCCAAGGATTGCCACAGCCTGACTTTCACATTAAAACATTTGAATCAGAGAAGGAATGAGATCAGATTTGTTCCAGAAATTAAGAGGGGGATGAAATAGAGTAGACGGTAGGAGACCGAAGATTATGAATGGAGGCTTGAATGTGAATGAACCTAGGGGCTTATGGGTTGAAATTCCAATACTTGCTACATGGAGGAACCTTGAAAACATTATGCTAAGAGAAAAAAACCAAACATAGAAAGACACATGTTGTATAATTCTACTTCCATGAAGTACCTAGAATAGAGACAGAAAGTACAATAGTAGTTCCCGGGGCTGGTGCCAGGAGAGGGTAGGGAGTTACTGTTTAATGGTTATGAAATTTCAGCTTGAGATGATGCAAATGTTGTAAAGATGGATGGTGGTGGTTGTTGCAACAGTAATGTGAATGTGTTGCAGACAGGTTCTGATTCCTTGGTGGATTTGTTTCTTTGACCTTAACCTTTGCTTTTCATTGTTTTTATTATAATAATCACATGTAATGACCAGCCTCAGGGAACCCTGCCCCTCTGATTAACACATCCCTGCCCAGAGGTTGGTCATTCCAGGAGATATCTGCAAGATAATAGCCTTTACTTCCTCAATTCCTACCCTTCTCAGTCCTATTAAAGAACCTGGAATCCTGGTCAACCAGCTCAACACCTCATCTCCCAGTTAACTGGCCTGCCATGCAGTGAGCAGACTGAATTTGGACTGGGTAACAAAGGTACTTAATGTCATTGAACAATATACTTCAGGAGAAAAGAAAGCAAGTCTTATTTATAGGCAGACAGGACCATTCGTCACTTTCACTTTCAGGACCATTCATATGAAGAGGCTCTCTGAACTGCTGGGGTGTGTGTCTGATTCTTTGTGAGCCCATGGACTGTAGCCTGCCAAGCTCTTCTGTCCATGAGACTCTCCAAGCAAGAAGACTGGAGTGGATTGCCATTTACTTCTCCAGTGGATCTTCCTGACCCAGGGATCAAACCCGGGTCTCCTGCATTGCAGGCAGACCATCTGAGCCATAGGGAAGTCCCAAACTGCTGGGGACAGGAGTTTATATATCATTTTATTAGGGTAATGAGAAAGGAGAGAAAGGGCTTCCATGGGAAGCACAGAAGGCTTGCTGTTTTTTTATTTTGTTTTGTTTTAAGAAAGACAAAAGGTTTTATAGGAAAACAAATGCATGACAGTTCTTGATAAAATTCGTTTATGCAATTTCTCTTCCTGGTGAGAAAGGGCAATCTTCCTGGGAGTGAAGCTCCCCCAGGTGATTAATGGCAGTTTTACACTTACAAGGCCTTGTCTATTGATTAGATAGGGATGCTCTTGAAATGCTTCTTTCTGCATTTGCTATGTCTCTAACATCTTCCATTTAAAGTAGTCTTTATGTTCACAACACTGTAAATCAACTGTATGTGTGTGCTCAGTCATGTTCAACTCTTTGTGACTTCATGGACTGTAGCCCACCAGGCTCCTCTGTCTAAGGGATTTCTTAAGCAAGAATACTGGAGTGGGATGCCATTTCCTTCTCCAGGGGATCTTCCTAACCCAGGGAGTGAACACACTCTCCTGCGTCTCCTGAATTGGCAGTTGGATTTTTTACCACTGTTCCACCTGGGGAGCCCAGGTTAATCAATGGTACTTCCATTAAAAAAAAAAAAAAATCATCAGTGAGACTTCGTTGGTGGTCCAGAAGTTAGGACTCTGCACTTCCACTGCAGGGAGAGAACAGGTTCAATCCCAGATTAGGAACTAGGATCCCACATGCTGCATGGTGCAACCCAAAACACAACAAAACAAAATCATCAGGAAAAAAAAACTTTTTTCTTTCTTTTGTCGGCATTGGGTTTTAGTTGCCTTGTGCAGGCTTCTTTCTCTGGTTGTGGCTTATAAGCTTAGTTGCCTTGCAGCATGTGGGATCTTAGTTCCCTGACCAGGGGTCATACTGAGCTGCCTGGGACAACACAATATGATGTTAGGGATTGCCCTTCAATGAATGTTTAGGAAAGTTAGTCTCCTTTATTCCCTTCATCATGACAACATCTGGGAGTTACAGTAGCAAGACATTTATGGCAGAGTTAAAAACAAAGGTTCTGGACTGAGTTTGCTGAGTCCAGGAATTAGGACAAACTTTAAAACAATCCCCTCCATAGTTAACTAGAGATTCAGGCCAAGAGGTCTGCTTTGTTTGTCTTTTTGCATTAAGTTACTAGAGCTGTTGGAACTCAACAGTTTACTAAGATCTAAATACTAGTTTTGTTTTTATTTTTCAGTTTTAAAGAAAAGGTTTACTGAGATATAATTCACATACCATACATTTCACACATTTAAAGAGTGTAATGCCATATTCCCTGGTGGTTCATATGGTTTAGAATCTGCCTGCCATGCAGGAGTCCTGGGTTTGATCCCTGGATCTGGAAGATCCCCTGGAGATGGAAATGGCTACCCACTCCAGCTTTCTTGCCTGGAGAATTCTATGGACAGAGGAGACGGGGTCACAAAGAGTCGGACATGACTGAGGGGCTAACACACACACACACATACTATGTTTTATAGTATATTATTACGTGTAACTGAGTGGGGCCCTCTGGGGCTCCCAGGCATGGAGGCCTCTTTGTCCCCTATTTCTTGTAGGTGTTGACTAAAAAAAGATGCACAAAGTGAAAGTTGTAAATTAAGTTTTATTTGGGGGCAAAATGAAGACTGCAGCCTGGGAGACAGCACCTCAGACAGCTCTAAGAAACTGCTCCAAAGAAGTAATGGAGGAAGGCAAGACTACAGCCTTTATGACCTTTCATGGGTTCCAAAGGTCGAATTTGAACAGTTGCTAATCGAGGGAGGAGCCGCCAAGAAATCACCTGACACAAGATTAAAGGGACTAGAGAGGAGACTGGCCACCTGAGATCCTGCACACACCCTAATCCTGTCAGAGACCCCATCTTTGATGAAGGTTGTGAAAACCTTCATCAGGTTCTCTGGGGTTTTTCTAGGCAGAAGTCTGGTGTGTCTCCCTTTGCCTGGCAAAGCAACAAGCTATCCTTTTCACTAGCCTGGTGGCTCAGATGGTAAAAAATCTGCCTGCAATACAGGAGACCTGAGTTCAATCCCTGAGTTAGGAAGATCCCCTGGAAAAAGGAATGGCTATCCATTTCAATATTCTTGCCTGGGAAATCCCATGGACAGAGCAGCCTGGCAGGCTACAGTCCTCGGGGTTGCAAAGAGTTGGGCCCAAATGAAGGACTTTCACTTTTCTAGTTTAGCCAAAACTCTGTCTCTAGGATTTAATTCAGTACCCATGCAGAGAGGGGCCGAGATCTCGGTAACACAACCATCACATAGTCCTCAGAAATGAACCGTTCCCAGTAGCTGTCACTTCCATTCCCATCTCTCTCTCCCAGCCCTAGGCGAACACTAATCTTTCTGTCTCTCTAGATGCCTACTCTGGACATTTCACATACTTGGAATCTTACAGTATGTATCTTGTGTGTCTGGCTTCATAGCACCATGTTTTCAGGTTCATTCATGTTGTAACATGTAGCAGTTCTTTCTTCCTTTCACAGCTGAAATAATATTCCATTGTATGAATAGACTATCCTCAGTTAATGGACTGGTGGCTTGTTTCCTTTCGTTTTTTGTTTTTTGAGGAACAATGCTACTATGAACTTCCCAGGTGGCTCAGTGGTAGAGAATCCACCTGCCAATGCAGGAGACACAGGAGACACAGGTTCAATCCCTGGGTCAGGAAGATCCCCTGGAGAAGGAAATGGCAACCCACTCCAGTACTTCTTGTCTGGGAAGTCCAATGGACAGAGGAGCCTGGCGGGCTACAGTCCATGGAGTCACAAAGAGTCAGACATGACTGAGTGACTGAGCATGCACACATGCATGAACTTCCTCCACACATTTTTATGTGGACATATGTACTTTAAATTTTCTCCTGGGTATGTACCAAGACATGGAATTGGTGGGTCATATGGTAAGTCTATGTTTGTTTGTGCCTTTTAGATTGTGGTATAATGCACATAAAATGTACCACCTCAACCATATTTTAGTGTACAGCTTTGTTTTAAGTATTTTCACATAGTATGACCCATCTTCAGAAATTTTTCATCACATAAGCTGAAGCTCTTCACTCATTAAGCAATTCCACATTTCCCCCCTTTCCCTAGCCCCCAGCAACCACCATCCTGCTTTCTGTTTCTCTGAATTTAGATACCTCAGAATTTATCTTTCTGTGACTCATTCATTTCACTTAACATAATGTCATCAAGGTTCATCTTTGTTACAGCATGTGTCAGTATTTCCTTTTTTTTTTTTTAAGGGTCAATGATACTCATTTTCCATTGTATGTGTCTGTATATACTACATTTTGCTTATCTATTCTATCCATTGTTGGACACTTGGGTTGTTTGCTCTTGTCTATTGTGAATAATTCTGCTATGAACATGGGTGTGTCAGGGAGGAAAAACTTTACTCTTTTAACTTGCTGTACTCTTTGACTTCCCTATAGCTCAGATGGTAAAGAATCTACCTGAAATGCAGGAGACCGGGGGTTTGATCCCTGGATCAGGAAGATCCCCTGGAGAAAGAAATGGCAATCCACTCCAGTATTCTTGCCTGGAGAATTCCATGGACAGAGGAGCCTGGCAGGCTATAGTCCATGGGGTCACAAAGAGTGGGACACGACTAAGTGGCTAACACACACACACCTGGGGCCTGTGAATTAAACTGACAAAAGACCAATCGAATGGGAGAAAAGACACCTAATTTTTAATAATGTTCATATGCATGGGAGATGACAGAGAGTAAAACTCAAAGAAGTGTTTACACTTGGACCTAATTTACTCTTTTAACAAAAGAAAGAGAATTTGGGCTTCTAGGGACAATAAATTATGAGCAAGTGATTAGGAAACAGGAGAAACTGATGGGAGATAAGGACAATTTTAGTAAGGTCTATTTACGAACACACATCTTGATGTCAGCTTCCCATCTTCAAAGAGAAAAGTCTCTTTTCTCTCAAAGGCAAGTTTACCCAGGTGTTAGGCACGGAAGGTCTATGTTTTTCTGAGGAACTGCCATTTTTATTTGACAACTGATAGAAGCAGAGAGAAAAGACACCCTAGCAAAATCTGAATAAACTAAATTGTATTCCAAAAATGATGTTCCACAATTACCCTCTACAAACCAGTAACAAACGGCAACAACACCAACAAAAAGCTGTTTATTTTTAAGAGAAGAAGTAAATATTTTGATTTTGGAACCATGAATGATTTTTTTCTTTGTTCTTGAATTTTATATTTTAATCCACTTCTTTATATTTAAGAGAAAACAAACTTTGTTTGAAAAAACAAACAGACAAACAATCCTGGTGTGGCCTAAGACAGTCAACCCAGGGAGGAACACCATAAGGAGAAAAGCATATTCTCAGAGAAGATACCCAACAGCCAAGACCACAGAGTGTGTTTCGCCTTTTGTCATTTTCCTAGCCAGAGCCAGACAAAGAGCCCAGAAATATTAGTAAATTTACATATCAACATGGTCTTCACAGTCTGGTGTCTATTTGGACTCCACACTAGGTAAAACAATGGACTTGACCTACTGCCGGGTGCTGTTTCCCTAGGTTTAAGTAAGAGAGAACTTGAGTGGAAGCCGCAGGATTTGGTCCAAGGTCCAGCCTGGAAACATCAAAGATAAACAAATCTGTCCTTCAGCATCCCCTGGACTGAGATCCCCTTTGGTTCCCCCCACCCTCCTGTGTTTTTTGCCCTGGGGGCCAGGCTGGTCTCCTTTTCTCTTTTGTTAGGTAGGTGCTGCCTATGGGAATGCAGCAGCTCTTCTTAGTAACCATGGGAACCTTATTGGCATGGCAACCTGGCAGCCAGAGGGAAAGGCAGCAAGGGGAGGAGGATGGGAGTGGTGGGAGGTACTTCTGTGGCAGAAGGGAGGGGGTAAGCCGCCTTTCTTCCTGCTGAGGCAAGAAAAGGAGCAGAAAAGATGCCCAGCTCTCTAGATGGCCCCAAGGAGAAGCTCCTGATGAGTTTAAACCTTATTCCGTAGTCCAGTTCAGGAGGAGCTTGGGCCATGGCTGTAAGCCAAATTGGACACCAGGTCCTAGACCTACTGATGCTTTTTTATTCTGTGGCATGGCTCAACAGGGGCAGGGGGGCTGGGAGACGCAGAGTGAAGCATTTCATGTGAGCACATTCTAACACTAAATTCTGATTACAGGCAAAATACCATGTGGAGCTGTTGTTAGGCTCCGAGAGTCCAAGCACCTTTTGTTAAAGATGTCTAGAGGCGAGGATATTCCCAAGCAGCATCTAAAGCAAGAAACAAATCTGTGCAATACCATTAAGGAAGGTTATTGATGGGAGGGGGGTTTGGGGGAGAACAGATACATGTATATGTATGGCTGAGTTCCTTTTCTCTTCACTTGAAACTACCACAACATTGTTTATTCCACCATACCCCAATATAAAATAAAATGTTTCAAGTTTAGAAAAAGAGAAAAGGTTAAGGAAGGGTGTTGTTTAGTCGCTAAGTTGTGTCCAACCTTTTGGATTTTAGCCTACCAGGCTCCTCTGTCCATGGGATCCTCCAGGTGAGAATACTGGAGTGGGTTGCCATTCTCCAGGAGATCTTCCTGACCCAGGAATCAAATCCAAGTCTCCTGCTTGGCGGGTGGATGGCTGAGAATGTAGTAAAAACAAAACAAGTTCCACTAGGGAGAAAGTACTTTGACTGGAGAGGAAGGAGTGAGCAGCAGGGTAGCTGGCAGTGCCCTGATGGTCTTCTTGCTAGGCTGAGCTAGAATCCCTGGTTTTCTGGGTTTCTCCAGCGGATAGGTGTGACCTGGGGCTACCCTGCCCCATGGAGTCAGATGCTGTCCTGCATGGTACTTACCTGTGTGTGCCTCAAACAGATTAGTTTCTCAGAGTCCATTTCCCCCTTTCCTAGGACAGAGGATAATAACACTCTATAGGGCCATTGTGGAAATGAAATGAGATTAAGAGCTTTAATAAATAGTAATAGTAATTGAAGCTCCTTGCGTGTCAGGCACACAAATAACAGCTACTCTGGTTATTCTGCCGGCTCTTTAGAACTGGCTCTCTTTGTCTGGTTCTGTAGCATCACCTGAGATTTGACCAATTTTTTTTTTTAATGCATTGAGTTTTTTTTAATGCCATAAATTTTTTAGTTAGAAAAATTCATAAGATTTCTAAAATACATATATTACACATTATTTATATATATGTATACAAGAGCTTTTCTACACTTGATAAAAGCTTGAGAAAGAACTTGAAAAAAAAAAAGAGATGGAAAAATTGGAGAACATAAACTAAATGAAATGGGAACACTGAATATGAAATAGAAAAAGTGAAACAAACTAGATGAAAGTAAAAGATCTTCATATAGTTCAATTGTTTTTAAACATGGCTTTAATGCACTGACTTTTAAAAAAGCAACTTTATTGAGACGTAGTTATATATCATTAAATTCACACTTTTCAAGTTGTACAATTCCGTGGATTTTAGTATAGTTACAGAGTTGTACGCATCGTCTGATTTTAGTACATTTTGATCACCTCAAAAGAACCTAGAAAGGGCCTTCCCTAGTGGACCAGTGGTTAAGACTCCAAGCTCCCAATGCTGGGGGCTCCGGATTGATTCCTGGTCTGGGAACTAAGATCCCACTTGCTACTGGGCAGCTAAGCTCACAGACAGAGGCTAGAAAAAGTTCATATCTGACATCAAAGACCCAGTGAAGCCAAAATAAAAAATTTTTTAAAAATAAATAAAGCTGCTATGAATTCAGGTGAGCACCAAAGAACTGATGCTTTTAAACTGTGGTGTTGGAAAAGACTCTTGAGAGTCCCTTGGACAGCAAGGAAATCCAACCAGTCAATCCTAAAGGAAATCAGTCCTGAATATTTATCGGAAAGACTGATGCTGAAGCTGAAACTCCAATACTTTGGCCACCTGGTGTGAAGAAGTGACTCATTTGAAAAGACCCTGATGCTGGGAAAGATTGAAGGCAGGAGGAGAAGGGGACAACAGAGGATGAGATGGTTGGATGGCATCACCGACTCAATGGACATGAGTTTGAGTAAACTCTGGGAGTTGGTGATGGACAGGGAGGCCTGGCATGCTGCAGTCCATGGGGTTGCAAAGAGTCAGACACAACTGAGCGACTGAACTGAACTGATGAATTCAGGTATAAGTTTTTGTGTGTATGCACTTACCAAGTTTTAGTTCATGATTTATCACACCCCATGGCCTACATATGACCAGATAAAGAAAATATAAATATGAAAGATAGGTTGACATTATTTCTTTTTAAATTTCCCTCAGACTACTTACCTTTACTCCTATTCTCCTTCATAGTCTTACTCTCATCTCTGTCTGTAGAACAATATAGTCAATCTCATGCATATTTCCAGATATGGCATCTGACATGCTCACAAAGGATATTTTCCCCCACAAAGATATTCTTGAAGTGTGGAAAGGGGAGAGGTAGAGAGGGACAATGAAATGTAGGTCAAGCTTATTATTCAATGATAATCAAAATATCACTTAGAAACATTGTTTTAAACTTTATTGAGATAGACCATCCACTCTAAAAAGTATCCAAGTCAATAAATTATCACACACACACCACCATTTAGGAATTGCCTACCTTTACCAAGGTAAGGATAGATGTAGGGTTGCCAGAAAAATTATAGAGATAGAGTGCCCAGTTACATTTGAATTTCAGATAAACAATGATTAATTTTTAAGTATAAATATTTTAGGCAATATTTGTGACAGTCTTTTTTTTTTTTTTAAATCCATTGTTTAGGACTTCCCCGGTGGCTCAGTGGATAAGAATCTGCCTGCCAATGCAGGGAACATGGGTTCAATCCCTGGTCTGGGATTTTTCCACGTGCCATGGGGCAACTAAGCCAAAATATGCCACAACTACTGAGCCTGCACTCAAGAGCCAGGAGCCGCCAACTACTGAAGCCTGTGCTCTGCGACAGGAAAAGCCACTGCAGTGAGAAGCCAGTGCACCGAAACTAGAGAGGAGCCCCCACTCTCCGCAACTAGAGAAAGCCTGTGCACGGCAATGAGGACCCAGTGCAGCCAAAAATAAATAAATACATACATTTCTTAAACAGTCAAAGACAGGGATTGAAAAAAAAATCCAGACTGGAGGTCCCTTATCTTTCCTTGGAAAATCCCTAGGAGGGGAAATTAAAGAACATCCAATGAGTATAAGTAATTTTCATGACTGGGTAGCAACTGAGGTTTAGTTGTAGGAAATCTCAGAATAAAATGGAATTTAGAGCTAATTTGTTGATTTAATTGGCTTTGCTCTCTCCCTAGGGTTCTGTGCGTCTAAGAGTTGTGTCATCTTTCTTTCTCACAGTATCTCTGTGGAATACTTAGGAGTCTACACGCGGAGAAACAAAAGCAGAGGTATTTAAAGACACTCCAAGGACTTCCCTGGTGGTCCAGGGGTTAAGACTGTGCTTCCAGTGCAGGGGGATGCCAGTTCAATCCTTGGTCGGAGAGCTAGGATCCCACATGCCGTGGAGCTACTAAGCCCACACACCAACTATTGAGTCTGAGCATCACAACAAGAGAGCCCAAGCCCCGCAAGGAAGACCCAGCACAGCCAAAAAAAAAAAAAAGTACACACACACACACACACATATATATATATATATAAAGACATTCCAAGTGAGTTTGGAGTCACCTTAAACAAAATGTCATGAATGGTTTTTGAAAGAAAACATAGATTTTAAGAAGAAAGGTGTAGGGATGGATAACTGGGAGGCTAGGACTGACACGTACACATACACCACAATGGATAAAATAGGTAACTAATGATAGCCTAAGAGCACAGGGAACCCTACTCAGTACTCTGTAATGGCCTGTCCGGGAATGAAATCTAAAGAAGAGTGGATATGGGTATATGCATAACTGATTTACTTTGCACCTAAAACTTTACTGTGCACCTAAAACTTTACTGTGCACCTAAAACTAGCACAACATTATAAATCAACTATGCTCCAATAAGAATTTTAAAATAAATTAAAAATATAGATTTTAGATTCATTAAACTTAAGATTTTACTGGAAGCCCTTTCCATTAATATTATGAAAGAGGAAACTGAGATTCAGAAAACCTAAATAATTTTCTCTAAGTCACAAAGCTCACCAATGGTAAAGTTGATACTGAAATCTCAAACGCCAGACTCCTAGCCTATGGAGTTGTTGCTAACTTAAACTAAATTGTGCCCCTTCCCTTTAGTGTATGTGCTTCTGTGCTCCGTCGCTTCAGTTGGGTCCAACTCTTTGGTACCCTGTGGAGTGTACCCTGCCAGGCTCCTCTGTCCATGGAATTCTCCGGGCAAGAATACTGGAGTGAGTTGCCATGCCCCTGGAGTTCTTCCCAAACCAGGAATTGAACCTGTGTCTCCTGAATTGCAGGAGGATTCTTTACTGCTGAGCTACTGGGGAATCCCTCCCTTTAGCTTTCTTCTCCATTAACGTGGTCTAGATAATCAGATCAGCCATAATCACACAATTATGTGAAACATGAAACTGGGAATTCTCCTTAGATCTTCCCAGTATTAATAGTAGAGAGCGAGATTACTTAACACGGAACAAATAGTTTCCTATTCTAAACAAGATTTCTCGAAGGGTTTGAGATTAATTTCTTTTCATATCTTTTAGCTGCAAAGAGTTGCCGTGATCAAATTTGGGGATAATCTTTCTTTTCTAATGGGAGCTTTCCTGGTAGCTCAGCTGGTAAAGAATTTGCCTGCAATGTAGGAGACCTGGGTTGGGAAGATACCCTGGAAAAGGGAATGGTTGCTCACTCCAGTATTCTTGCCTGGAGAGTTCCATGGACAGAGGAGCCTGGTGGGCTGGGTAATGAGTGAGATTCCTCTGATTTACACATTTTGCATTTCCAGTGTCCAGTCATTATAACCAACAGACAAATTCTTACTCCATAAAGAAGCTGGATTTGTTTGAATATGCAAATCTGAAAAAAAAGTCAGATTTTTGAATGCTCATAGATTGCCAAGCTTCTCAAATCTGGTTTTACATTCATTCTATGTGGAACTAAAACAACAGTTTTAGTACTTGGCCTCATCACCTTCTCACACATTCCATGGATCTGATCAATATCCAAAAAAAAATTTTTTTTTCCTTTCATAGCTCTCCAAAACTCAGTCCCAATAATGGATTATGTCAGTATTTTTATTTATTTATTTAAAAATTTATTTCGACCTGTGTATTTTATTTTAAAAAATATTTTATGTTATCTATTTTCTTGGCTGTACTGGGCCTTAGTTGCAGCAGGCAGGATCTTTAGGTTGTGACTTTGGAATTCTTAGTTGCAGCATGTGGGATCTAGTTCCCAGATGAGGGATCCAACCCGGCCCCCTGCGTTGAATCTTTGCCGCTGGACCACCAGGAAAATCCTGGTGTGTGTACTTTAAAGGGAAAAATCTTGACCATCACTAATTCAGCATCCTTCTTCGAACTTGGTGTTCAATATGGTCAAACTGTCACCTTTCAGGATGTGACAACTAGAAGAGGCTGGCTTATATGGATCCTGGCTACAATGACTTTGCCAAAAAGACTAACTTAAAACTGAGGCTTTGGGGAAGAGATGGCTTCTTTGCTCGTCATTTTCACAGGGTTGAAAACGCTGTTGTTACCGGTGGCTTAGAGAGGATAGCTATGGCCCAGGGCAGGATTTGCAGAGTGTGCTGGGCTCTAGGGGTTTGCAGGTGAAGTGATTTTTATATGGCTAGACTGGTGCAGTAAAATGGCAAATTTTTTTTGGCATTTTTATTCCCTCAAGTTTATTTCTGATTCATCGCTGAATACCAAGTCATCCTGGGGATAGCAGAAAATAGAGAAGTTCCTTGAGATTGAGGGTGTGGGAGTCAATCTTTAGGGATTTATACAAATGATGCCCCTGAGCGGAGTAGGGAGGGGCTCATAAAGAACCAAAAGTTAACCTAAAAGTGAGCCTGTGGAGCTGAACCAGGTCATGAGTGACTTTCCCTCATGACACTAGCTCTAGGCTCTTTCCTATTGTGAGGAGGTGGCAACAATAGGCCAGTCTGTTCTGTCCCCATTCACCCAGGGCACATACTGATTTGCGCTAATGAATCACTTAGAAGCCACTGAGAAAGGAAGATTAAAGACCTTTACTTTATTTATTTTTGGCCGCACTGGGTCTCTATTGCTGCTTCGCTGTGGGCTTTCTCTAGCTGCAGTGAGAAGGGCTCCTCTCTGGTGCGGTGCACAGACTTCTCATTGTGGCGGCTTCTCGTTGCGGAGCACCGGCTCTAGGCTCATAAACGTCAGTAGTTGCGGCGTGCAGGCTCTAGTTGCAGGGGCCTCAGTAGTTGTGGCTCGTGGGCTTTGGAGCTCGGGCTCAGGAGTTGCGGCGCACAGACTTAGTTGCTCGGAGGCATGTGGAATCTTCCTGGACCAACCAGGGATTGATTGAACCTGCGTCCCCTTCACGGGCAGGCATATTCTTATCCACTGTACCAATACGGAAGTCCACAACCTTTCTTTTTGACCACTGTAGACAAGAAAGCTTTCCTCACACTGGGGACTTCATTTATGTTTTCCTATTAAAATTTGTAGTTCTGCTTTCTTGAATATCTAACTTGTTTCTAGAATAAAGAAGTTGCCATCATATTTACACTTATAGCATGTCCAAGGGAACTCTCATTCTTTAAGGGATGAGGTTCTTCAGGATCTTAAGGGATCTCATTCTTTATTTGCCAACTAGCTCATGTATTTTGTCTTTTTTCATCAGAAAGCAGAAGTGACTATTCTGGAGTTTATCATTGTTCTTGGGTGTGATTTATTGTCAACTTTTATAATTCTGCTTATTCTTTTTGAAAGTAATATAGCCTTGTTCTTGGTGCATGTGCTTTGTGGTAGGGAGTAATTACTTGCTGACTATATGGTTATGAATGGAATTTGAATATTGGGGAATGTTCCATTTCCCTTGTGGAAACAAATCAGGGAGTTTAATTAACCCTGGAGCTTGAGGATGGAGATGAATATAGGCTCAAACTGAATGTAGCTGTTCAAGAACTACCAGTGACAGAAAAATCAAGTAATCTTACGGTGTTAGCAGGTGTGATGATCTCATCTTTATTTGCTGGGCTGTGATAGACATAAGTTTTCAATGAAGATTTAGCAGCTCATTTCCAGAATGTCATGGAAAACTGGTTTCTTCGAGAAGGGTCCTTTTAAGGAAAATCAAATATGATGAGCACAATATATATCGTGCTATCACTGAATTTCTAAATTTAAAAAGCCATTTCTAGCCTTGAAAGCCATTTAAAAAAAAAGGAATGGGCAGCCCTGTAAGGTCAAGTTTCTCATCACGAGAGGCATCTAAGTGGAAGCTGTGTATAACATAATCTAGAAGGATATTGGTTTCTTCATCAGGTGAGTGATTAGACCAAATGACCTTTAAGTGCTCTATTTATGCTAAGATTATTTGATTCCATCAAGTAAATTTGGAACTAAAATAAGTTCAGTTCGGGAACTAAAATAAGACCCTAGAATGTTTTTGGTGAAATTTCAGGGGTGATTGTTTACCCTGTATTGTCAACAATCAGTGGTTTTTACCTCTAACCCAGTCTTAATTTTTCATACTTAAAAGGTGTGTGTGTGTAGACTTTAGTCCTGCTAATTCCCTATGTAGGAAGAGCAGCACCATGCTAGCAGAATGTTTACTCCTGAAAGATTTACATCAAAGGTAGTGGTTCTCAGCTGGGGCAATTTTGTAATTTTTTTTTTCAGCCCTACAAGTTCAGTCTGGAAACATTTTTGATTGTTACAGCTGGGGGTTGCTACTGGCATGTATTGGCCATGGATGCTGTTAAAACATCCTACAGAGACCAGGATAGCCCCTAAGGACAACCACTCAGCTCAAAATACAACAGTGCTGGGTTTGAGAACCCCTGGTCTAAGTTAGGTGACCTTTTGGGCAACCCCCTGCTCTATTCTCCACTATCACATAGCAATTGTGTGTGAGTGTATGTGTGTGTGTGTGTGTGTGTGTGTGTTTTCAGTCATGTCTGAGTCCCTGACCCCATGGACTATAGCCTGCCAGGCTCCCCTGCACATGGAACCCTCCAGGCAAGAATACTGGAGTGGGGGTACCACTTCCTACTCTGATAGCAATCATAGAGCTTTGCTTAAAACACTTTTTATCTTCTTTAAAGCACATATACCTTTGTCCATTGGGAGTGTCATATATTTAGAAACTTTTAAAGCTTTAGGATGGAGAAGAAAATGGCAACCCACTCCAGTATTCTTGCCTGCGAAATCCCATGGACAGAGATGCTTGGGGGACTACAGTCCATGGGGCTGCAGAGTCAGACGGGACTGAATGACTGAGCACACGCTGGGTGTGGGCTTATTGTATATCCTAGGGCAAAATTCCTCTCCATTTCTGGACCCGTGAAACTGATCTGCTTCCAAAATATGATGGTAAGACAAAGGATAGACTTTCCCATTCAGAAAGGGAGAAAATGAAAGAAGAAAAGAGCTTACTAGTGTAATGCAAGCTCAAAACCCAGCAGGGCAAGTTCCATGAGGTTTCAAGGACTGAGAATAATCCTTTGAGGCTCGAAGCTCCATCCTCTTGGCCCTGCCCTCAGAGTCATTCTTCCTTTTTCTCGAAGGATAACGTTCACCTCTATCAGCCTGCTTCTTGCACATGAAATTTCAGAAGTCTTAACAGTGTACCTTTACTGAGTCCCATCTCTGTGCCTTTTAGTTCAGGCTGGCAGTGCTTCTGTTGGTATAACATTCTCAGAAACGTTACATGCAATTTGATGCTTAGGAGCGAAGGGTGTCCAGGCCATCATCCTCACTGCATTTTACCATCAGCAGCAAGGAGAGACCAGGCCACATCCTCCACACTTTAGACATCTCCTCAGCTAAATATCTAATTTCATTGCTTACAAATCTACCCACCACTCAACAGCAAAAGACATTCCAGCCATGCTTTCTGCCCCTTTCTAACCAGATTGCCTTTTGTACAGTTTCGAATAACGTGTTCCTCATTTCCATCTGAGAACATAATTATGAGATGCACTTTAACATTCATATTTTAAGCAACATTCTGTCCATGACAATACAGGTACTCTCTATGATGATAGAAGCTTTCTCTATAATTCATCTTTTTTTTTTTCTGACCATTTGCCAGAATTGCCTTTTAACCCATATTTCTACCAACAATGTCTTCAAGGCAACCTGGGCTTTTTCTGTCATGTGTCTCAAAGTTCTTCTAGCTTCTATCTTTTTCCCAGTTCCAAAGTCATTTCCACATTAAATTCTTTTTTTTTTTTAAGCTGCACTGTGCAGCATGTAGGGTATTAGTTCCCCACCAGTGATGGAATCCATCCCCCATGCATTAGAAACTCAGTCTTCACCACTGGACCACCAGGGACAGTGTGTGTTAGCCTCTCAGTTGTGTCTGACTCTGCGACCCTACAGACTGTAACCCTGTAGGCTCCTCTGTCCATGGGATTCTCCAGGCAAGAATACTGCAGTGGGTTGCCATGACCTCCTCCAGGGGATCTTCCCAACCGAGGGACTGAACCCAGGTCTCCTGCATTGCAGGCAGATTCTTTATCGTCTGAGCCATCAGGGAAGCCTGGATCACCAAGGAAGTCCTAAATACTTGTTACAGGAGCACTGCACCACCAAAGTCTGTGTTAGTTCCCTAGCATTGCTGTAACAAATTACCATAAACTGATGGCTTAAAACAGGAGAAATTCAGTCTCACGGTGCTGGAGACTAGAAGTCCAAAATCAAGGTGTCAGCAGGGCCATGCACCCTCTGAAGGTTCTGGGAAAGAATGTTTCCTTTCCTCTTCTTGGCTTCCCGTGGCTCCTGGCATTCTTTGGTGTCCCTTGGCTGGTAGTTGTATCACTCCAATCTCTGCCTCCATCATCACGTAGCTTCTTTCTTATTTCTCTGTGTCCTTTCTTCTTATGAGGATATAAGTCATTGCATTTCAGTTCAGTTCAGTCGCTCAGTCGTGTACTGACTCTTTGAGACCCCAGGATCTATAGCATGCCAGGTCTCCCTGTCCATCACCAACTCCCGAAGCCTACCCAAACTCATGTCCATTGAGTTGGTGATGCCATCCAACCATTTCATCCTCTGTTATTCCCTTCTCCTCCTGCCCTCAATCTTTCCCAGCATCAGGGTCTTTTCAAATGAGTCAGCTCTTCACTTCTGGTGGCCAGAGTATTAGAGTTTCAGCTTCAATATCAGTCCTTTCAATGAACACCCAGGACTGATCTCCTTTAGGATGGACTGATTGGATCTCCTTTGCATTTAGGACCACCCTAATCCACTATAGCCTCTTTTTAATGAACTGTATCTGCAAAGATCCTGTTTCCAAAAAGGTCACATTCTGAAGTTCTAGGTGGATATAAATTTGGGGAAAGACTTTTCAATCACTACTGGTTCTAAGTAGTAGAGTTTGGAAATTGACAGACTAAATTCTGCACCTCTTGAAGTCAGACATGAATTTTTACCTCCCCAACGTCTAGCACAGGTCATAGAACAATATTTTTAAAATGTTGCCTGAAAAGTGTACCCCTATGTTCAACAGCTGAAAGGCAGAAACAACCCAGGTGTCCATAGATGAAACAATGGATGGGTCTGACTCTTTCATGACCCCATAGACTGTAGCCCAGCAGGGTCCTCCCTCCATGGGATTCTCTAGGCAAGAATACTGGAGTGGGTTGCCATTTCCTCCTCCAGGGGATCTCCCCAACCCAGGGATGGAACCCGCGTCTCCTGCCTGAGTATTTTACATTGGCAGGTGGATTCTTTACCACTTAAGTCACCTGGGAAGCTTGTTTTATGTACATTCAATGGAATATCACTCAGCCTTAAACGGAAATAGAATGCTTCCACATGCTATAACACGGATATACCTTGAAAGCCTTATGCTAAGGAAAATAAGACAGACACAAAAGGACAAATGATTCCACTGACAAGAAGTACTTAGAATAGCCAAATTCATTGAGACCGAAAGTAAAATGGTGGTTACCAGGGGCTGCAGAGAAGGACTGAGGGGTTAATGTTTAACTGGTACAGAGTTTCTGTGTGGGACCCACGAAAAAGTCCTGCAGATGGATAGTGGAAATGTTTGCAGCTTTCTTGGCCTGAAGCCAGCCCCTACCCTGCATCTTTGGGTGCTAAAAGCATTTATTACTTTTGAAACCTCGAGTGGGTTGTAGGCATGCCTCAGCTTGCTCATGCCAGTCCCCAGCAGAATAAAACGGGGAGTCCAGAAAGTCCAGGGAGGTCTTTGAGTGTGTCTGCGGGCATCCGCCTGCGCACCCCGCCCATCCATTCGGCCACCCGCCTACGCTTTCATGATGAAGCTACAGTGCCCGGCCCTCCCGGTGAGAAACCCACACTGGGAGTTACTGCAAGTACGCATCTTGAGCTTCTGAATATTCATGAGCGAAGCAGAAAGGCCAGCGCTAAAGGGTAGGGGGGAGGAAAGAGAAATAGTAGTCATAAATATTCATGAAGGCAAGCCACATGGACCAAGGAAAGCAAGGAATGTTAACGAGAAGATGACGTCCGGGTCCTGCGCGTGCCCGCTGTGCGGGTGCCCGGCGCGCGCCACCCTCGCCCCCCCTCCCCGGAGCCTGGGCACGAGCGCAGGGAGGGGGCGGAGGGGGCGGAGTGGAGGAGGGGAGCCGAGAGCCGGGCGCCCGCGGAGCTGCGGGGGGAGCGCTCGCTGGCTCGCCGCTGCCGCTGCCGCTGCGCTCCGGCCGCTCGCCGCGGCCCTTGGATGGGGGTGTCCAGCTGAGCCCCGCGATCCGCCTCCCTCTGCCAGGACCCGCACAGGTGCCGTCGCGGGGGGCGACCTTTAGTCCGGACCGACCCACTACCGTGGGTGGGGGGTGGACCGGGTTGGTGAAGGAGGCCCCGCGCGACTTGGGATGCTCCGGTGGGCAGGGCTGGGGGCACCGACTCTCCGCACCCCATCCCGTCCCATCCTGGACTCGGAAAGGGAGAGTCGGAGGGCCGTCGCCCTCCTGCCCAGCCCTTCGCGGGAGAGTAGGGTGGGCTGCCGTGCCCGGGGGCCGGGGAATTCGGGAAGACCCGCACTTTGAGCATCCTCAGAGCCGCGGCCCACCAGCCAGGCGTGTGTGTGTGTGTGTGTGTGTGTGTGTGGTGTGTGGTGTGTGTGTGTGTATGTGTGTGTGTGTGGCGGGAGGCTGCCTGGTTTAGGGGCTGGGGGAGGCAGGGGACGCTGCCTGGTGGTGCTGGAGCAGAGGGTTGGTACCTCCTCCCAGGACCGTCATCTGGTCCAGCTCCCTTACACGCCCCAGCATCTTCTCTGCCTCTAAGAACCTGGCCCTCAGCCCGCCCGCGCCCCTCCCTGGGATGCCGAGCCTTTCCCCAGGACCGTGCATTCCTGCAGTGTCAGAACCACTGGCAGCTGCCGCAGACGCCGGCGGAGCGATTGTTTTACCACGAACAGGTCGGGGAAAGGACGAGTGTGATGCTAGTGGGGGTGCGCTCCTGTGGGCCCAGGGCCTCTGGGGGCTGGGGGAGCATCCGACAGAGCCCCCCGGGGGCCTGTCACCGCCCTCTCTTCTCCTGTCTTGCCCGTCCCTTCCCTCCTCCCCGCGACACCACCTCCTGAACCGCCTCCCACCCCCCACCCCCCACCCCCCCCGTCCCCCGCGTCCGGGTCTGGTTGGGCCGAAAGGGCCGTGGCCGTGGAGTATGCGTGCGGCCTGCGCGGGGTGAGCCCGGCTTCCTCGGAGCGCAGGCTTTGTGCTGCTTGGAGGGGCCTTTCTCTACCCCGGCAGCCTGGGGGAGGGGATGTGGGATGAGGGTGGATGGAGCAGCAGGAGGGAGAAGGGGGGGAAGCAGAACTACAAAGAGGTTGCTGACTTCTATGCGGTGAAATACTCTCCGTCCGAAGGTGCGGCTTGGCACTGGGTTTTGCTGAGGAGCAGTGGGAAACCGAAGGTGGGTCAGTGGACGGTCAGCTTTGGGGATGGTTTGGAGGGCGGTGGGCATGTAGAATCATTTGATCTCTGGGGCAAGTAGTGGGAAGAAAGGGGGATGGAGTGGGGCCTGTGTGGAGATGCAGAGGCCCGGCAGGGGGAGGCATGGTGAATTCTTTGCTACTCAGCTCGGCAGAGCAGGCACTGGGAAACCGGTACCCGCAGCCTGAGCTGCCGCGACCGTGTATCATTGTGCTGCACGCGAGAAGCTTCTGTGTTTCCTACTGGGTCTCCGTTATGCTCAGTGCGGTCCTTTCTTCTCCAAATTACACCGTCTCTTGGGAGCCAAAATAAACGGAATAGGACATAAGCAAACTGTAGTCCTGCACTCTCGTTCTATGATAAAGAGAAAAAGACAAGACCACCCTCCTATGATTCCTTTTTTTCCGCTATTCTTCATTTTTATTTTTCCTCAAGTTGATTTTGGAAGTACAGAGGAGGATAAACTCTCAATTGAATTCACCCCAGCTTTAAGGGAAGGAAGCTTCTGAAATGAGCTGTGGTTGAAAACGGGCGTGAGCTTGCCAAGATACAAGAGTAGGACATCTCATTTGGGGGCAGAGGCCCCCCACTAACAGAGAAAAGGGAAAGGAGGAGAGAAGGGGCACCATTTGAGAAGGACAGCCAGCCCCAATTCAGGGAGCCCTCCTTGAAGCTGAGGTGGGCCAGATGCTTGCCTCTCATCTCCTCTGCCACAGCCTGGGCTCTTTCTATAAAATCTGGGCTCAGTTTTGGTGTCAAGAGCTTCCAGTTTTAGCTTCATCCGCAGCTGGTCAATCATGCAGCTTGACCATGCAATTCTCGGCGCTTGGGGAGCAAGTGAGTTGATGAAAAGAAATCAGGCTATATTGTGAGTTTTCCAGTGATCATGTTTCTGAACTCCGGAGTGAGTGGTGATATCCGTTTCTTCTTTTATAATCTTCTAGGTGAATCCATTTTCTCTAGAGCCTGTGCTGAGGACAGATGTTTTCAGTATAGTCTTCCTTGTTGCCGTCACTCAAAACTCAGTCATAGTCTTAGATTCCGATTGGGCTGCCCTCTTGTTACTGGTTGATGGGATAGATTCTGTTGTTTGCAATCAACATACTCCTTGGTATGCCTTCTCATGCCAGCTCCCTTCTCCCCTCCAGAAAGAGTACAGATTTAAAGGAAGTGTGAATATTTGGAATACCAGCTAGGTAGCTTTCATGTCTTGCTGAAATGGAACCAGTGATCTGAGAGGCTTTGACCACATGAATTGAAAATAGCAGGAGTGCCTTAGTAAAAAGCATGATAACATTCATTCAGCGATAGTTCTCTCTTTTGATAAGCATTCTGAAGCATCACACAGGAAATATTTTGGCAAGGATAGTTTTTCTTTTACTTGAAGCACTGTCACCTCACATTTTCATGTAACTATCTTTGCTTTCCTAATATTATTGACATCTTGGGACACTTCATGTATTCCATACATTGTGCTTAACACTTCAAGGATTGTCTCATTTACTACACAAAGCAACCTCCAATATAAGTACTATTTTAAACCTTGTTTTATAGATGAGGAAATAAAGTCAAAGAGGTTTATAATTTGCCCAGAGTCTCAAAGTTGGGAAGTGATAGGACCAGGATGGGAACCTGGGGTCCAGGTGCTTAATCATCAGAGTCCTTCCTCTCTCAACACAAATTTCTCATCTGTAAACCTTTCCTTAATTTCTGTCACACTGAGTGATCTTTTCTAAACTCACTCTTTTGGCACTCAGGGATTCCTAATCTTTTTTGTGTGATGAGCCACTTTAGCAATGTAGAGGAGTCCTTCGGGATCTTTCTCTGAATATGATTTTATCTCCTTCTTTTTTTTTGGCCACATTGAGCAGCATGTGGAATCTTAGTGCCCCAACCAGGGATCAAACCTGTGCCCCCAGTAGTGGAAACTCACAGTCTTAACCACTGGACCACCAGAGAATTCCCTGAAATGTGCTTTTAAATGCACAAAATGAAATATGGTGTATTCAAAAATCCCTCAGGAGTCTGTTGACCATAGGTGAGGCGCCTCTAACCGGCAATTAGTTGTGTATTGCTTAATAGTTGGGGTGTCCAATGTGGTAGCCACTAGCCATACATGGCTGTTGGACACTTGAAATTTGACTGGTCCAAATGGAGACATAATGTGAGTGTAAAATATACACTATATTTTGAAGACAGTATGAAAAAAGAGTGTCAAATGTCTCATTAATATTTAAACATTTGGATTAGATATTGAAATGGTAATATTTTAGATATATTAGATTAAACTATATTATTAAAATATACAGTTAAATTATTAATTATGTTAATATGTTATTAAAAGTGACTTTCAAAAGTATTAGCTCTATACCAACATTTTTTTTAACACTTTCTTTTTAACAGTTGAGGAAGTCAAGACCCACAGTACTTCTCACTCAGTCAGGCATTGACAGGTCTGTTGACTCTTGACCCTGTGTTCTTTCTAAGCTGTCATGCTGCTTCTGTATCTTTTTGTATTTTGAGGTCTTATTACGTTGCCTTTGCAAACTATAAATACTCAGAATGGGTTTTGATGAGATGTGGTGGTAACTGACTCAATCTCAGTAAAATCCCAGGAAGAACTGTCTAAGTCCTTACCTGGCATGCCATCCGCCTTGCTTATGTAGATTTTAGTTTTAAAGGTAGGGGTGGAGGATGGTTTTTGCTCTGTTTGCTTCTCCTTGGGTAGTGGTTCCAATTTAAGCATCTGACTGGATCAGTCATCACACAGATAAGAGATAGAAGTTGGTTGCCTTGCTGTGTTCCAGGGAAGGAAACGGAGTAGGTAGAGAAGGGCATAATAGACAATAAGCTTGTGCTGGCTGCCTGCAGTGGAAAATGAAAACTATGTGAGGGGGACGGAAGATCATTTGTCAGTGAGCACACATTGATTGATTGCCTCGCCGCAGGCCGTGTGTGCTAGAAACCGTGGAGGGTATCCAGAGGATGTCCGTGTCCTCGAGGAATTTCAATTAAAATTGGGGAAGGGCTTGGTTATATACATACAGATGGATAAATCACAGCTGAAGGCCCGGAGCTATTGGGAAATGAAAGGAGGCCTGAATGTACAGCTTTCTGGGGTGCAGGGCCCCAGGTGGCTGTGGAGTCTGGCTTTGGAGGACACGGGTAGTTGGTCTGTCTCTTACAGGTCACTAATCCACTCTTCTAGTTCCAGACATAAGCTGTGTGTCTGGAAAAAACTCAGGTGCTTGTATGAAAGTCTGTATTAGTGCTCTATTAGTCCACCATTTATTGATGAGAGTAGTAATACCCAGGTCCATGAACCCTGTCCAAAACCCTTGGGGCCAGGCGTGTTTCAGAATTTAGATGATCTCAGGTTTTGGAATGTAGTAATAGAGTGCATATTCTGCATATCATCCCCTGGGGGCTGGGGCAGCCATCTCTATAATTAAAAAAATAAAAATAAAATTTCTGCAGCAAAACACACTAAATGGGATACATTAAAACCATAAACAGCTCTATAAGTATGTAGATCAGGTTTAGTTGCCAAATGAGTTTAGGTCATGGCAGATTTTGCCACCGAATAAGTCATGGAAAACTTCCAGGTTATTTGTTTTGGCTCTGCTGTACCACATGTGGGATCTTAGTTCCCTGAGCAGGAATCAAACCCATCCCCCCTGCGTTGAAAGTGTGGGGTCCCAACTACTGGGCCACCAGGGAAGTTCCTTTTCAATATTTATTAAAATTTTTAAAAATTGTTTATTTGGCTGTGTCGGGTCTTAGTTGCAGCATGCAGGATCTTTAGTTGCAGCACGCAGACTCTTAGTTTCGGCTTGTGGGATCTAGTCTTAGCCGCTGGACCAGCAGGGAAGTCCCACAAAGCTCCCAGTTTTGAGATGTAGACTTTTGTTAATCATCACCATCATAATACAAAGAACATAAATGGAACAACATCAACATTTATTATCTCCCAGGCACTGTTCTAGGCACTTACCTGTATTTACTCCTTTAACCTTTAGGACAGCCCTTTGAGGTAGGTCCTGCTTTTATTTCTGTCTTAAGGAGAATAAAAGAGGAGCACAGAGAAGTTAAACTATTGCTACAATCACAGCTGGGCAGGAGCTAAGGAGTGGAGCAGATGCACACCTAGGCAGTCTGGTCTAGGGGGGCTGCATCCCTAACCTTTGTTAAGGTTAGGCTTTGTTCTTGGGGGGCAGGGAATGGGAAGCAGGTGTGTCTCCAAAATGCATGCTTATTAAGTCAGCATTATTCACACTGATAATGACATTCGAACTCCTTAAGGGTATAATAGTGAGGAAGCACAGACAATGGAGCCAGTAAAGCAGGATGTTTGTTTTTAGGGGCTGAGAGTAATGAGCGATTATGTAATAAGTGATTGTGGCTCCTCACAGAGCTGGCATAAAAGCCCAGTCCAAACTCACATTACCGTGTCTATTTCTTCCAGATATACGAATCCTGAACACTGCAGTTTTCTGATTGCTGTACAAGGATGGAGGCCCCACTGGTGAGTTTGGATGAAGAATTTGAGGACCTTCGGCCCTGCTGCTCGGAAGACCCCGAGGAGAAGCCCCGGTGTTTCTACGGCTCGTCTCCCCACCATCTCGAGGACCCCTCCCTGTCTGAGCTGGAGAATTTTTCTTCTGAAATCATCAGCTTCAAGTCCATGGAGGACCTGGTGAATGAATTTGATGAGAAGCTCAATGTCTGCTTTCGGAACTACAACGCCAAGACCGAGAACCTAGCTCCGGTGAAGAACCAGTTCCAGATTCAAGAGGAGGAGGAGACCCTGCAGGATGAGGAGTAAGGAGTCTCAGTTGTTTTCTGTTGTCTCAGATTAGAGCCCTGGGGTCTGGGGCTCCTTGACATAGAGCGAGTTTCTGTCCTTGGGTTTATGTCGTATTACTTATATTTTTGTATCACCGAGACCGCTCCCTGGTAACTGCTAACCTTGTTCCATTATATCCCTTTAAAGTCACCTGTAGAGTTTTCTTTTCTTTTTTTTTTTTTTTCAGAGTTTTCTTAAGTTGAAACCACAAAGGAATAAAGTATTTTTAGGAAAGAGATTTCCCTAGATACAAAATCAAAATTTAGGAGCATGGGAAATTTGGGGGTCTGTCTATATATCATAATAATCCTTCTAGATATTAGAGATAAGGGCAAGAAAAAAAATGAACTAAGGGGAACTATGTTGTTGAAACAATTTGCTTTACAAAACACCAGAACTGTGAAAATCTCCAAGTTGTTTACACCCCCTCAGGACTGGAAAGATTATCTGCAAAAGTTAAGACAGGTCCAAATAAGAAAGCATGAACATTGAACCAAGAGATTGGGGAATTACCCTGGACAAAATAAAGATGATAAGCAGGTGAAGTGGCTTTTGACTATTCTCTGTGTCACTTAATAGTCACCTTCCAGGGTCTTAACAGAAGTCAGGAACAGAGATTTGAGAAAAGTGCTGTTCAAGGAGGGACTAGAGAGAGAAGAGGGTGTTTGTTGTATGAATTAAAGAAGGTGTTTGGGGTATTTAGTAAAAACAGGCATAAATTCCCCATAGGGTTAAAATATGCACCAACTGTTCTTTAGGGATCACACAGGAAATGTCGAGTAGTTGGTAGTGGAAGTTTGGAGCAACTGCACTTTTGGTTTCTCTTTAAGTACTTGGGTGGGAAAAGTTGCTCGTAAGTAAGTGGGGGAAGAAGACCCCATCTACAGCATGGGTCCCCAGCCTACAGGCTGTGGACTGGTACCTCTTGTCAGATCAGCGGTGGCATTAGATTAGAAATAAAGTACACAGTAAATGAAATGTGTTTGTCATCCCCAAACCATCTTTCCTACTCTCGGTCTGTGGAAAAATTGTCTTGTACAAAATTGGTCCCTGGTGCCAAAAAGACTGGGAATCTCTGCACTACAAGATTGAACCTGATTATATTTGGCAGATAGTTGCTTATTTGAAAACTACTGAGACTGTATCTCTGTGAATCTTAGGGCTGTCTGTCTGTCTTACTTGTTATTCTGTCTCCAGTATCTGACACAGTGCATGGTATGTAGTAAGTGATGAAATCATGTTTTTTGAATGAATATTGAATGACCTGGATGAGCAATAATAGCTAGCCTCATAGGTACATGTAATGCATTTCCTCCTTTTCTTTTTAATTAATGTTAGCCTGAAGGTACAATCACAGAGGACATTTCACTCTGGTGACCAATACTGTGACTGTGGGCTATGTGTTTCAATTCAATTTTAAGTTTCAAACTGATTTTTTAGATTCTGAGCCTGTTACAATTTGCTCAACTCCTCGAGATCAAAGAAGAAGGGTTCTGGGGTTTTATTATAATGCAGAGCTTCTTTGACCATAGTTCACTGCAGCACGCAATGGACTAGAAACACTATGAATCGTCATTTCTACACTCTCACTAACTCACTGTATGACCTTGGTCTCATCGCTTGACTCTAGTTGACTGTGAGGGTGCTCATCTTTGGAACCTTTGGAGCTCAGTTTTGATGAGGCGGGGCTAAGGAATGGCTAAGAACCTCATTTCTCACCTCACCCAGGCTGTGCTCTGAAAATTCCTTTTGCTTCCAACAGATCATGTCTCCTTGTCTAAACCACCCTCTGCCTCATTAAGGACAGAGGTTCAACAACCAGGTTCTTACCCTTTTCTAGCACATTAGCCGAGGCCACTCAATGTTAATTACCATCACATGGGATTATTGGTCTTATCCTGCCTGCCTCATTGACTGCTCAGCTAAATGACTGAAAGCTGAATAATTCTTTAGAGGTAAAATATGATGTGGGGATAGTGTGGTGGGAAGAATCTGGGGAGAGAAATCGTAATGCTGTGCTTTCTGGGCATTCACTGTGTTTCATACACATCTAAAGCTTTACTGCTTAAAAATTTGAATCAAATTACACACTTTGTTTTATAGACACCCATCCAGCTACTTCAATTGTAATATTATGATGGGGTAAAAGAAAAAGGTAGTTTAATATCCAACCTGGTTAATAGTCTCCTGAGCCCAGCTCTCTTGTTCTGATAAACTTGCTAGGATTTGGTAGTTAGAGGTTTCATCCACCAATGAATTGCAAGTGTTTTGGATGGGTTAGAACTACATAATGGAAGCTTCAAACAAAAACAATGAAATTCTTGGCCAAAGGAATCTCCTGAAGGATAGCACAAATCAGAAAGCAAGGGGAGTGATTCCCTTTGAAGTTTTGATTTTTTTTCTTTTCTTGTTCTTGGCCCTGCCATGTGGCAGGTGGGATTTTATTTCCTTGACTAAGAATCAAAACTGCACCCCCTGCATTAGATGCACAGGGTCTTAACCACTAGATGGGCAGGGAAATCCCGAAGTTTTCATTTATAACTATTTGGCTCAAAGAGAATTGGCTGAGATATCAACGTATCTCTGCCTTGTCAGGGCATGGAAGTCATTAAAAGAGAGTCGATATGTATGAAAATATATTTTCAGTTTTTTAAATTTAGAAAATATACCAGAATCTCTTCTCTGCATATGTAGACTCACCCTTTCCTTGTCATAAGAGGTCCAACCTGGAGGCCTACTGAGTGGGAATGGTCAGCCTTCACCCTATTTCCTACCTTTCTGGGTTTTCCTATCTGTCCTCTTACAAGGACCCTGGTGACAGAGAGGCCAAATATATGAGAACACTGAGTTTCCTGTTCCTCCGACAGAATTACTGGGTTAAAGGTCATGTTAAAAATCAAGTTCCCATGATAAATAAACAGATTGTAGTCAGCCATGCTTTAAGCTGAAGACAAGTAAATCTTAAATAATCAGGTAGGGAAAGTCGACAGATAGCTGTGGTTTTTAGGAAAGTTAATTCTCTTCTCAGAGGTTCAGTTTCCCCATATGGAAGGCAGACATAGTGTGGATTCTATTGAAGCATTTAAAAGAATCTAAAAAGTTGCTGAAAGTCATTGGTGTGTTAATAATTCGTAATTCCTAAGCGTTAACAGCAAAAGTATACTCATATTAACACACATCTAAGTGTGGATATTGGCCTGCTGCTGCTGCTGCTGCTGCTAAGTCGCTTCAGTTGTATCCGTCTCTGTGCGACCCCATAGACAGCAGCCCACCAGGCTCCCCCGTCCCTGGGATTCTCCAGGCAAGAACACTGGAGTGGGTTGCCATTTCCTTCTCCAATGCATGAAAGTGAAAAATGAAAGTGAAGTCGCTCAGCTGTGTCCAACTCCTAGCGACCCCATGGACTGCAGCCTACCAGGCTCTTCCGTCCATGGGATTTTCCAGGCAAGAACACTGGAGTGGGGTGCCATTGCCTTCTTCGGGATATTGGCCTGACTTGAAACCAATGAAACACCGGATGAGGGCAGTAGCCAGCCTAAGAGATGTTACCAAATTGGAGTTCTAATGAGCACTTTGCCCTGTCTACCATAGTGTCAGGAGTATGTATATAGCTGTGTGTGTGTGTGTAGCAGGATTGATGTAGCCTTGATGACTATGTTGCCAGTTGCAGACCCAGATTTTAGTGTACACGTCTTGTCCAACTTCCCTTGTGGCTCAGCTGGTAAAGAATCCACCTGCAGTGTGGGAGACCTGGGTTCGATCCCTGGGTTGGGAAGATCCCCTGAAGTCAGAAAAGGCTACCCACTCCAGTATTCTGGCCTGGAGAATTCCATGGACTGTATAGTCCATGGGGTCGCAAAGAGTTGGACACGACTGAGTGACCTTCACTGTCACTTTCACTTGTCCAATGAATTCTGTTCAGTTTGCTCATCCTCTGCCAGCATCTTTTTCCAAATCCCTAGCCCTCCACGGTAAGAGACAGTTTGTCATTTCTACAGGTATATGTGTGTACTCAGTCATTAAGTCGTGTCCTACTCTTTGCCACCCCATGGACTGTAGCCCTCCAGGCTTCTCTGTCCATGGGATTTCCCAGGCAAGACTACTGGAGCAGATTACCATTTCCTTCTCCAGGGAATCTTCCCTACCCAGAGATCGAACCCAAGTCTCCTACAACCATATAAGCCCAAGGTATAAACTATGCACTTGAAAAGGCATTTCTATTATTATAGGGATGGAGGAAAGTTGGCACTAGTGGTAAAGAACCTGCCTGCCAATTCAGGAGACATAAGAGAGTCGAGTTCAATCCCTGGGTCAGGAAGATCCCCTGTAGTAGGAAATGGCAATCCACTGCCGTATTCTTGTCTGGAGAATTCCAGAGACACGGGAGCCTGATGGGCTGCAGTCCACGGGTTGCAAAGAGTCGGACACGACTGAAGCAGCCGAGCATGCACAAGGGAACAAACTGGATTTCAGGTGTCATGACAGCATAATAACAAGAACTGAGGGAACTTGTTTAACCTTCAGTTTTTTGATGAAAGATAATAGTGGATAGCTTTCAAAGTCTCCTTTCCCAAAGATAAGAGTAAATAGGAGGATGCTTCTCAGGAAGTGGAATTTTACAGTCCACCCAGGGTACTTCTGAAGGGAATACATCTCTTCCCAAGGATCCTGCTTAGGATAGGAGGGACAACCTCTCTGGGGACGAAAGTCTAACCCATTCTCTCCCTCCAGAAAGCTTTGTGTTTTCCCCTCCCAGGCCTCCCCTCCCAGTTCCCGGGACTGCGTGCCTGCCAGTGAGCCTGCCTTTGCCTTCCATTTACCCTTCCCTGGGCTGGAGATCTAAACAGAAAGCAGGCGTGTACGCCTGCTGACCTTGCCATTTCTGCTCTCATAGATTGATGAAAGCACCATGTCCAGAATAATGTAGTTATAGACCTTTCACACAGAGGCTGCTGCTGCCCTGCTGTTCTCGGTTGTGATTTTTAACTTGGCGTGTGTTCTGATGCTCACGAGAATCATACAGTTTATAAAGAATTGGAATAGTCGAGTGGGTTAGGAATATAGGCTGTATAACTGTATTGCCTGGGTTCATATCCTACCCCTGTTATTACTGGGTGAATTTAGATTAGTTAATTAACTTCTCTGTGTTTCAGAGTTTTTTTCCCTCCGCATCTGCTTTACAGTGTTGCTGTGAGGAATGAGTAAATTGACCCACATAGAGAGTTTAGGATAGTGCCTGGCTTGTGTTTAGTAATTGCTCAGTAAGGTTGGCTGCTATGGTTATTATTGGTAAACGGGCACTGAATGAATATGGGAAGGGGTGCAAATGATGACAAAGAGATGAGCCATTCTATTAAAGATTGCTTATGAACCTCAAAAGATAAAAAATATGTCTGTGAAAAAGGAAGGAGAAAACTTGAAAGAGAACAAGGATGGCTTGAAATCCCAAGGAGATAAAGGTTTAGGGAATTGTCACTAAAAATCTAGAACTAGAAGGTGAAATTCAGGGTCTGTCAGTGAAGGCTCAGGTGAGAAAAGTTGCTGCCCTAAATGATTTTAGAGCATTTTCATGTGTCGCTTTAAAGATGTAAACAGTTTCAAGGTCATTGGAGAGTGTGTAGTCCCCTGTTCAAGGTCCCAGCTTCCATCCTACCTAGGAGAGGCGGAGAAGGCTCCTGCCTGTTTTGGGCTTTGCTGAATCAGTTTTCCAGGCACTTGCTGCAGGGTCAGACTTCAAGGTCAGTGCCTGCATGCGTGCCGTTCATTCCCGAGGCTGAGTGTAATGCCGTGATGCACGGAGGATTTGTCCGTTGATCTTCCTGGTGGGTGTGGTGCTGGGACTTTTGTCTTGGAGACAGCAAATCGTGTTTGCTCCTTGGTGTTAGAATGCTAACTAGACTTGGATTTAGAATTAGGCTGGATTAATGATGCTCTAATAGTGCTTGATGGAGGCTGGACTATCACCCATGTTTAAGATGTAGACTCTCAATCCTGCTGAATGAATGTCTAATGAACACTTGATGAGCTCTGTGCAAGTGCTTCCTTATAATTGTAGGGAAAAAAATGGATCAGTGGAGAGCCAGAGCAGTGCCATTAAATCATGTTCTCTTGATTGCTTTTGTTTCATCACCAAATCGTATGCATTTGGTGCATACAAAACTAGGAAAATCTCCCTGTTTATATACTTGTATATTATATCATTCCAGATTTCACATATGTTAAGAACACTCCCCTCCCTCATTTTATGTATCTGATATCTAGTGCCTGTGCTTTGACATATGTATATATATACACACACACACATATCTACTTGTATATATATCTATATACTTGCTATATATATAAAATGTACACTTATCTTTTCAGCATCTTAACCATACTTTGTCACGTTTTGGATTTGATTCATATGTGTACACGTTTGCTTATTTGTAAATGGCTATTTCCTTATATTAGTATATCTAAATAAAACATCCCTTCTTGTGTTGTTTCACAGGTATCAGTCCTGTTTGATGTGCACAGGCATCTGAAGGAGATTGCATCGAGCCCTCATTATTTCATTACTTCATGTTAACTCAAGTGCTGCTGACTTGCATGGATAGCATTGTTTTAGGAGCTTGGTTTACTGATTTAGATTAACTCTTGCTGTTAACTGAATTATTTATTTTCCTTTGTGTGAAAGTTTGTGACTTCAGGATTTCCCTCAATCCCCTTCCCACTTTTTTTCCCCAAGAAAACCTTTCTGAAATAGTGAGTTAAACAAAAAGAATTGTAGAATACCCTTTTTTATAATGTACCTATCAGAAATTTAAAAAAAAAGTATAATAAAGGGGACCCCATCTCCCCCCACTAAAAGCTGATTGTGTAGACATTGGTGTCTTTATTGATTCCTTTCATATATTTTCCTTAGAGTCTCTACGATGGAGACAGGGCACACTTAGACTCTGCATTCCTAGAGGTCAGGGTTGTGCCACCCTGGGGTCCCTGGAACATTTTGGGTAATAAGAAACTTAATAACATTGGCATCATCCCCTTACCTCCATTAGGTGTCAAGGAGTTAATTCCTGACTGTTTGGATTGTAGGCATCTGAAACTGAAATACAGTTAACCTGTGAACAACATGGGGGATTAGGGGTGCTCACCCCTTACGAAGTGGATTTTTCTGCTATGTCTGCCTCGAAAACAAAGGGATTGATAAATTGAAAAACAAAGGGCAGGAAGCTGAAACAGTTTGAAGAGAATCAGGACTCAAACCCTAGTTCTTTTGATTCCACAAATTGTGATCTCTAAACTAACACAAACTTTCCCCCATACTTTTAGTTAATATAAAGATCTGTGAAATGAAAATATTGGTACTACAATATTCCTTGGAAAAACATCCACGCAAGTGGATGCTCACAGTTTAAACTCGTGTTGTTCAAGGGTCAGCTGTATCTATAAGCCAGACAATGACCCTGTTCTTAATGAGATTCAGCCAGAAAATCTGCCCAGATCAGTCTGTCTCTCTCTTCTTCCCTCTTCCTCTCCTTCTTCTCTGCCCATAGGAAAGGAAACATGGGCATTTCTTAGATTCATAGGACAGGAGTCATTTGGTTGAGGGGCAGATTTAGTTCTGGAGTAGTTTCTTTATTGTCAGCGGTGTTTTAATTGTAGATGCTACCATTAGTATCTCAATGGTGAGAAATTCCTCCTTTTTTTTTTTTTTTTTGGCCCTGAAGTTCCTGGCTAGGGTCCATTCTCTTGGCTCCTTCTCTCCTGGTAGTGCCTGAAATTCAGTTTTTAAGCTGCTTCACTCCTACATGCTGGAAGGCAGATGATCTCAGCCTGGCACACACAGAAGCCTCTCTCCTCCCCCGGCCTAGCTCTTCCTTCCTCCAGGCGGGGCCAGGCCACAGATGTGCGCTAATGAGAGCTTCTCTTTGTTTACAGGGTTTGGGATGCTCTGACAGACAATTACATCCCTTCACTCTCAGAAGACTGGAGGGACCCAAACATGGAGGCTGTAAATGGCAACAACTCTGACACTGAGGTACCTCTGGGGCCCCTCACTTAACAGGGCTTGAGGAGCTGTGGATTCCAGTTTAAAAAAAAAATTTTTTTAAAGCATCCAGTAACTCAGCGGTCTTCCCCATTATGTAACGAAGCTCAGCATCATTGCTGGGAAGGCAGGGACTGTGGAGGAAGTGAAAAGTAAGATGAAGGAGGACATCCAGGGCATATGAGGTGAATGGAATGATTGTAAAATAGTGTAAATGCAGGTCACTTCTGTTGCTCATCTGTGTCCTACAATGTGCAGAATTAGGTGATCTGAAGTAAGACAGGAGGGTGAGTATCACAGGCTTCTTTTGTGTTCAAACAATGATGGTTAAAAAACAAACAAACCAGGGTTTCCCATCTAAAATGAACAGTTCAGTCCCATCAAGAAACAGTGTTGACAGCATGCATGGCTGAATTCCTTTGCTGTCCATCTGAAATTGTCATAACATTGTTAATTGGCTGTGCTCCTATATAAAAGAAAAAGTTAAAAAAGGAGTATTGACAGACTTGTAACAAGCTCAGAGCCTGGCTAATGGCCACAGTTGGGGCCCAGATAATAAAGAGGTCATCATGTAATAGAGAGCAATTCTTTTTTTTTTTTTTTCATTTATTTTTTGTTGGCATATAATCACTTTACAATATTGTGTTCGTTTCTGCTGTATAGCAGAATGAATCAACTATATGTATATATATCCCTTCCCTCTTGGGCCTCTCTCCCACCCTCTAGGAGGAATTCTTTATGAAACTCAACCAACCAGGCATGCGTATGACTGGACCTGAGTCATAGTCTGTGGTTACTGACACCAAGGAAGAAAGTAGCCTACAGGCTTCTGAAAAAAGCAGTAAAGAGAATACTTGTTTTGAGTTGATTTGCATAGGTTACAGGAGCTCCAAAATGCCCCTCCTAGTTGAATATACATGTAGAAAAGTATTATTAAATCATATAATGGATCTGTTCTTGCTCAAAGCCTCATTCTACCCTGCTTAGTTTTCTAGTTTTAGTGGCAAAGCAGATCTGACAATTCCCTATCAAGAAGTGCTGTCACGATTCTGTGGGCTCAGCAAACGAGGGAGGGAGGTGGATCTGATCTTTCTAGGTGCTCCAGGATTGAGTCCAGGGAAGGGCAAGAACCAGATTTACCTTACCAGGCGATATGTCTGTAGACCATTGCCCAAAATAGCACAGCAGAGGGATCAGCAATCAGTTGATTTGTTGAAAGGTGGCTCTATATAGCCCTTCTAACTCTTCTAATCATTAGCTATTCAAAATACTCAGAACCTTGAGGCTTCATTGACTGGGCAAAAGAGTCTTTGAATCTCAGAGATTTGCTACAACCCTACTTAGCATGGATGTAGGATGTCTCGGGTCCTGTTTTGAACTCCTGAGTGCTTTTTTTTCTCTTTCAGTGCTTATATGGATAGTGTTGAGTCCTCACCCAAAATGCAAAGGAGAAGATAAGCAGTAATAATTTCATTTCATTACTGAAATGAAATCAGGCCTGTCGTGGTGCAAAAGGCAGATTCTGCTTTATTATCTCCTTTGTCATCTTTCTAACTCATTTTGTGGGTTAAGCCAAAAAAATATATAAGATAGCCTCCCCTTCGAAAGGACTCTAATTTATCCTCACTTGCAGATTTCCCTCAAGAGGGTTAATATTTCAGGGGAAACTGAATGACCCTGAGAAAGATGATCTTGATCTCCTCATAGAATTTTCTCCATCTAACCCACGGAAAAGGATGGGGTAGCAATAATGGATGGATTAAAGCTGTTTTATTTCAGCCTCCTTTATTATCTGTATTCATTGCAGTAGAAGCTCTTTTCACTGATCTCACTTTAAATGACTTGCTATGTTACCAATGTTCTGTATTCCTTCTGTAAAACATGGTGACCAAACACCCTTGGCATGCAGTGTCCCTATGGCTGGTCGGCCTTTCTCTAGCAAGTCCTCTTATCTCTACTTCTACTTAGTTCATTGCCAAGGATCAGTTATATTTGCTTTCAAACCTGTTCATGCTTGTCCTTGTGACTATAACCAATTTAATGAAATAGAAGCTGCAAGATTATGACTGCAAAGAGAGTCGTTTTTGCTTTTATAAAATCAAAATGACACATGTACGTAATTTTTAAAAGTCAAATCATACTTTTAAAATAGTAGGAGACTTAACAAAAAATACATACAGCAGCCCCTGACTTACCTTTCCCTTTTCCACAGAGGCAGCCACATCTACTGTTTTTAGTTATTTTTTGGCAGGTATATACAGTTTCCTAAATAACACTTTTACATTGCTGTTTCTTTGATTATTTAAAAAAGCAATTTTGTTTGTTATCTATTATGGAAGAGAAGATTTAATTCTTTTGCATCACCTCAAATACTCCCATTTGGCCTTCCCTCTTGTCACCAATTTGTCGTTAAATCAATCTTATGTATACATACTGGGTTTCCTGGTGGTTCAGATGGTAAAGAATCTGTGTCCAATGCCAGAGTGCTGGGCTTGATCCCTGGGTCGGGAAGATCCCCTGGAAAAGAGAATGGCTACCCACTCCAGTATTCTTGCCTGGAGAATCCCATGGACAGAGGAGCCTGGTGGGCTACAGTCCATGGGGTCAGAAAGAGTCGGCCAGGACTGAGCGAGGCAGAGGAGGAGAATATATACATACGAGTATAACTGAGTAAATACTCTTTGTTGCTGAATCATGGAATTTCTTTAAAAAAAAAAATACTTCCTCTCTTAACTCGGAGTGAAAAATTGCCTTGGTTTTCATATGCTTAGTTTCCTGTACATCTGTCATTAGTTCAACTCCAAATTCCGAGTGAACTCTAAATCTCATATATATATTTTTAAATCAGTCTTTTAATCCAATTAAAAAAAAATCAAAACTAGTACCCTCTATCTTCTATAAACTAATGGTTGTGTTCTAGGTCTAGTGCACAACTCTTGTCTTGGGAATTCTTCTTGCCTGTCTCTCCTCTCCTGACTGCCATATTTTTATCTTTCTGGGTGTATTCTCGTTCTGGTGAAAAAAAAAATCAGTATAGTCTTAAGAAAGGGTAGAAGGAATGTATTTGTTAGAATAGATGAGAGTGTTTTTATTTTCCTGTCATACACGTGACTGAGAATTTGACTTGATAAGAGTTATTTTAGGTTGCAAAGGCATATTTACTCAGAATTGCATAGTACCATTCTCTTATCTTTCAGCTTTCAGTTACTGTTGAGAAACCCCAAATCCATTCTGATTCTTTGTCTTTTATATGTGACTCTCTTTTGGTTCTTTTTAGAAGCTTTGAGGATATTCTCTTTTTCCTTTCTCATTTCTTTTACAGTAATGTGCCTTAGAGTGAGCTGTATTTTTTCATCCGTTCTGCTTTATACTCCGTGGGCCCTTTCAACCTGGAAGCTCATGACTTTAAATTGTGGGATGCTTTCTTGTTATTTCTCTGAAGACAAATTATTTCTGTTTTCTGCCTCTGTTGAGATGATTATATGGTTTTCTCCTTTATTATGTCAATGTGATGAATTACATGAATTGATTTCCAAATGTTAAATCAACCTTGCACTCTTGAAATTAAACTCACAGCTTTACTGAAGGATAATTGGCATGCAATGAAAGGCACATGTTAAACTGTGCAGTTTGCTAGGTTTTGACTTATGTTTATGTCTGTGAGACCATAGCCACAAGATATTAAGCCAGATAGCAAGCATGTCTACATGTCCATCACTCTTCCTTTCACCCCCTATCTTCAGGCAACCTGATTCTGTCACTGTAGATTAGTTTGCACTTTTTAGAATTTTGTATAAATAGAATCGTGAAGCATGTACTCTTTTTGTCTTTATTTAAAATTCAGTATAATTATCTAGATATTCATTCATTTTATTGCATGTATCTACATTCATTCCTTTCTATTGCTGAGTAGTATTCCATTATATGGATATGCCATAATTTTCTTATTCATTCACCTGTTAATGGACATTTGGGTTATTTCCAACATTTGAATATTGCAAATAAAGCTATTATGAACATTCTAGTGTAAGTGTTTTTGTGGACATATGTCTCTGTTTTTCTTGGATAAAAACCTATGAGTGAAATGGCTGGGTCATATTGTAAGTGTGTTTCACTTTTTAAGGAACTGCCAAACTATATTTCAGTTTGGAACTCAAATTACCCCACCAACCCTTGGCATGCACAGCCTTTTTGATTTTAGTCATTTGAGTGGGTATATAGCAGCATCTTATTTTGATTTTAATTTGCATTTCCCTGATAATATATGATGTTGAGCGTCTTTTCATGTGTATACTCTTTGGTGAAGTGCCCGTTTAAATCTTTTGCCCGTTTTCTTGGTGGGTTGTTTGTGTTATTATGGCGATGTTAGAGTTCCTCATGTTAAAAGATAAAATGAAGCATATTAAATTTTTGACAGTTTATTTGAGCAAAAATCTGTTAAAATCTGGCAGTGCCAAACCCAAAGTGGTTGAGTGCTCCGCCCACATTAGTTAGAGGAAGGACTTTTACAGAGAAGTGAGTGAAGGCGCTCAGTCGTGTCCAACTCTTTGTGACCCCATGGACTGTAGCCTACCAGGCTCCCCTGTGCATGGGATTTTCCAGGTAATAGTACTGGAGTGGGTTGCCATTACAGAGAAGAGGTGGAAACAAAGGAAGGAAATAAGGTGACTGGCTCTAGCTTGAGTGGTTGTATTATTTGGGAAAATCTGATTGGCTGTTTGTGAGTGAGTCCTTTGGTTTGCTTCTTAACCTTGAGGCATTAGAGGTTTTGGTTTTACTTCGTTTAGGAACCTCCTGAAGCACTAAAATCACCTTAGCCTAATGGTCTCTTTGTTTAATTAATTTAACACATTCATTCTAGATATAGGTCCTTTGCTGTATGTTTTGTGAATATTTTTTTCTTGTCTATGGATTTATTTTTCATATCTAAGAAAGCTAAAACTTTCTTCACATCCGTTGAAGAGAAAATGTTCTTTTAAATGAGACAAAATCCAATTTATTCAGTTTTAAAAAACAGCTTGTGCTTCTCATGTAGTATTTAAGAAATTGCCAAGCCCAGCATCACTAAGATTTTTTCTTATCTCCTAGAAGTTGTGTAGTTTTAGCTTTTATATGATTTATGATCCATTTCAAGTTAGTGTCTGTATATGGTGTTAGGCTAGGTCAGGGTTCATTTTTTTGTGCATGGGTATGGCTATCTAGTTGTTTCAATACAATTCACTGGAAATATTATCTTTTTCACATTTAATTGTCTTGGCATCTTTGTTGAAAATCAGTTGACCTAGATGTGCGGACCTATTTCTGAATTCTCCATTAGGCATCTATCTGAATGCCAATACTTTACTGTCTTTGTTACTGTAGCTTTATGGTAATGTCTTGATAGAAAGCATATGTCTTTCCACTTTGTTCTTTTTTTTCAAAGTTGCTTTGGCTATTTTAGGTCCTTTGCATTTTCATATAAATTTTGGAATCACCTGATAAATTTGTACAAACAAACTTGCCAGAAGTTCAGCTGTGATTATGTTAATTAAATCTATTGAACAATGTATGTGTGTAGATCAATTTTTTATGTTAATGTGATGAATTGCTGCACTGGGTCTTCGTTGCTGTGTGCGTGGGTTTTCTCTAGTTGTGGAGAGCAGGGGCTACTCTTTGTTGTAGCGTGCAGGCTTCTTACTGCAGTGGCTTCTCGTGTTGTGGAGCAAAGGCTGTAGGCACTCAGGCTCAGTAGTGTGGGCTTAGTTACTCCGTGGTATGTGGGATTCTCCTGGACCAGGGATCAAATCTATGTCGCCTGCACTGACCGGCAGACTCTATCCACTGTGCCACCAGAGAAGTCCCTTGTTAACATTTTATTAAGGATTTTTGCATCTATGTTCATAGGACTCTTTTAATTTTCTTCTCTTGTATTTGTCATAAAATGAGTTAGAAATTTTTCTTCTATTTTCTGAAAACATTTCTGTTATGCTGGTATTATTTCTTCCTTAAATGTTTGATTGACTATACCAGTGAAACCATCCTTCTCTGTGAAAGTTTTTGATTACTGCTTTAATTTCTTCAATAGATAGAAGGCTATTCAGATTTTCTGTTTCTTGCTGATTTTCTTTAATTTTGGTAAATTGTGTTTTTCAAGGAATTTATTCATTTAATCTAAGTCATTGAATGTACTGACCACAAACTTGTTTCTGATATTCTCTTATTCTTTCAATGTTAATAAGAGCTAGAGTGATGGTCCCTTTTTTATTACTGATATTGTTGATTTGTGTTTTTTCTCTCCTTCTGTCCCTTCCCCTCACCCCCACTGCATAGTTTATTTATGGGTTTATCATTTTTATTAATTTTTCCAGAGAAGCACTTCTGTGTTTTTTTTCTTCATTGTTTTTTTCATTTTCTGGTTAGTTTATTTCTTCCCTTAACTTTATTGTACCCTTCTTTGTACTTAAACTAGGGTTTTACTTCACCGTCCATTTCTTTAAGCTTCTAAGATGAGCGCTTGTGGCTTTCTTGGTGGCTCAGCAGTAAAGGATCTGCCTGCCAATGCAAGAGACTTGGTTTGATTCCTAAGTCAGAAAAATACCCTGAGAAGGAAATGGCAACCCACTCCAGTGTTCTTGCCTGGGAAATTCCATGGACAGAGGAGCCTGGTGGGCTACAGTCCTTGGGGTCACAAAGAGTCAGACATGACTTACTGATTAAAAGCAACAACAAAAGTGGGAGCTTAGATCATATTTCAAACTTAGAGAAAATGATCTTGTTCCATTTGGGCTGCTATAACAAAGTACCACAGGCTGGGTGGCTTATAAACAACAAAAATTTACTTCTTACAGTTAGGGAGTCTGGATATCCACAATCAGGGTGCCAGAATGGTTGGTTCTGTTAAAGGGCCTCTTCCAGCTTGAAGACTGCCAACTTCTGGCTGTTTCCCCACAGGATACATGGTGCAAGGGAGCTCTGGGAGCCTCTTTTATAGGAATACAGACCCACTCATGAGGCTCCCACCCTCCCCAGCACCGCCCCAAGGCCCTACTTCCTCATGCCATCACACTGGGGGCTAGGATTTCAACATACGTGTTGGGAGGACACAAACATTCAGACCGTAGTCATAACACAGCATCTTAAAACAGGAAAGTTTTAAGCATTGCCTCAACTGGATCCACAATTTTAATATGGTATGTTTTCATTATCATTCAGTTCAGAATATTTTCCATTTTTCTCTTGTGCTTTCTTCTTGGGCCCGTGGGTTATTTAGAAAAATGTTTACAGATATCATTTTGTCATTGATTTCTAATTTAATTTAGTCAGAGAATAAAATCTGTACAAATAAATCTTTTAAAATATATTGAGACTGATTTATGACCAAGTGTATGTTGTATCTTGGTGAATGTACTATGTGCCGTTGAGAAGAATGCTTGTTTTGCAATCGATGGTTGTGATGTTTTGTACAGGTCAACTAGACTAAGGTGGTTTATAGTATTGTTGGATTCTCCTATATCCTGATTTTTTTGTCTCTTTGTCTTATCAGTTATCAAGAAAGAAGTGTTAAAATCTCCAATTATTAATATTAAATCATGGATTTGTCTGTTTCTTTAGTTCTGTTAGTTTTTGTTTTACATATTTTGAAGATCTGTTATTAGTTACACACTTTTATTATTGTTATGTCTTCCTGAGTGACCCTTTTATCATTATGATATACCTTTTAATTTTATTTATTTATCTATTTTTGGCTGTGCGGGTCTTCGTTGCTGTGCAGGCTTTTCTTCAGTTGTAGAGAGCAGGGCTATTCTCTGTAGGTGGTGCGTGGGCTTCTCACTGCAGTGGCTTCTCTTGTTGTGGAGCGTGGGCTCTAGGGCACAGGATCAATAGTTGTGGCGTACGGACTCAATTGCTCTGCAGTGTGTGGGATCCTCCTGGACCAAGGATCAAACCTTCCTGTGTCTCCTGCGTTGGCAGGTAGATTCTTTACCCCTGAGCCACTAGGGAAGCCCTGAAATACCCTTCATCTCTGGTAATACTCCTTGTTTTGAAATCTACTTTGTCTGATACGAATTTAACCACAAAAGCTTTCTTTTGCTGTTAGGTAAATGGTTTTCAATCCTTTTACTTTTCACCTATCTATGTCTTTAAAAATATATCTTTTATAGATTATATGTAGTTGGCTCGTTTATATTTAGTCTGACCATGATGATCTGTGCTTTTTAGTTTATTGTTTTAGTTCATTTGCATAGTGTTTAATTCATTAACTTTTAACATTAATAGTTACCATTAATACCATTTTGCATTTCAATTTGTTCTACCTGGGTTTTTCTTTTATTGTCGTTATTCCTCTGTTTCACCTTCTCTGCCTTCTTTTGGGTTAATCGAATACTCTCTGGTCTTCCATTTTATTTCTACCATTGGATTTTTAGTTATACCTCACTATACCTCTTTTATTAATTTTAAAATATTTTTTAAATTATGAAAATATGATAACACTTTCATATTATCATATCATATCATATGAAAGTATAATATGAAAGTTTACAGGAAAATTGAAAAATATAGAACAGGGTTACATATAGTCCCACCATATCTTAAATTATTTTTTTGAACAAATAAATTAAGATTTTAAATTGGAATTTCAATATCAAACTCTCAAAAATTAATAGAATGAATATAAGAGTACAGTAGACCTGAAAAGCACTGTGAACCAATTCAATATAAGTAAGATCTATTCAATTTTCACACAATAAGGATACAAATTCTATTCAAGTTCACAGAGAGTGTAAACTAGGAGACACTGGAACATATCCAGGGACATAAAACAAGCTGCAAAAATTTCATGGGATCTGAGGAGGTATGAGCTAGGTATAGCTCCCATGTTGCCAGGAACTCACAGTAGGTTTCACATGTGTCTGACTCTCTGTGACCCCGTGGACTGTGGCCCAGTAGGCTCCTCTGTCCATGGGATTATCCAGGCAAGAATACTAGAGGGGGTTGCTATTCTCTCCTCCAGGAGATCTTCCCGACCCAGGGATCCAACCTGGGTTTCCTGCATTGCAGTTGGATTCTTTTACTATCTGAGTCATCAAGGAAGCCCTCACAAGCTTACAATTCATTTCAAATCTTGTTTTGCCCAAGCCTGACAAATCAGACTAGTATGCTGTGCATCAGAGAGAAGGAAGAAGGCTCTAATTTGGAGTCATCCATGCTGCTGCCCAGCTTCCTTGCTTCCATAATGTCTGAATGGCAAGAAGGGTCAATGCCTAAAAACTCCCTCCCCGCCTTCACCCTGAGCCCGGGGGGAGGACCTTGGGCAGGGGGCTGGGGTAGTTGAAAGATACAGTGTTAACAGTCAGTGAGGTAAACTCGCTAAAATTGGCCATATCTCAGGAAATGTAAATATTCCATTTAAAAAACAGACTTACTATGACAAAAATTCTGCTTAGAGGCTGACACTGGCTGTCAGATGCTTATATATTATTATAAAAAATAATCCAAACAAGAAAATAAAACTTTCTGAGCAGGACCCTAGCGCCTACCACAGGACTTCCTAGCCCTAAAGAAAGTTCTACCATGAGAGAGTAGTTGTGAAGAAGCCATGGCCACAGGAGTTTCCTTCTGCACAGCTGGGAGCTGTGGGAAGCAGGCATGTACCACAGGTGGTGGACTTGGCAGAGAGAGCAGCATATGGGTTCAACAGCAGAAATAGATGTCACCATCTGCCACAAAAGCCCCTCAAATAATCCCATTACCTCGCTGTCCTACCCCTTACCCAGGTTGAGAGCAGATGGCCTTTGAGATGTGTTTGAGTTTTTTGTTTTTGGTTTTTTTATGACATAGTCCTGGTTTTAAGCAAATGTAGATAGAAGGTGATACGTTGTTGTTGGGGGTGCCTGCCAAGGTAGAGTTTAAGGAAATGGGGAGATGCTTCTGAGGATGGATTCCCTCTGACATGACTGCTTGGACTGGAACTGGGGTGTTTCCTGGGGGTGCTAATTAGAACAGGAAACATGTAATCCCCAGTAGTCAGACAGACCAGTGTACCAGCTGTCGGGGTGCATGTGAAATTGATTCCTGGATGAGAGGTGTCTGCAGAAAGATTTCCTGGAGGTGCTTCTTGCCAGGCTGGAGATGACTTTCAAATGAGACTCCTGGATGCAGACAGCTTGTTAGTTTCTTTAGTGGCTTGTTGTTCAGTCGCTCAGTTGGGTCCTACTCTTTGCGACTCCACGGACTGCCGCATTCCAGGCTTCCCTGTCCTTCACTATCTCCTGGAGTTTGCTCAAACTAATGTCCATCGAGCTGGTGGTGTGATCCAATCATCTCATCCTCTGTCTCCCCCCTTCTCCTCTGGCCAGCAATCTTTCCCAGCTTTGCGCTTATTTTGTGCAGGATTTGACCATCAGTACCAGGCTGTGGCCTCTTGGAACACGGGTAGTAAAGTCAAAAACGTTGTGAATACGTTGCTGGGCTTCAACATCTAGAACCTCGATGGTTGTCGACTTTCAGTCTTGCTCGGGATGGAATTTTGGGGACAGTGCAAATATTTCAGTATTTGCTGTTGCAGTTTGTTCTTTGGTGTGTGTGGTCAGGTTGCTCCATGGCATGTCCTGTGGAGCTCTGACACATCCTTCATTAGCTGTGACACCGTGCCTAGATTCCAACAACACGATGACTTTTTGTCAGATTTTAAAAGCATGACTATTTGGGCCGAAACAACTCACTCTTTATAATATCTGCATGCTAAGTGGCTTCAGTTGTACCTGACTCTGTGTGATGCTATGGACTGTAGCCTACCAGGCTCCTCTGTCCATGGGATTCTCCAGGCAAGAATACTGGAGTGAATTGCCATGCCCTCCTCCAGAGAATCTTCCCGACCCAGGGATTAAACCCATGTCTCCTGCATTGGCAGGCAAGCTCTTTACCACTAAAGCGCCATCTAAAGTAAAATCTGGAAACAGAGTCCCCGTTGAAACTCCTTATATAAACAAATGTGCCTTTGCTGCAGGAGTTGGTTGCCATTATTATTCACCTTGAGAATGTTCCTTGTTTATCTGAAGGTGACCTGTCTATGGGTTAAACAACTATGCTTCTCCCCTTGGGTGAGAATGGTGCTGGCCACACATGCCTTACTGTCTTTTTCTGACCATGTTGGACCCAGTGATGTATGCTGTACGGATAGGGTATTCTTGGAATTGAATGAAACTCTGCACACCTCTCAGATTCTCTCCTTACACAGTGGGTGGCCAGGGTGGCCTCTGTCAGTGCTATCTATTCTAGAGACTGGAGAGAATCCTAGTTCTGCTGATGGTCAATCAGGATTCCATCCCCTCTCTTACCCCTTTCAGATCCATGAGAAAGAAGAGGAAGAGTTCAATGAGAAGAGTGAACACGATTCTGGAATCAATGAGGAGCCTTTACTCACAGCAGATCAGGTATGAATATGTCTTGGTTCTTGGGACTTTCAGTTCTTTTGATAGAGAAAAAGTTTGAGTACGCACTTGCCACATCCCTTTAAGGTGACAGAGAAATGTATGGTCTTGTGGTGGTTGTGTTGTGACTGAGGGTGTGTTTGATAAGGGATTGCATGTCTCTTTAAGACTCAGTTTACCCACCTGCAGTAAATGGGAATGTAACCCCTGACATGTGCGTCGGGTGGGGTCCGTGTTTGGTAACAGCCAGAGAGGGGCCCAGTGTTTACTGCCTTCATTTCCTGCTAAGCCTTTTTATTGCAACTCATTGTACTTGGTGTCAAGACACTTAAACAAGGGTCCCAAATCCTTGTTCTCACGAGAATAGAAATGACAGATGAGGCTTTCAAGTGATGGATATTTTCTCATATTTCATAAAACATTGAAAATGTTGAACCTTCCCAAAAGAGTCTTAGATACACTCATTTGGTTAAAAAAAAAAAAGTATAGTGCTTCACATTTTATTGACTTACTTACATTTTGGTTTTAATAATTTGTTACTTAGGGAGAATACCCCTGGATCTCTAGATTCCTCATTCAACCTTTCAGTCAACAACTATTTATGGGCACTTGCTTTGAGCAGGCACCTTTCAAGCATTTTCACAGAGCGATTCTGAAAAAGCTCTACCGGGAGCCTTTGGTGCCAGAAAGTGCTTTTTAGTAAAAGGAACTCTTTCACATCTGTGGTAAAGGGTAGGATATAAACAGATAAGGATCAAGAGATTAAAGGGAACTGGATTGAAAAGAAGAGGTGCTGGCATTTATTCTTGTGAATTTCGGGAGGAAATACAGTTCAGTGATCCAAGTTCAATGATAACGACTTCGAGGGAAAGAGGAACTCAGCCATAAAATTCCAAAGTAGGGTCATGTCATTTGCTTTTATCCCATGAATGGCTTAAGTATCCCTTAAATTTGTGAGTGGAGATGGGAAAGCTTTGGAATAAAATGGAAATTATTCCAAAGGAGGAAACTCTTAAGTGCCTTTATCTTTAGTCCAGCCTAACATAAAGGAACCCACTTCAGTAACCAGTGGCCTTGGAGCCGGAGCCCATCACAGCATCGAGAACAGACAAATATACAGATGCTCTGTTCTGACCAGACTCATCAATGGCTCCTTCCAAAGAAGTAGTCCTTGCTCATTCCCTTTTCTTCATGTGTGAACAATTAGTGTCCAAAGTCTTGTGCGTTGTTCAATAGTTCACCTTTTTCCCTTTTGGCAGTTATCTAATTTGACTCGCATCTTCTAGAACCAGTCCCCTACAACAGTCTAGATTATAGCTGAGTTTCTTACCTATTTTCTGCGTCCAGACCCTACTTATTCTATCATTATTTAATGGTCTTTTTTGCACTTGTTGGCCAGCTTTAGTTCTTGTCCTGGTGAATGCTGGAGGCAGAGCTCTTTTCCTCTATGTGAAAAGCTGTACATGAGTTTGAGCTGTCCTAGGAACACTGCCATTTCCGGTCATAGGCATCATCACAATGAATGGACTGGATTTTGTGTTCGAGTTGGGTGGATGAAATATTCCCCCACTCAGGAAGAAAGTGCTCAGCAAATTGAAGTAAATGTTCCCTTCCAGGCAGCTCCGCTTTGTTTCCTGAAAGAGCAGTTTATTTCCAATAAAGCACTCATCTAAATGGTGTTCTTGGAAGAGGTTTGACGTTAAAGAGGGCTTTGCATTAAAGGGAGAGTGTTTGCAAGCCTTTGGTCAGATTTATTTTTGTTATTATTCAATATTTATTAAGTAACAATACTGCTGTAGGAATTTTACAAAGACAGCAAATTAGGCACATCCTTCATTGATCATCCTTCACGCTGAGATATCCCTGCAGCAGAGAAGAGTGAGTGCTCGCTTGTGTACCCTCTTCAGGTGATTGAAGAGATTGAGGAAATGATGCAGAATTCCCCCGACCCTGAAGAGGAAGAGGAGGTCCTGGAAGAGGAGGATGGGGGAGAAACCTCCTCCCAGGCAGACTCGGTCCTCCTGCAGGAGATGCAGGCCTTGACCCAGACCTTCAACAACAACTGGTCCTACGAAGGTGAGGGTCCTCGGGGTGGACTCGCGAAGGATGAACTCAGCTCTGCTGGGCAGGGCATGTGCTTCACATGCCACTAATGGAGCCTTGGATCTAGGGAGTTGACATCACTGTTCTTGCTGTGTATCAGTAGAGAAGTTCGCGTCACAGAGAGTGGGGAGGAGGCCATCGAGCAAAATTAAAGTGGTAAAATGAACCAAAGAACAAGATTAAGTAGAGGAAATCTGCACTCACTATTCCCAATGATGCTTCCCTGCTGGGGGCTTCCCTGGCAGTCCAGTGGTTAAGACTCTGCACTTCCAATACAGGGGGTGTGGGTTCAATTCCTGGTTGGGGTGCTAAGATCCCACATGCTGCACAGTGCACCCCCCGAAAACCCCACATGATGCTACCATAAAGTCAATGAAAAAAATCTACAAACAGTAATGATAATAATAGCTCGTATATTTAGAGAACTTAGGAGTGCCAAAGCCTGTTCTAAAACTTTGTACGCATAATCTCATTTCATGCCTGTAGCAACCCCATTAGGACTGAGCTAACTGAGTTTCTGGACGAGTAAGTGACTTGTTTGAGGCCATTGTCCGGGAAATATGATTTAAAAATAATATCTCCTCCCCACCCGGGAAACCTTTCCACAGTAGAGGAGAAAGAAAACGATTTTATTATCAAATAAGCATTAAGCCAGAATATGGTGCATATCACAGTTCATTCAGTTCAGTTCAGTCGCTCAGTCATGTCCGACTGTTTGCGACTCCATGAACTACAGTCTGCCAGGTTTCCCTGTCCATCACCAACTCCTGGAGTTTACCTAAACTCATGTCCATTGAGTCGGTGATGCCATCCAACCATCTCATCCTCTGTCGTCCCCTTCTCCTCCTGCCCTCAATCTTTCCCAGCATCAGGGTCTTTTCTAGTGAGTCAGTTTTTCGCATCAGGTGGCCAAAGTATTGGAGTTTCAGCTTCAGCATCAGTCCTTCCAATGAATATTCAGAACTAATTTCCTCTAGGATTGACTTGTTTGGTCTCCTTATCACAGTCATCCACAGAAAGAGCTTGCAAAACCTTTACCTACAGGCAATTGGACACAACCCATTACATTGAGGAAATTTCACAATTTGGAGTCAGGTGATGAGTGAGGCCCCTGTTTTGTTTCTTGGTGATGACTTTTCAAAGCAGTGACTACCAGATCCTTGAGGAAACATTCCTGAGTCCTGAGACTGGCAGGAGGTGTATTTAGCCATGAAAATGAATGACACACATTTGAAAAGGACAGAGAAAGAGATTCTGGAAGAAAAGGGAGGGAAGGGAGAGGAGAAGTCTCTTCCCTTATTTTCAACAAGGAGAATCAAGCCTCTTTTTTTTCCCCATCATGTGGCATGTGGGATCTTAGTTCCCCAACCAGGGGTTGAATCACACCCCCAACAATGGAAACATGGAGTTTTAACCGCTGAACCACCAAGGAAGCCCCAAGCCTTGTATTTTTAATGCATATTTGCCCCTACACCACCTTCAGGTCATAAGGGGTGGAGCCAAAATTTGAAGGCAGGCAGGTTAGCCGCAGAGTCCACACTCTTAATCTGCATATCATATTAACTCTTTGACACAGGTTTGTAGTAATTATGATCCTGCAAACAAAGAGGCGGACGAAGTGTGTAATTAAAAGATGTAACACCAGTGGCAAAAACGGATATACATTTATCAATCTGTAGGGATAAAGGTAACCATGCTGCAGGAAGGGCCACGTTACCTGGGAGTGGATCTGCATGGGGGTAGCGGGACTTAACAAATGAGAGGGAAGGCGGGATGGTCAGGGTATAAAAGTCCAAACTCTGATTAGAATAGTGGTGAAAACAGAGGCGTGACCTGAGGGACCAAGTCCTATAAGGGAGACTGTGGCTCCAGAGAGTGGAGGCAGGGCGATGTTAGCAGAAAGAATCTGTTGGGAGCCATGGATTTGGCCCCAGCACTGCATTCACAGCTGTTCCAATCAGGCCATTCTCTGCCACACAAAGGTCCCATACACAGAACTGCTCAGTGAAAGACTGGGGAAAATAGCTGAAACGCGGAGTGAAATGGCAAAAACAGAAGGAGGAGGACAACTCCAAAGAGTGAATTAAAGGAGAAGGTTGAAGTAAGTCAGCAAATACCCCGGGCAGAGCAGGGAATGGAAAGAGAGAGGAGAATGGATTCTGATGTAGAAGAAACAAAAGATGCCATTAGGAAGGAGGGCATTCGAAAAGATGCTCCCGAATCTACTTTAAAGGAAGAAGTCGGAGGGGATAAGAATTTAAATTAAGAGATCTGTGTCCTGTTATCCCAGATTCCGTTTTCTTTTCTCTGACAGTAGCAGAAGACTCGGTACCAGACCAGGCTTCAGTTTTCCATGCGTGTTGCTGTCTTTGCACGTCTCACGTATTTTCGGACGCGTACGCTGTGACACAGGACAGCCGGTGTAGAGAGACCTCAGGTCACTCTGCCTGTTTTGCTCTTGGCTCTGTCTTGATCAGGTCTTGGGAATAGACACCACCTCTTTATTGGTCTTTGACCCAGATGTCAAAATCTTCTTCATGTCCCCCTCTCTCATTTCTTGACCCATTTCACATGAGAAATATTATATGTGCTCAGTCGCTCAGTCGTGTCCAACTTTCTACAGCCCCATAGACAGTGGCCCAGCAGACGCCTCTGTCCATGGAATTTTCCAGGCAAGAATACCAGAGTGGGTTGCCATTTCCTACTCCAGGGAATCTTCCTCACCCAAGGGTCAAACCAGCCTCTCTTGTGTTTCCTGCATTGGCCGGTGGATTCTTTACCACCGGCACCATCTAGGAAGCCTGAGGAATATTATAGAGACAGAGGAAAACTAGGGAGACCGATCAAGTAATCAAACACCACATATCTGTCCACCTGCATTTTTGTGGACAGAGTCCACAGGTCTCCCCGGGGATTGGTTTTTCTCTCCCCGTTGTTTCCCCGAGATGATGTTTTCTTTCACAGCCCATAACTGGCCCTCCCTTCTGGCATGCACCTGAATCTTGCAGGTCCTTCTGGGCCCCGGGAGCCTCTCCCATGGGCTGGAGGCAGTGACCCTGCAGGACGGTCTTCCCCTGCAGGCCTGAGGCACATGTCTGGATCTGAGCTGATGGAGCTCCTGGACCAAGTAGAGGGTGCCATCCGAGACTTCTCGGAGGAGCTGGTGCAGCAGCTGGCCCGCCGGGATGAGCTGGAGTTCGAGAAGGAAGTGAAGAACTCCTTCATCACGGTGCTCATTGAGGTGCAGAACAAGCAGAAGGAGCAGCGGGAACTGATGAAGAAGAGGCGGAAAGAGAAAGGGTTGAGCCTGCAGAGCAGCCGGATCGACAAGGGAAGCCAGATGCCTCTCAAGGTAAGAGGACAGCCCGGCGCAAGGACCGGGGGTGCCCGGCTGTGGCCCAGACAGACCTGTCCTGAGCCATGACTTCGCAGGACCCCCTGGCAGACAGGGGGGCCACGAGAGGGAGAAGAGCCCACCCATCTCCTCTGTGCCCCCAGAGGACACCCGGTCTAATTGAAGGAGACAGGCTGCAACTCTAGAAGAGAAATGAGTACAGCTATGTGCTTTAATAAGGCAAGACCCTAGGAAGTGGGGTGAAGGTATTTAGGATTGAGTGGAGTTGTGCCCTGGGACTCTAGGTTCAGAGTCCCTGTTACCAGCACAGTTTATAGTCCTGACTCATCTCTTTAGGAGGTCATTAGGGTGTTTCAGGATTGAAAATTTTGACACCTTGGTATAGTGACCAGATTCTTCCAACCAGTGATTCTCAATCAGTGAGGCTCAGCAGAATCATCTAAGGAGATTTCTCAAAATACCTATTCCTGAGTTCTCTCCGAGACCTACTGAATAGGGCCCCAGGCATGTGCATTTTGGAAAAAGCTTCCTAGATGAGGACAGGTGCTTCACATCCGTCCTTCCCAATGACTCATTTTGTTTTTGTTTTCTTCCTGAGACATTTTCATTGTCATCTGTCCAAGTTTCCCTGTGCTGCTTTATTTTCTGTGTACATAACAGAGGCTGAAATGAGGAAACCCAGGAGTGCCTGGGTGAGGTGGGGGGGTGGGTCTTACCACCCGAGGGACTTACTCAGATAAGAGTCTTTGAGATGCTGCTATTTCTTCTTGCAAAGTGCAGGCTGAAGTTTTGGCCTGTCTTGTAGCCCAGGTCTTTACTCTTACTTTCTACTTATAAAACCCCAGGGCCCTAATCTGGGACGGTGTGGATGCTGAAAGGTCTGGGTAGCTTAGGGAGGACACGGGCATCCTGGGGCGATGAATACGAGCGGGAAGCACTTACTCTTCTGAGTCTCGCTCTGCTCCCGCAGCGCTTCAGCATGGAAGGCATCTCCAACATCCTGCAGAGTGGTATCCGCCAGACTTTCGGCCCCTCGGGAAGTGACAAGCAGGTACGGCCCGTCTCTCTGCTCCGTTTCCTTCCCAGACTCTTGCCACTTGGTCTCTTCAGCAGAGTGGGGGATGGGGACGCACTAGATTTATCCCGGCATGGGGGCAGATTGGGTGGGTGGGAGGATGTCCTAACGATTTCTTCCATTCGAAGGAGAAGCAGAATGTGTCTTTTTAAAGGCAAATGGTTTTTTTGAACTTTAATGTTAGAGGGCATGGTGAAAACGCAACACTCCTTGTAGACCTGTGAGTTCAGTTGCTTTCAGAACAAAATGCGTTAAAGGAGATCCCGCTTCAGGAAAGATGCTATCCAAGAGCTTAATCAGCTCTACCACACTGGGCTTCCCTGGTGGCTCAGCGGTAAGGAATCTGCCAGCAATGCAGGAGTCACAAGAGATCAAGAGATGCAGGTTCAATCCCTGTGTTGGCAAGATCCTCTGGAGGAGGAAATAGCAACCTAAGCCAGTATTTTTGCTTGGGAAATCCCATGGACAGAGGAGCCTGGCAGACTACCGACTAGAGGGTTGCACAGAGTTAGACATGACTGAAGCGACTTAGCAAGTACCCTGGGCTCCGAGCAGAGCCAGTCCTACCAAGACTGCCTCTTCAGCTGCCTTGCTGACTGTAACCCACACTGTGGGGTCTCCAGTTTGGCTTCACTTAATCAATTACTTCCCTGAGAAATGCTTTGCATTTCTGACTCTCTAGTGCCTGCCATGTCTTGAGCTCTGTTGCTAGGCCCCCAGGAAGTACATAGATGAGTGAGTCCTGGTCCTGCCCTCATGGAGTGCATAATCTAACAGAGAAAGTCCAAAGACACCTTTGAGATCATGCACAAAATCTGTGTATGTTTGAGGCATGTTTGTGGCTGAATCCTAAGTGTTAGACTTCTGGAGCTGCAGACTGGGAAGAGATTTTTGTTGTTGTTGTTGAGTCGCTCAGTCATGTCTGACTCTGTGACCCCATGCACTGCAGCATACCAGGCTTCCCTGTCCTTCACCGTCTCCTGGAGCTCTCCCGGGAAGAGATTTTATGAACATGTAACTTGGTCCCCTGAGTTCACAGAGGTAGAACCAAGACCCAGAGAGATTAGGCAATTTTCCGCCAGGCCATACTGCTAGTGGCAAGGCCACGTCTAAAACACAAGACTCGTGGTTTTGAACTTTTCTCAATCGTGATGTCAGGCTCCCTCAGAACCTTCCAGGTCCCTCTGGCCAGTGTTTTTGGATAGCCCACTGGTCACTAAGATGATTTTGTTGTAGGAGCACCTCATCTCCACCAGAGGGAGCAAATCCAACATGCCAGACCCTGGGCGGAGTTAAGGTTTTTTCACTGGTCATTTTGGCAGAAGAGAAAGCATTCATTCTCTAGTTGCACTGCAGAGGAGAAGAAAATATCATACACCCGTAGAATGTTCTCTGCTTTTAGCCTGGAGGACCAAAAGCTCACCAGTATTCCTAAATAATCAAAAAGTTTCTAGTGTCAGAAGACTTTATTAGTTGGAGTGGAGGGACCCTTTTCCTGGCTAATATGATCAAGTCTTACTTTTGGTGGGAGGGAATTTTACTTTCTTTTTTATTTTTTTAAATTACGAAAGTATGGTAACATATTTACAGGAGACCTGGAAAATACAGAACAAAGTTACATTTAGTTCCACTATATATTATAATTTTTTTTAAGTAGATAAATTAAGATTTGTAGTTGGAGTTTCAATATCAAACTCTCAAAAATTAATAGAATAAGTAGAAAAGTAGAAGGATATAGTAGACCTGAAAAGCACTATGAACCAATATATGGGGATTATTCTCAAATATCTTTTGATATTGATTCCTAACATAACCCCATGATGATAGAATAGACTCTGTTGATTTCAATACCTTTAGACCATGGCATTTTTGCACTCTGCTTTATGTCCCTAGATATGTTCCAGTGTCTCCTGGTTCATAGTCTTTGGGAACTCAGAGAGAATTTGTATCCTACTGTTTTGTGAGAATTATGTAAATCTTAATTATGATAAAGTCTTCCTTTAAAAGAGACATTTTCCAAAGATGGGGGGAAATCCTGAAGCAATGGTGTGCACGTTGTCATGTGTGTTGTTGAGAACATCAAATTTGATGGAGTGCGTGTTTTTTAGAGAAAAACCCAGTTCCCATGCATGTTGTCAACCCATATCTCGGCCCCGGGAATGGGGCTTCTGTCTCACGCGCAACACACCCTGTTTGTCTTCTAGTACCTGAACACAGTCATCCCGTATGAGAAGAAGGCCTCGCCCCCATCAGTGGAAGACCTCCAGATGCTGACTAACAGTGAGTTCCTCCCGTTCTCAGCCAGATCAACTGCTCATTTCTGTCCCTCTTGCCCTGTGAGTTTTACCCTTGGTGTTTTGGGCCTGAGGTGTCCCCAAGGCAGTTTCTTTTTTGTTTTTATTACTATTATTATTATTTTTAATTGGAGGATAATTGCTTTAAAATGTATTGGTTTCTACCATGCAACAATGTGAATAACTCATAACTATATAAAACTATATATATATATATAACTATATATATATAACTATGTGTGTGTATATATATATATATATATCTCCCCTCCTTCCTGAGTTTCCCTTCCACCCCCACCTTTAACTTTTTATTTTATATTGGAATACAGTTGACTAACACTATTGTGTTAATTTCAGATATACAACAGAGTGATTCAGTTATACATATACATGCATCTGTTCTTTTTCAAATTCTTTTCCCAATTAGATTGTTACAGAATATTGAGCAGAGTTCCCTGTGCTATACAGTAGGACCTTGTTGGTTATCTATTTTAAATATTACAGTGCAGTTTCAATGGATCAAAATGTGCTCCACACCGTTGCATCATGTCCCCTACATGGGGCAGAATTAAAGAGCTCTTCAGTGATACTAGGAGCTGCCTTGTCTTTTCCTGGTTCCTGGAAGGGAAGAGACTTGCCAGAGAAAACGAGCTGATGGAGGAGGTTGAGCGGGGGACTTTCTGTGGTTCGCCCACAGATCTCAAGGCCATGCGTTCTCCGCCTTGCCTGCAGTTTGAGGTTGCCTTGTGTTCCCAAAGCAGGGAGCTCCTTCTAACGGACTGACTGTATTTAATGAGAAGCAAGGTTTCTTGGGTGGGGTGAGGCTGATGGGAGAGAATACAGTCTGGTTTTCCTCCCAGGCCATGACTCTATTGTCCAGTAATATTAACAAACATTCAGAGCTGTTGGAGAAAACAGCCTGTGATAGAGAGCCTTTTTAGGCAAAATCTCTCAATACATCAGACACTACAACCCCCAAAGGGCTGGGGGCACAGAGTGTTAGCCATCAGTGTCAGCTTGATTTTTTAGGAAGAGAAAAATCCTAGGCTGAGATGTGAGGAAGGGCTCAGTAAATCACAGGGCCATCCATCACCCTGGCAACCGTGCTCTGAATTGAGTAACACACTAGCCAGGATGCCCGCCGTTGCTACGCCGCCTCAGAGGGAATGGGCCGTGGTATTGATGCCTAAGGGGAGGGAAGGGGGGCTTCATCTATTTGGCTGAAGAAGGTAGATACCTCCTGGGCCCATTCCTTAAGGTGTCCAAAGATTTCATTTTTATCATTTTGGAGAACGAAAGAAGTTTCTGATAAATGGTAATCTTGCCTCCATCAATAGATACCACGTCCTTGAGAACCTGGAAGTTTAAATTCAAAGTGCATCAGCTTCCTCTTAACTCATTTGAAGCTCTTTTATTTGCATAAATATGCGCTAAGATTTTTTTTTTTAATGGGAGCAGATAGAAAAGAGCTGACATTTATAGGTGTTTGTGTTTTCACAAGCAGCAAGCATTTGGGAAATAATTTGGACAAATTATGAAGGTTGATATATGTAGAGTACTCTGTCATGCTGTTTTTTTAAAAAATAAAGAGCTATAAATTTATTACAGATACCCATTCAGGAATTCAGAGTGAAATCCTTTCATTTTAATCAAGAAACAGTGGTTTGTGTACACTTTTCAAGTTCATTTAAAAAATTAGGGCTAGAGTATATATCCATCATTTAGAATACTTTGGAAACATAGAAATGTGAATAAAGGAAAATAAATAGCCTCTTCCCCGCTTCACTGTGGTTACTATATGGTGTTTTTCAGGCATAGTATTTTATGTCTTTCCCATATAGTTGGATTACACAGGCTATTAAATTTCATATCATGATTTTAGTCACATCAGTTAACATTTGGTTAACATTCTTTTTATGGCTCTCTCTTCTGTCGTATAGACATACCACATTCCAATATTTTATTCCTTTAAAAAAAAACCTGCCAACTTCCCCGAATACCAACTTTCCTGGATGTTATGAGAGGTCTCTTTTTTGGCACATCCGTGTATGGGTTTGTGAACAGTAATTCCTCTTTTCCCAACTCCTGAGTCAAGAACATAGGCCCAAGACTGGTTCTGGGGACTGGACAATTCTTGTAAATTTTGGATTTGGGAGACCAACTTGGTCACATGTTGGCTGGGCTGAGTGCAATTACTGTATTTTTATTGCTATCTTCTTGGTGGGCAGCATTTATTTTAGTCTTCGCATGCCCAGCTGCAACATATTTTCAGCCTGTTATGTTGAAATGAATCCATGTCTAAAAATACAGAAGAAATAAAACAAACCGTTGCCTGAATGGCCTGAGGTCCAGTCTTTTTCTGGACCTGGCTGTGGACTCATGCCATCGTCAGGCTCCGTTTCCTGCCCCCTCCTGAGTTTTGGACTCAAGTGGGCTTTCCCGGTGGCTCAGATCGTAAAGAGTCAGCCTTCAGTGCGGGAAACCTGGGTTCGATCCCTGGATTGGAAAGATCCCCTGGAAAAGAGAGCAGCTACCCACTCCAGTATTCTGGCCTAGAAAATTCCATGGACAGAAGAGCCTGGCAGGCTACAGTCCATGGGGTTGCAAAGAGTCAGACACGACCGAGCGACTTTCACTTTCCATGACCCTGATTTGCAACTTGTTAAGATAATCAATCTGGAGAAGGAAATGGCAACCCACTCCAGTATTCTTGCCTGGAAAATCCCATGGACAGAAGAGCCTGGTAGGCTATAGTTAGTCGGTGGGGTCGCAAAGAGTTGGACATGACTGAGCGACTTCACTTTCACTTTCACTTTCAAGATAATCAATGGGGAACAGGACCTGGGAATGGACTAGGGAGTCCCTCCATTGTCAAGTTGCCTCCTGACCTCAGCCGTCAGGGCCAGTTGATTGTCAGTGTTTTCTTCACTTGCAAAAAGTAATACATGTACACACTGCTATATTTAAAATGGATAACTAACAAGGACCTACTGTACAGCCCAAGGAACTCTGCTCAATGTTTTGTGGCAGCCTGGGTGGGAGGGGAGTTTGGGGAAGAATGGATACATGTATATATATGGCTGAGTCCCTTCGCTGTCCATCTGAAACTATCATATTACATTGATAACTGGCTATACTCCAATATAAAATAAAAAATTAAAAAAATGAAATTAAGTACAAAGATTATTGTATCCAATGGAAAAGAAACAGTAATACATGCTCACGGAAAAAATCTGGACATTATAGAGATATGATGCCAAAGAGAACATCACCTGGGGCCTCATACTCAGAGGTAACTGCTTTTTAGTTTTATGCACATTCTTCCAGATTTTTTCTATGAATGTTAACATTTATTATTTACTCTTTTAAAATTAATATATTAAGTTCCACAGCTTCCTTTCTTCATTGATAAGTGTGTCTTGTATACATACTCATCTATCTTTTTTTATGAAGCTGTTTGAGATGGCATAGATAGCATATACCAGAGTTTACTTAAGACATCTATTGATGATGAGATCTCTTGTTGGATACTCCCATCCTTTCGCTCATTTTTTGATAGTATAAACAAGGTACAGATATTAATATTTTTTTGAAGGATTGTTTTTACAGAGCTGACTTCTGCATCATGAATAATTAATATGAGAAGGTACTTCTTAGTTTAATAACAGAAAAATCTGTTCTACAAAAAGCCTTAAGTTTTAATTACTTTTCTATTGTTTGCTTCATATGTAGTTCATATCCCTTTTTAACAAAAAGTCTGGAAGCTCCTTTAAGGTCATCAATACTTTTGCATTTCCACAAATTCTAGCACTGTACTGGGCATAAAGTAGAAGATATTTGTTGAATTAAGTTCATTTGCTCTTAATAAACTGGAGGTGAGAACTTTTCTAATAATATCTGTATGAGTAGGATGTCTTTAAAGACAGATCAGAATTTCAGCACTGTGACAGCTGTTATTCTTAACATTTGGATTGCATCTGAAAGTTTATTCCTTTTTTAAATTGCTTTATTTATTTTTATGATCATTAAAGACACATAATTCATAGGTGATGGGGAAATTACAGATGAGCACATGCATACAAAAAGGAAAGACTAAAAGAAAAGAGAAAAAAGAAGAGGACGTCAATTCATCAGTAGGGCTACCCTGATTCTTTTGATGGCTTCTTCTTCACCAGCAGGTGAACGCTGGTTCTTGACAGAGGCGTCTAGACTTTGCTCAACACTCAGCAAGTGTCTGATTTCCTGGACTCCTCTCTGTCTTTGGGTTGGTGGATGGTCTGGCCCAGAAGTGAGCTCTGTGCCCTGATTCATCTTGACTCTTCTCTCTCCCCTCCCTCCAGTTCTCTTTGCCATGAAGGAGGATAATGAGAAGGTTCCCACTTTGCTGACGGACTACATTTTAAAAGGTAAGAGCAGCCCAGATCTCTGGGAGCAGAAGTGACCCCCGAGACTCCCCTCCCCCAGGACTCTTGCTGGCTGGATGCTCAGAGCCCACACTGTGGGCCTCCCAGAGCCTCTACACTGGCCCAGACCAGGCAGAGCCGGGGAGCTCCGTGGACAACTGTGAGCGGGCCCTTGCCTTTGGATGTTGCTAGGAGGCCTGAGGAGGACATTCCATCACCCCCGAGTCACCAGAGCGACTCCACACGAAGAGCAGCCAAACCAGTACAAAGGCTTATTGTGACAGTTCTGTGGAGCTTGGGCTGTTTAGTTGGCGAAAACAAAGCCTCAGGATACCTTTAACAGTTTCGACTCCTTGAAAGGCAGCAAACTAGGGACATGATTAGCTACATCCTTTTACAGCTATTTTTTGTTTCATCTTTCATTATGGGTCATAATTTTTTGTTTCATCTTTCATTTAACATATGAAAAAGTAGAGCGAATGGTGTAGTGCAGTGGTACCCAGTGGTTTTGGCACCGGGGACCAGTTTTGCGGAGGACAGTTTTTCCAGGGGGAGGGGAAGGGGATGGTGTGGGGATGATTCAGGCACATTACATTTATTGTACACATTATCTCTATTACTATTACATCAGCTCCACCTCAGATCATCAGGCATTAGATCCTGGAGGTTGGAGACACCTGGATAGTGAACCGTCACATGCTTAGCATTTGGCTTTAACAATTACTAGTTCCTGGCCGATCTAGTTTCATTTATAACCATACCCAGCTTCTCCCTTCCATATTATTTTGAAGCAAATACCAACCATTATATCTTTTTTCATCCATAAGTGTTTCCGTATGCATTTCTAAAACATAATCATGAGATCATGGTCACAACTATAAAAATAAAACATTTTAAAGTATCTTTGAGGGACTTCCCTGGTGGTTCAGTGGTTAAGACTCCACACTTCCTCTTCAGGGGGCAAGAGTTCAATCTCTGGTTGGGGAACGAAGATCCCTCATGCAATGCGCGTTGCCCCCCTCCCCACCCCCGCTGTCCCCAAGTATCTTTGACTCTTCAATCAGTGTTCAGATTTCCCTGTAAAATTTTTTCAGTTTATTTCTTTGAATTAGGATCCAAAGAAGTTCCATACATTACAATTTCATAATGTTTCTCTTAAATCTCTTCATTTTATTTATTTGACTGCACCGTGTTTTAGTTGCTGAATGTGAAATCTTTAGTTCCTGCATGTGGGGTCTAGTTCCCTGACCAGGGATGGAACCTGGGCCCGCTGCATTGGGAGTGCAGAGCCTTAGCCACTGGGCCACCAGGGATGTCTTTTAAATCTCTATTAATATATATACAGTTTCCCCTTTCCTTCATCTCTCACATTCTTTGAATTTTATGTCATAAAGAAACCAAGTGATTTGATCCATAGAATTTCCTCATTCCAGCTTTTACTTGGTAGTTTCATTCTCATGGTTTCATTTAATGTTCTTCTACCTTTTGCATTTCCTGTTGTCCAGTGGAGCCAGAGGGCTGAACACATTCAGAGGATCCACACCAGACCAGACGGGGCAGGGCCAGAGGACTCAGTACCCTCGAATCCACAGTTTTTTGGAAAGCATTAGTTTATCAGTGGTTGGGAACTTCCATTAAGAGACACCTACCATCTGGTTGTCTTTCTTTTGGGGGATGTTAATATCTATATTAGTGTGCTCAGGCTGATAAAACAGAATACCACCAGGTGGCTTAAACATCAGAAATTAATTTTCTCACAGTTCTGGAGAGTAGAAGTCCATGATTAAGGGGCCAGTAAATTGGGTTTCTAGTGAGGGCTCTCTTCTCAGCTTGCAAGCAGCTACCTTCTTGCTGTGTCCTCACATGGCCCTTCTTCTGTTGATGAGAAAGTGCCAGAGCCTCTGTGCTGCTTCTTACAAGGACACTAATCCTAGCAGATCGGCACCCCACCCACATGACCTCATTTTAACCCTTCTTTCTCAGAGGCTCCATCTCCAAGTATAGCTGAGGGTTAGGGCTTCACCATGAATTCTTGGGTGCGGGGCACAAACATCAACCCTGTAATGCTCTCCACTGATGGTCATTCATGGTCCAGATCCTTTTTCTGATTAGATTTTGCTCCATAGGCACAGACAACCTTGGGTGCAGTTTCTGAAGGCTTGTGGACCTCAGTTTAGAAGCTCTAAGCTGTACTGTTCTGTAAGGATCAGAAAGATGAATCTTAAATTTTGGCAGGATGAATTTAGGCTCAACAGGGCTTCCCTGGTGGCTCAGAGGTTAAAGCATCTACCTGCAATGTGGGAGACCCGAGTTCGATACCTGGGTCGGGAAGATCCCCCAGAGAAGGAAATGGCAATCCACTCCAGTATTCTTGCCTGGAGAATCCCATGGACAGAGGAGCCTGGTGGGCTACAGTCCATGGGGTTACAAAGAGTCGGACATGACTGAGCTACTTCACTTTCTTTTCTTTCTTTCTGACCCTTAAAAGGTTTTAAAAGAGCATCCCATTTCTCAAAGGAGGTTTGTGGCAATGGGTTCTATAAGTCTGGGAGCCCAAAGGCTAGACTTTACCCCTCACGATCCGCTGAAATGTCAGTGAAAGTATAAAACTCGTTAACATTTGTGAGCACTTTCTGTTTGCCTCTGAGCAACCCTGTGGGCTGGGCAGAGGCAGAGGCTAGTGTATACATGAAGGAAAACAGACACAGGTGCTAGAAGTTATTTCCCGAAGGTCGTAGTTAATAACAGCCAGTCCCGGGATTCGAACCAGTGCGGTTGGACAGCAGAGAAGACCCACTTCATCACTACACTACCACCACCTACCAGTGGCTCGTTCTCCTTCTGAAAGGAAGACACGTGATTGCCATCCTTCCCTGGTCCTAAGGGGGCGGGTGGTTCTCTGCTCAGGACACCAGCGAGAGGTCAGGGCCACCCTGGGCCGGGAGGTCCGGCCCCACACTTGCTCTGACGAGCCCTCTCTCTTCTCTTTCCAGTGCTCTGTCCCACCTAACCTTGCCCTCGGGGGCAGCCTTGCTGCGGAGGTCACTGAGCAAGCGTCATCCCACCGCAGGGACTGCATGACACCACGTAGCCTCCGCCGTGTATTTAAACGTGTATAGCTTAACCCGGATTAAACATGAGCAAACGCGCGGGGTCCTTTGCTGTTGGCTTCTAGTCCTAGTAACCATTGGATGCATGACCGTCGGGCAGGGCTGGTGATGTCGCCTCTTCTCCGCCCGTGTCGGAGGGAGGCAGATGCTGTCACCGCTCATGATGTAGTCTGGCTCCAGCCCTCAAAAACAGCTTCCACCCTAAGACTAATTTTGAAATAAACCTTCATTTAATTAGTATGCTTCATGTGCTTTGGCGTGTGGTATCCCTCGGCGCTCTGGTACAAACCTCCAGAGAACGGACCTGTCGCTGCCTCCAGGCAAGGCTTCTGGCCCACGGCAGCGGTGGGGCGTTAGGGGATGGGGTGGTACCTCTTGTGCGCTTTGGTGGGTCGTGGTGGGGCTGCCATTGTCCAGACAGGGAGGAGGCCGTCCACAGACTCCTAAGATGTCGTTGCTTGACAGTTCCAGAGGGAGCCCCACAAGGTGCTATGTGAAGTACTGGTTGGGGAGGAGACTGGGAAGTTAGCAGATGGAGAGTGAGGCTTAGCGGGAAGCAGGGCGGCTCTGATGCCTCCTGTTGGGATGGCCGGGTGGACACCCCGAGGTCTGAGGGCTGGAGGGCTTGAGCTCTGCTGGCTCTCTCGGTGCGGGCGGCTGCGGCTGCCTTCCTGACCGCCCCTTCTGACCCCTGGTGTCCTCTGGCTGTCTGTGTCCTCCCCACCTCCCCACGGCCCTCGCCTCCCACATGCTATCCCCGGCATCGGTGACAGGCAGCTGCCAGCCACGACCTGCCGGCAGGTGAAAGCTGTCCTTGTGTCTGGAAGGGGCTCCACTTCGGCACAACTTGAACTGCCGGCTTCCATCTTCTGGTTTGAATGGTCCTAATTCTGTGGATTCCCCCAGTCCCATCTTTTAAAAAAAAATCCTTTTTTATTGTGGTAAAAGTCGTGTCATATAAAACCTACTATAGTTCAATATGTTGTTGTGCGGCTCTCACCACCGTCATCCAACTCCCCAGTGTTTTCACCTTCCTAAACTGAAATTGTCCCCATTAAACACAACTCCTCATTTCCGCGCCCCCCTTCCCAGCCCCTGCCCCCTGGCTTCTACTGGTGTACTTTCTGACTCCATGAATTTGACTATTCAAGGTACCTCGTATAAGTGGAATCAAACAGCATTTGTACCTAATATGTATTGGAATGCATTTTTAAGGCTAACTTAATATATGTCCTACAAACAGGACTTTTACCCCCACCCCGTGCTATACAGTAGGTCCTTACCAGCCATCCGCTTCATACACAGCAGTGTATATATGTCAACCCTAACCTCCCAGTCCTTCCCAACCCTTCTCCCCCATTGGTGTCCATCCATTGGTTCTCTACATCTGCGTCTCCATTTCTGCTTTGCAATGAATAGGTTCACCTGCACCATTTTCCCTAGATTCCACATGTATGCATTAATGTAAGATACTTGTTTTTCTGACTTCTCTCTGTATGACAATCCCTAGGTCCATCCACCTCTCTGCAAATTGCACAATTTCATTTCTGTCTTTAAAAACTTTCCTCAAGTACTTGCTATGTACCTGCCATAATCACCTTGACAAATTATCTTGCGTCTCAGCATTGCCCTGAGAGACGGATGAGAGACCAAGAAGCAGAGACGCTCAAAGTGGTGGAGTCAGCTCGGTACCTCGGCCTCTTGTGTACCTAGATCTCCACCCCTCCTTAGGAGTTGGCGTTTGTATGCCACACGGAAAGCTGTGCTTCATCACACGGGCATCTCCACAGAAGGTCACAGATGGACGCAGGTGACAATAGAGGGCATCCTTGGTACTCTATCTCTCATTCCATGGGGCTCAGCTTCTCTAGGAGCTCTGCTACAGAGCAGTAGCAATCTCCCCTGGGGGTGAGGGGGGACCCACCGGGGAAACCGCCCCACTGCCGGCAGCTCTCCAACTCAGGCATCCACACAGAGCAGGGCTTCCACGTGGACAGCGCCCTGGCCACAGCATGAGGTAGGAAAATGGAAACAGCATGAGGTAGTTGTACAGATGCTCAGGCTCAGCTCTGACAAAAGGGACACCTGCGGCTCTGCGTCCCCTGGTGCCAAGGTCACGGGGCAAAGGCCACGGGCAGGGTGAGGTCCTTAGCACCGTGCACGCATGGCCAGCTCTGAGGGAGCAGTGAATTCCCCCGGAGCCTGCCTTCCCGCCTAGGATTTGTCATATCTGGGTCAGCCACTCCTTTCCCCCAATTTATCCTGCCAGCAGGTGTCTGAGGCAGCAGTGACAAGCTAATCAAAGCTGCTGGCAGTTAAAAATAAATCTCAAGTGTCAAGGAGATGCTCCATCTCCGAGGAGGTGAGTCTAGGAGGAGGGGTGGGAGCAGTGACTGCCGTTTCTCGCCTGTGGTCCACATCAGGAGCTGAGCGGGAAGGTAGATTCATGGCCTCTGGTTTTGCATCACTCTTTCCTCTGTCCTTGCTCCTCAACCCGTGGGGCCCAGCCCAGCAGCAGAGACAACGTCTAGGAATTTATTACAAATGTAAAGAACTCAGATCCCAATCCCCCACCCACCCATCCTCTACCCCCGTCAGAAGCTGCAGGTTTTTTCCTTTTCACCATGCCAGGAGGTACATGGGGTCTTAGTTTCCCTGACCAGGGATCAAACCCGTCCCCTCAGCCGTGGAAGCCTGGAGTCTTAATCCCTGGACTGCCAGGAAAGTCCCTGGAAGCTGCAGTTTAGTGCGATTTCCAGGCAGTTGGTGTTTGTGTTAAGTTCAGAGACACTTTCAGAGTTGCTGGAACCCTGACTCTCAAAGACTGAACCCGGAAAGTGTGAACAGTGTGATTAACACGTGACTGCACATGTGACCACTTCTCCTCTCCTCATCTTTCAGGAGTCGTCCCAGGGCAGATGATTCTTCAGGCCCCAGTCAGTTTGGACGGCAAAACTCAAGTCCACCTAGGGTGTCCACACTCAGCCAGGGCACTGGGCAGCCAAGTCCTGCAGAGTGCCCTCCTGGGCAGGTAGGACTTGGTCTGGCCAGCGGGCTCCTTTACCAAGGCTTGTCTCCATCAACTAAAGGCCTCCATGTGGGTTTGCGAAGCCTAATCTGATCCAGCCTTGGTGAGGAAATGTCCCTGTGGGGCCTGACCCCAGCCTTCAGTTGTGTAGAGTTGAAACAAATGATCCTGTGAAAGTGAAATTTGCTCAATCGTGTCCAACTTTTTGTGACCCCATGGACTATACAGTCCATGGAATTCTCCAGGCCACAATACTGGAGTGGGTAGCCTTTCCCTTCCCCAGAGGTTCTTGCAAACCCAGGAATCGAACCTAGGTCTCCTGCATTGCAGGTGGATTCTTTACCAGCTGAGCCACAATGACCCTGTGAGGACAAGCTATTGTCCACATGGACTGTCCACACACTCCCTCATCTTGTGCCTCTGCTTCAGTGTGGGAGACAGATGGGGTATCTCAAAAAGAAAGCCCAAAGGGAAGGGTGTTGGGGCAATATGTTTTGTGGGATAAATTGGATTTTTTAAATGAAATAAACCTTTTGCCTATGCACTGGAGTATTATCTGGACTAGAACTGTCTTCACTTAGAGGTCAGGCAAGAGATGCAAAAAATCCAAGAAGGTGCGCTCCTCTGGATGTCTTAGGATGAATGATGAGCCAAGTCCCAATGGATGTGATGAGTCTGTTCTGTGGCCTTTGAGTACCACTGTGTCCTAGGGACTCCTCCTAAGGCCCTGTTATGCAGAGCACTTCGTCTCACCGAAGGCCAGGAGCAGGGGGCACCGGGGCCCACCCTTCTTCAGCAGAAGCCTGAATTGGGAGATGGGGGGCCTCATCTCTAAGAGAGCCAGGAGAGGTGACTCTCACCAGGGCCAGCCTCCATGATTAGTATGCGTGGAGGGGAGAATAATTAGATGCTGCTCTTGGAGAAGATACACTCTCATTCTTGTTGGGGCCTGATTATTTCTTTTCTTGGGAGGATGAGAGGAGAGTCCTTAGGCTTTCTGTCTGAGCCTCAGCTTTGCTCTCTTCCTCTCTTCACCAGAGAGGCGGATGCAGAGGCCACTCTGCTGACCAGGAAGGTGCTTGGCTTCATATTAATGCCTTTCTTTTAAAAGAACAATGAGCCACCTTAGCTCACAGCCCTGCAGCTCCACACCCCCACCCAGGCCCTCATGCATATTCATCCTGCTTCAAAGAGCACAGCATGGAATATGCAAATAGGCCAGGCAGGAGCTGGTTGGCATTTTGATAATAGCTTTGTCTGAAAAACCCCAGAGACACAAGCACATCTAGTCCCCATCTCTCTCCCCTTCCCTCCCTCTCTCTCCTTCCTCTATCCTAAGTCCCCGTCTTGGTTCTCTCTTCACTCTCCAACTGCCGGAGAACAGGAAAATGAATCACAGAACCAGAGAGGGGAGTCAGTGAAAGGCCAGGGGTCTGTCCTCCAGTCCCATGTATTTCCACTTCTCTCTCCTCTCCTCCTTGAACAGAACCATTTTGTTTTTCCGATTAGAGCATTCCAGACCTGACCATGTTGGGGTCCCCGGGCCTGCCCTCTGCTCTCGGCAGCCTCCCCCACTTCGTCTAGGCTCCGTGCTCCATTCTCTGTCCCAGAGACAAGCTCCTGTCTCTTTGTCCTTCTTCCATCTTTCAACCTGGTTTTACCCTCAGTGCGTGCATGCTCGGCCCCTCGGTTGTGTCTGACTCTTTGCAACGCCATGGACTGTAGCCCACCAGGCTCCTCTGTCCATGGGATTTCCCAGGCAAGAATACTGGAGTGGGTTGCCATTTCCTCCTTCAGGGGATCTTCTAGATTCAGGGATCGTACCTGGGTCTCCTGCATTGCAGGTGGATTCTTGACTGACGAGCCAGCAGGGAAGCCCTCGGTATTCCAGCCTAAAAAACCCAGGAGTCTGGCCTTGCCCTCTGAACAGAACAGGGGCAGGGGAGGGGGGCATTATCTACAGAGGCTGGAAGTGAGGGAGGGAGGTCTGCGGTCATCACTCAGATCACTGATCTTGCGCATCCATCTCTACTAGAAAAGTGTGCAGAGAAATTTCTTAAGGGTTTATGTCCTGCCCCTCCTCCCAAATGTAAATGGTTCCAGTGGGAGCCAGTGGACTAGTGGGCAGATGATCTGTTGCAGGAGAAGCAGCTAAGGTTTGGATCCTACTTCTTTAAACTTCTTTGGCTGCACTGTGCACCATGTGAAATCTTAGTTCCCCAACCAGGGATTGAACCAGCGCCTCCTGCATTGGAAGCACAGAGTCTTAACCACTGGACTACCAGGGAAGTCCTGGACCCCATGTCTTTGAAGGCTGTTTCATCTTGGAAACCAAGAGGAGGAAAGCAAAGGCAGATGCAGGGATACATGGACCTCCAAGGAATTCAGGGACCAGAGGAGTCTCCTCCCTTGGCCTTGAAGCTCAGCCCTGGTCAGGCCAAATCTCAGGAGGCAAATTATCTCAATCAAGGAGTGTGGGTTTGAGGGTTGGGGTCAAATCCAGCTCTACTACATATTTTTTGAATAATTTTTGAGAAATTTAATTTCTCTATCTCCTTATTTTGGGGCTTCCCAGGTGGTGCTGGTGGTAAAGAACCCATCTGCCAATGCAGGAGACATAAGAGACATGGGTTTGATCCCTGGGTCAGGAAGATCCCCTGGAGGAGGGCATGGCAACCCACTCCAGTATTCTTGCCTGGAGAATCCCATGGACAGAGGAGCCGGCGGGCTACAGTTCATGGAGTTGCAATGAGTCGGACATGACTGAAGTGATTTAGCATGCACACATCTCCTTATTTTAGAAATGGGAATATTAATATTAGCAATAATCCCAGTAATTCTCTCAGGGTTGTTTTGAATCATTTACAGTATATAGCATATAGGCAAAGTGCTTGATAAATTGTGACTTTTATTTTTGCTGGTAAACTTCAAGAAACGTAAGAGAAAGAACTGAGCCCTAGGGCCTCTTGAGCCTCATCATTTTTTCAATCCAGTGGTCACAGAAGACCTGAAAACAAGACCAAAACAATACAGGGTGTGGCCTGTTCCCCCAAAATCAGCCCCACCTCAACCTTTATGCTCCCTAAATCCTGCTTAGTGGTGGCCCATCTGATTCTAGAACCTGTGGCCTCCGAGCTCTCCTGCATAAGGAGACAAGCAAAGAGCTGGATCATGTTCTGATTTCTCAAGAATACAGGAGTGGGTAGCTTATCCCTTCTCCAGCGGATCTTCCCCACCTGGGGATGGAACCAGTGTCTCCTGCATTGTGGCAGATTCTTGGGCTTCCTTGGTGGCTCAGCTGGTAAAGAATCATCTGCAATGAGGGAGACTTGGATTCGATCCTGGGTTGGGAAGATCCCCTGGAGAAGGCAATGGTAACCCACTCCCGTATTTTTGCCTGGAGAATTCCAAGGACTGTATAGTCCACGCGGTCGCAAAGAGTCCGACACAACTTTCACTCTAGAGGTTGGGGAGAGGCATTGCAATCTCTCTCATAGGAGGTAAGCCTGGAGACCGCCGCTTCCTCCCCCTGCCGCCAGAGGGCAGCTCTCAGCTAGCAGGGTGGAGGTTACCGGGATCACTGGGAGACACTGGGTTCCCTCGCTGGATGTGGATGGTAAAGGTGGATGACAATTTACAATGCTGTGGATGGGGTTCCCACAGAGGGTGAGAAAGTTGGGTTTAATGACCTTTAGTTCCCTTTCCAGGACTGAGAAACGATTGTTTTCACTCTAGGCTTGGATCCTTGTCACCTGCAAAGACCCCTGGAGGGGACGGTTCTGAGGGTCACAAGGCTCTTTCAAGCTCAGAGCGACTGGCCACTGAACTTTTTCTGAAACCAGGCTTGGGTGAGACAGTGATTCGGCATCTCTGGGTTGCTATTGAAAATGCACTGACCTCGGCCCCACCGTTGGAGGGTCTGCTCTAGCAGATCGAGAATAGAACAGGGGTGCCTACACCTCCAAAAACCTGCTCAGCAATTCTAAGGTGCCCCCTCAGCAATTCTACTACTCAGCAGAGTAGCCCAAGGGTGGGAGTTGAGGGGGTCAGAGATGAAGATGGCCTTGGGCTGGGAGGTACTAGGGAATTTCATCCCAAGAGTGCTGGGTTATTTCATTTCCTTCCAAAATGTTGACCCCATGTGGATACAGAGCACCATACAGTCAAAAGGGCAGCAGGAAGTATGGAGAAGCCTGGCTGCTGGGGGCCTGGGTGGTGATGTGGTCTCAGCTTCTCTGGCAGGGTGGGGGCTCCCGACAGAGGAGCAGCACCCCCAGGAGACGCTGGGGACCCGAGGTACTGTTGTCTGTAAGACAGTATAGAAGATCCACTGAAGGCGAACATAGCGACCGTCCCTTCTCGCTTTCTCTCTGTACCAGTGAGGAAGTGAGTTTAGATGGTCCCTGTGTGTGAAGGTGGGTATTGCCAGGGTCTCCCCCGAATCCTGGGAAATCCAGTGTTCTTCCTTGGCTGCAGAGGAGCCATGGGAGGCCCGCAGGTGGGCAGAGCTGGCCTTCCATGAGTCTGATGTCATAAAAATGTTGCAGTACCATTGGGGGAACAACCACCCAGAAATTCACAAAAGAACAGGTGGATGAGAAAACTACATACCTGATGTGAGTGCTCTGGATAATGCTTGGGTGTAATAAGATGAAAAAAAAATCTGAAAATGAAAAGGTATAATGAGATGTACACAACTGAAGGGAATTGTCTTAAACGGCTGATTGTAATGAGATGTACATAAATTGTCAGGCTTGTAATGAAATGAAAAAAAAAAATTCTTGCCTGATAATACTGGGTGTAATGTCTACACCTGAAATAAGTCGTCTCAGTGCACTGAGTAATGAGATGCACATAATTTTAAAGAGTGTAATGAGATGAAAAATAAATCAAACACTTGTCTTAAAATGAAAGATGTACTAAGATGCACACACCTGAAGGGCATTGTCCTAAATGGGTTTGGTTTAATGAGATGCATTTAATTTGTGAAGGGGCTAAATGAGATTGGCCCAGAGAGAGGCTGAGAAATATAAAAGTGTAAGGTATACTTGACAGTGGTATAATAAAATTGGCCTGGGGACTTCCCTGGCCATCCAGTGGTTAAGACTTCATGCTTCCCCTGCAGGGGACTCGGGGTTCTGATCCCTGAAGGGGGAACTAAGATTCCCAAGCTTCATGGTGCAGCCAAAAAAAAAAAATCTGCCTGGTCTGAGGGATAAAAATAAGACACCACCATAGAAATATGGAAACATATGAGGCTTCCCAGGTGGCCCAGTGGTTAAGAATCCGCCTGCCAATGCAGAAGACGCAAGAGATGCAGATTTGATCCCTGGGTCAGGAAGATGCCCTGGAGAAGGAAATGGCATCCCACTCCCATATTCTTGCCTGGGACATCCCAGGGACAGAGGAGCCTAGAGGGCTACAGTCCATGGGGTTGCAAAGAATCAGATGTGACTGAGCGACTGAGCACACGAGCGCATAAAAACGTGTGGAGTCTGATGCTATCGGCCTTCTTTCTACCAGTCCCCTGTGACCCTTGCCCCGGGATGCTCTGCAGAGTTGAATCACCCTCTGTCCCTCATTCGATGCCAGGCACATAGTAGCCATCCTTGAATGCTCACTGAATGATGTAACAGGCTCGGGGGTTGTAGTGTGTTTAGCAGAAGGAAATTCATGGGAGCAGCTATAAAGCAAGGCACTCCTAAAAGACAACTGAGAGCGATTTTCTGAGAGCGGTGTTTCTCAAAGTCTTCAGCATCTTGATCAGAATCTGGGAACGATCCAGTTGTTGTGCAACCTGTTCTGCATATAGCACAAGCAACCCTGGTAGCTTTTATGCCCCAAGGCTCACGACTCCCTCTGTAGGTCAGGCAAACAGGTCACAGTACTGAAGGCATTTGGTTATAAGACACAGGTACCTCTGCAGTTAAAGGGAGGAGATTCTTCTCTTCCATAGGCAAATATATTCTTCCCATTTTTTTTTTCTTAATGCAGCGCCCTCTTGGATTATCTTGCTTTCTCACTCTGGATGGAACAATGGGTATAGAGATATGTTTTCCTTTTTATTTATTTTTTAACTAAAAAATTTATTGTTGTTATTTTTTTGGCTGCAGGTCATGTGGGATCTTAGATCCCCAAGCAGGGATGGAACGTATACCCCCTGCATTGGAAGCTCAGAGTCTTAACCACTGGACCACCAGGGAAGCCCCGATTTTCCTTTTCAAAGACAACTGCTCAAATATTGGAGGGAAAGGCAAAAAAAAGGAAAAAAGAGAGGAGAAAACATAATTAGCCAATGAGCCAACCAAAGAATGGCAGCCCAGTAGCTAACAGCTGACCCTCAAGCTCCGCATTGGGAGACCCCGGGAGTGGCCAATGTCACGACAGCCTGGAGGCCACACTGTCAGGGGCTGCAGTGACTCAACTACCGTCAGCTGTGGCTGGGTGGGAATCTAGGTCCTAAGTTGCCTGTTTGCTCGATTTTTCGAGAGAAATCAGGAATCTGCATTTTATGTGCAAACTTCTGACTTAAATGTTGGCCCCCAAATTTTCCAAAACAATGCATGGTCCAAACAAAACAGGACTGTAAGCTGGATTTGACCTAAGTGTCTCCTGTTTGCGGCTCTGAATGATCAAGTTGGAGGTTGTTGTCTAGGATATGGTCATAGCTCAACCATTATGAGGTTATGATGAGTTCTCTTTCAGTCTCAATCTTCCCCTAGAGTGTGAATTCCCTGAAGGCAAGAACTGTGTCTTCGTTGATCTCAGCGGTAGTCTCAGTATCTAAAACTGCCTGGGACAGAGTGGTGCCCAGTTAATACTTGATTGAATGAGTCCGTGCTGGCTGTGTTGTGACAGTCACTGCCCTCATCTGGTCACATGCAAGGCAGCAGAGAGGTCACACGGTCCAGGAAGTTACGCTCTAGTCATGAACTTCCTTGGGCAGGAAGCTCCAATCAGGTCATCCCTGATGGGTTTGGGGGGTTGGTGCCAGAAGTCAGTCTGAACGTTTCCCAGGGCCTGGATATCACAGCTCCGTCTTGAGGATAAAGGAGATCTTCCTCATCCCCACCCCACGTTGTCCCATCTCTCTTCTTTCCACATGGACTTCGAGACATCTCCGTGGGTTGGATAGGGTTGGGGTCTGGCGCAGACAGAGGTTGCTGCCTTGTCACAACACAACCACCCACGTCTCAGATGATTTAGGAGACGACTTTTTAGTTAGCTGCTTTGTATAAAAGATGGTAGAACTTGAGAGAAAAACTTAGGAAGGGGTGGGAGAGGCTGGGCTCAGGCTATTACATAATTTCTCAGCGGTGTGTTTCCTAAAATGCATTTTGTGCAATGCTAGTACGATTGATTAGCTATTACTTGAAAAACAAAAGATAAATACATTTGGAGAACATGTTAAACAGGTTTCTTTCCTGTAGGACCTTTCAGAGGCTTTTATATACTAATTCACATTATGAAACCATTTTAACAAAGTATAATATGGAGTTCATCCTAGACTAAGCTGGCTATATCTTAAGAGTGAGTTCCTTAACTCCAACTAAAAAAAATCTTAATTTATCTCCTTCAAAAAATAGTTGTCATATACAGTGGAACTATATGTAACTTTGCTCTGTATTTTCCAAGTCTCCTGTAAATGTGTTATCATACTTTCATAATTTAAAAAACTAACCAGAACGAGGGAAAAAAGTTTGCTCCTTGGAAATCACTGCTTTGAAAGCCATCTTCCTGGCTCTCAGGGGTGAGGTTCCAGCTGTCATTTTCCTGTGGCTTTGGAGGCTTTTTCTGCTGCCCAGAGGTGGGGTCTGTGTGGCACTTTCCAGATCTGGCCAGGGTTTCGGTTCTGGGAGGGCGGGGACCCAGGGAACGGCTGCCTGCTCTTTCACCTCTGGAATCTCCCCCTTTCCCATCTTCATCCTGGCCAGAGGGTGTCCACAGTTAAGCATGAACTCGCCAGCCTTTGCCAATGGGAACGAAGAATTCTAAACCCATGCCGGGACATCTCAGCACAGGGCCCAGGTAAGGAAACCTCTAGGATGAAAGTAACAAGACTGCCTCTCAGTCAGGGAGATTAGCTGCCTCTCAAATTCTTCCTGCCCCAGGGAATACAGCGCTGAACTCTGGGGTTCAAAGGGCAGGCTCCCTTCCGAACACAGCTCCTGGATTCAATGTGGCAGTCAAGACTGCCCATCCTTCCTGATCCCTGGGGCCTTTCACATGGGGATAGGGCGAGGGGGGCATGTGAGGCGGGGGGATGGGCAGTGGTGGCACCAGCTTGGATGGAGGTGGGATAAGCAAGGGTCTTTGAGGGCTGGGCGAGGTGGAAGAGGGGACCAAGTTCTGAGCTCCCCTGCTGTGACAGCAGACTGCCAGGAGAGGGCAGTGCAGAGCCTCCGCCTGTCTTCTGCTCTCTGTCTTAGAGCAGATACCTCTGCGGTGATTGTGCCAAAGTTGGCCATCTTCCTCCCCAGATTGGCAAACTGAGGACACCCAGAAAGCCCTCTTCCTTGGTCCCTTTCATGGGTAGTCGAGTGAACAAGGGTTATGCTGACGCCTCCAAATTTCCTCTGGTCCAGGGTCCCCCTAACCCTTAACCACATGAAAAGAGAATCACACACCAGAATTACAGTAGGTAATAAGGTTTACTGAAAACTCGGCCACATTCAGTACTGGTTTGGTGGATACATCAGAAGAGGTTGCATAACATTAGGCAGGTGGAGGGGGGCTGGGAGGAGGATGTGTGGGCACGTGTGTGCAAGTGTGTGGGGTGGGATGCCTGTCCAAAGTGATAAGTGGAAGGGTGTATGTGTGTGTGTGTGTGCACGCGCGTGTGTGTATGAACAAGAAAAATGAAGCAGAACAGGAAATGTAATTTATCCCACTGCACGTTGCAAAAGTCTCACGCCAAAAAAGCTAGACTTTCCTCTACCTATGGCATCAAAAGGGAGTAAAAAAATGATTGGATCACCCAGATTATAAATAAGGTTATTTGTTTCTCAAAAATCCCTATTAAAACATTAAATATCAGCTCTTTTGGGGGAAGAAATACATTCATTTCAGGGAGACCTCAGGAAAGCCACCATCCTTTTGCTCCACCTTACAGGGCCCTGCAGGGGGCCCTCGAGTTGAGCCCAGCAGCCAACTCACATCCTGCCGCTGCCGGAGATGGCCAACGCACAACTGACAAATGAAGCTGCAAGTCCATTAAATTAAATTCAATGGAAAACACACGTGTGATCAGTCCTGTGGTTCACAGCCGTAGGGGTGGGAGGGAACAGGAGGGCGGGGTGCCAATCCTGGGGGCCTGGGGGTTGGGGTGGGGGCTGTGTGTCCGGGCAGATGGTGGGAAGACTCCTCCTCCTTGCAGAGCCCAGGTTCCTCCAGGGCTGTGGTAGGGATGGTGTGTGGAACAGTGAGGCGGGTGGGTGGGCACCTCCCCCACACTTTGGATATTGATGGGAAGGGGGATGTAGCTAGCACCTTCTCCAACCCCTGGCTTCCCCCTGGGCTGGATGCTTCTTTCCAAAGTTTCTTCTGCCTTCTCGGAAGGATAGAGCGAAGAAGAGAGGATGAAGGCTGGTGGAGCCAGCCTGGGGGCAGAGGGACAACGGCGAGGGGCGGGAGGGGTGGACGGCTGCCAAGCTAACCTGGCTCCACCCTCTCCAACAGCCCATGGAAGGCGTGGAACGTCTGGAGAGCTCCATCCCAGGGCTGGGACATCTGGGCTAAGACACCACTGACCACCTGGGGACGGCTGTGGTCCCCAAAGTCACCTTGATATGGCTCCTAGCCCAGGTCTTGCCATCTCCTTGTGTCCTGGAGCCAACCCAGGTGAAGGGCCTCCATTTAACCTCCTATAATTTGAGCTCACCAGCTTACCACTGATTTCCAGGAGACAGAGAGAGAGAGAGAGAGAAGACTCTAATGGCTCTCGTCCCCCCCTACCAAGTCCATGGGCCTTGGAGGACCGAGGGGAGCCCTAGAGGATCCAGGTCCCATCTTATTCTACAGGATGTAAGGCCTTGGCCCCCTCTCCCTCCAGCCGTGGGTCATGCATTCCGGTTCCCTCCTGCCCTTGAATGTCTCTCAAAGAGCTGAGGACCCCGTGGAGGTGGAGCCCAGACCCACTTTGTCTCTTTTCCTCCTGACTCGGTTCCCTGGCAGAGGCTCACTCCATGAACAGCACTGACCCATGTCCCAGCGCGGGGCTTGTAAATGACTCAGGTCCTTCAGTGGGGGGGCGCCGTGGGTGCCCTCTGTCCTCAGGGATGCGGTGAGTCCAGATCTCACTCCTGCCCCTCCGTCCAGGCTGCTCGACCGGCCCTGCCACGCCGAGTCCTCTGCAGTCCTAGGGAAGTGGGGCCGGGGTTCTCGGTGAAGCTTGGTGGTTGGGAAGGAGCGGGTGTTTCCTGTGCATTTCCTCCAGCTACTGATTCCGGGAAGCCAGGGCCCAACTTCCTCTGTGCTGCCCGCCCCGTCCCCTTCCCCCCCACTCCGAAGCCCTCCTGATGACGCTCCTCTCCCTCTCGGTGACCAGTGCCATCTGGGCGGCTCGGCTACTCCAGGGAGTCACTGTGTTCCAAGCCCAGGTCGCTGACATTCGTTGTCTGCAGCTCGTCCGCCTCCTCCTCCAGTTCCTCTTCCTCCTCCTCTTCCATCTCATCCTCCTCCTCTTCTTCCGTCCCGTCCAGTGAATCGTCATGTGCCGCCATCATAGCCTGTTGCATGGCCATGGTGGCGTTGTCGGAGGATAAGGACTGCAGGTTGTCCAGGTTGATGGACCCTACGGGAGAGAAGAAGGCCGGGATCAGGCCCAGGAGCCCCGGTGGGTGTTGTGGTGAGCACCTACGCTGGACAGTTCCCTGGTGTGAAGTTTCCCGTCCATTCACCTGTCAGCCACCCCTTGCCCCATCCCAGGCAGCAGCACTCCTGGTTACCACTTCCTGCCATCTTCGGTGCAAGTGTGGCAGACACTGTTGCCTTTCGAAGAATTCTGTAAGTAGGTATTGTCATCCCCACTCGAAAGAGGAGGAAATAGTCTCAGACAGTTGAGTCATTAGCTCAAAGCAACACAGTCAGGCATGATATTGCTGAGCTTCTCTCCCTGGTGAGTCTGGCTTAGAATCTATTGATTTCCACTCTACCTCATAAGACTGTTGCCCACCACATAGAAACTGGTTCACAGCCATATACATGCATGCATACATGAAGGTATGCACGCACACGTGTACACCTCCACTCCACTTCCCACACAGAGCTAGCTTCACATGCCAAGCTATAAAATGCCTGGCTCATGGCTCATTGAATTATTCATTGTGCACCAGGCGACCGGCAATTAGAAAAGTGTATACGGAGGGTGTGATGGAGAAGCTGGGAAAACAAAACTCTTCCTGGCCTCCGTTCACAAGCCAGCTGCCTGCCTCGGTATTTATAGATGGCCCTGGCTCCTGGGGGACTGTGAAGACAGTGATTGGTGCTAAGAGACTTCGGGTGGGTGTGGGAGTGAGGAGAGGGGCTCTGCTGAGCAGCCGTGGACTCAGATGCCCACCAGTGGACTCCCACTCATCCTGGTGAGATTGCTTTGGACTTGTTAAAATATATACCAAAAAAATCCCCTTCTTTCAGGCTTACGTACATCCTTCGGTGGGGACCAGGAGGGTTAACTATTGTGACAGAGCTGACACCGCCACTCAAGTGAGTAGATGTTCAACCCTTGACTCTGGGCAGCCGCACCCGTGGGAGCTTCAGGAGCCCCCCTGCCATCCCCCCACCCCCGGGTCTAGAGTACCCTCAGCCCAGTCCTTACCATCAGGGTTTGTCCCTGGGGCACCGCCCTGCTGCTGCAGCACCCCTGCGGCGATGGAGTTGGGCCAAAATCTTTGGGTGGGCCGGTGCTGCGACTTGATTTTCTTGGCTTTGGGGGCAGGGTCGGGGTTGCTGGCATCAAGCATAGGCTGCAGGATGCGTCTTCGGGCATTGATGAACCTGCCCCGGGGGTCAGATGGAGACAGGTTAGCCACCACTGGGGGGCGGGAATGTGTGTGCGCAGGTGTGAGCATATGTGTGCACATGTGAGTACACATGTGCATATGCATGTGCACACATGCATGCATGTGTGTGAATGCACATACACACATGTGCACATGTCCTGTGTGCATGCACACACGTGCATGGACACACACGTGTGTGTACATGTGTGCAGGTGTGAGCATATTTTTGCACGTGCAGGTCTGTGCATGCGTGGGCACATATGGGTATGCACATGCATGTATGTGTCCGTGTGTGCATGTGCACACCCATGGATGTGTACATGTGAGCTTGTGTGCAGGTGCACATGTGTGTGAGAAGGCCTGGGAATCTGCTGCAGACCCGTCAGGACTGAACCGTGAAGGAAGAGCTCCTTAGTCAAAAGCACTAACCTCTGACCTCTCTCTGGGGAGCCAAGGGTCCACTCCCGCCCACCAGACCTTGCCCTCTGAGATTCCCGTGACACCCCGGCCAGCCACAGAGGAGGGAGCACGGGGAGCCCTGTGGGTCAGGACTGTTGCCTCCTCCCTCCTTCCTGCTCCCAGCTCCGCAGAATGTTTTAGCTTGAGCTCTGTTTACATAGGTGGTGAGGAGACCAGATAACCCCTGGAGGCTTTTGGGGCCTGGGATGCAGCCAGGCCTGTGTGTCTATTCATCAAGTTTTCCGTGATGTTCTTGACACAGTTTCCCAGCAGAGGGCGCTGAGAAGCTGCAGATGAAGCTATAGGTGTGGATTTCAGCTTTTCTGTTTCCAGCCAACATGGAAAGGCTGGTGCGGTGGCTGGGCCGAGACTGAAGTGAGCTGGGCACTCCCACCTTTTCCCCTGCTGTGCATCCCCCTGCCGAGCAAGTGGCCCCTGGGTTTGAGAGCCTCTGGGCAGGTGATGCTAACTCACCAGTTATTCACTTGCAAGAGGGTGAGGTTTGTCTGGGCTGCAATCTGCCTCTTCTCATCCTCCGTGGGGTAGGGGTGCTGAAATGAGAGGCAAAGAGCTAGTGAGGGGTGGGCACATGGTAACCTGGTCCCCTTAGAGACCATACCCATGACATAGGCAGTGTCCCAGGCAGGCAGCCTCAGTGGTTTGGAAGCCCAAACAGGTGAAAGGGTAACATTTGTATCCCTGAAAGAAGGAGGCTGCTCTGTGCCTAAGGAGGGCCACCCACCCTCAGCCCAGCCCCCCTTTGGTGGGGGACCAAGTGGTTCCCCAGGAGCTGGCACATTTCAATAGTGATCTCTTCCACAGCACCGTCACATCCTCCAGACCACCCCCAAGCAAGTAGGTCAAGCATCATCAGTATCAGGATTTACAGTGGCCTCAAAAGCCCAGGGGACTCTCAGAAGGTGGAAAATGGGGTGAATGAATCCGTTTAATTTACACTAACTGACATTTACTGAATATCTGCTCTGTGCACAGATTCCTGTAGGCATCCTAGGAGACAGAAGACAAATATAAGGACAGCTACAACTTGTATAATATTTTACAGCCTGTGACATGCTTTCATGCACTAATTTCACTTAATAAAAGCACCTCACTAAAACTCAGTAGGGGGCAGGTTAGGGGTTGTTCTTCCCACTTTACAGATGAGGAAACTGAAGAACCAGCTCCACTGTCCCCCCAGATGGTGGCATCAGTTGGAACTTGGTTCTCCTGACTGTGGCCCGGGCTCCCCCCATCACTGCACACTGCCACTTTGCGACATGCAGCCAGTGTCTTTGGAGGGGGGTGAGTGAGTGAGGACAGGGGCCAGGGCCTTCAGTCCCTGTGCTGATTCCATGCTTGTCTGTATCGCGACCTGTGCTTCATGAGGGCAAAGACCAGCTCTTATTAATTCATCTTATTAATGTATTCCCAGTGCCCTCTACATGTACATAATGCACAAATGACGTTGTGATGTCAATGACGTACAATTACACCCAGTGAAAGGAAGCAGACACAAGGCAGTAGATGCTGGGATTTGGGTGACAAGCACCAGAGAAGCTTAGAAGGAGAAGTGGGGTGCTGGCCAGAGCATTGGGAAGGCTTAACAGGTCACATTAAAGACTGGGAAATTTGGGGGTGGCCGTGGGTTAGGGTGGTGAGCCCCAGGATGACCAGTTCTGTGTGTCTTTGGTCTTTCTCAGGCTTCTGCATGCCACCTGGTACCTGGCAGGCTGGCAATAAATGTGATGAGAGTCTGAATGGGTTGAAGCCTTGCCCAGGCAGCTAGGAGAGGTTTGGGGGCTCTTAGGGTAGAGGGCCCAGCTGTCCTCAGGTTGGAAACATCCCCTTACTGAGGTGGTATGAGATACTGGAGCTTGGGCCTTCCAATGTCCCGAAGACCAGGACTCAGAGTTTTGCTCTATCATGACAACCAGTGAGATCTTCAGACCATTGCTTTACCCTACATCAAAAAGTCATGTCATGATTAAATGAAATTGTACTTGTAAAGTGCTCAACAAGAGATGGCTCTTCATCCTATTACTGGATGATGCTGGCAAGGTGCTTAAAGCTGTCTGAGGGATGAGCTTGAGATCAACAGCCTCGGTGGAATGCTCATTATCAGTGACAAAGGAAAGCAACCTCTTCGGTGGCCTCAGCATCCCCCGGCTGGAGCAATCAGTATCGTGTGTTGTTTTAACTCACACCTCTGACCCTGTCTGCCTCGCCAGGGCAGCTGGGGCTTGTGAGCCACATAATGTTAAGATTCTAACAAGGAAAGCGCAGCGGTGTCGCAGGAGCCAATTCCATTTAAAAGGGAAGGAGCAGGGGGAGGTGGGGACGAGACTGTAGCCCTCAGCGGCAAAGGAGGAGGAACTCCGTGTCCTCTGACCCCCTCCGTGGAGGGGTGGTGGCTGAGCCCTCCTCCCCTGCCCCGTGGAGTTTCAATCTCCGTGGCCCTCATTAGAAGCCGAGCAGCCTCCGCGTCATCCACGGCAGCTGGTCTGAGGATACAGCAAAAACCCGAGCGACGTTTTGGCCTTTCCGGGCCCTACTAGCTCCTTCACGTCTTCACACCTTCGCACATGCTGTCCGCCTGCTGGAATACTCCATCTCCCCCCTTTCTGAGCTTCTGCAAAAGACCACTCCCAGGTCAAGTCCTTTGTGAGGTCTCTCCCAGCTCCCCGGGGCAAGTCAGTCACTGCGGCCCTTGAATAACTGCCTTCAGCCCACTCTACCGTGACAGATCTCTCCCCTATTCTGGGAGTTTGCTCAGGCACGGACCTGTCTTATCAGACACCGCATCTCCAGTGTCCAGACCGGTAGCAGGTGGCGTGGAGATGCGGTGTTTGTGTATGAGACAGATGAGTGAACCAGTAAGGGAAGGAGCTGGTTGACTTGTTCCCCGAGCCTTGCCAACCATGCCGGCGCATCAACCACAAACTCAGGGAAGCCGCTACGGCCCAAGTGACAGACACCTGCCCGTGGAGCCCACAGCCAAGAGGGAAAGGCTTCAACCAAAGAAGAACGCCTCTATTAAAGAGGCGTGTGTAGGGGACTTCCCTGGTGGTGCAGTGGGCAAGAATCTGCCTGCCAACGCAGGGCGCATGGGTTCGATCTCTAGGCTGGGAGGATCCCACAGGCCACAGAGCAGCTAAGCCCAGTTGCCACAACTACTGAGCCCGAGCTCTAGAGCCCGGGTGCTGCAGCTCCTCAAGCCCACGCCCCAGAGCCCGTGCTCCGCAACAAGAGAAGCCACCGTGAGAAGCCCGTGCACCGCAGCAAAGAGCAGCCCCCACTTGCGGCAACTAGAGAAAGCCCACCGCAGCAGTGAAGACCCAGGGCAACCAAAAAGAAAAAAGGAAGCAGTGTGTTTCTGGACACACTGGATGGTCAGAGCAGTCAGGGGAGCCTTCTCTGGGGAGCTGGGCTTCAGCTGGACTTTGAAGAATGGCCAAGACATCTTAGTCATGGAGGGTACGGGCTTTCCAGGCAGGGGCTTTGCACTAGGACTTATTGTCAGAGGCAAATTTCTTCCACTATTAAGATCTCCAGAGAAGGAAATCCTTCAGCCTCCCACAGATCAAGTTTGCTGTCTCTAAGGAGACTTCCAGCGCGGGCCTCCATTCTCAGTGGATGTCACAAATCCACGGATTAAGTTAATGGGAAGGGATGAGAGGCGGGGTCCCCCAAAGTGGCTGGTTATTCTCTTACAAATACAGACACAAAGCCCTGATCCTCCTTCAGTGCACGTCCCCCCTCCCCCAGGGCTCCCGGGATGGGTATCTCAGGAAGCATGTGGCGGAGGTGGGGGAGGCTGGGGGCTGGGGGTGAGTGCAGGGTTTGGCATGGCCTTGGGGACAGGTGTGTTGCCAGAATATTCCTGGCACCCCATCTGAGTGCTCGTGGGAGCGGTCCAGCTTGTCCACGCCTCAGACCAGATGATTCCTGAGGACAGAGTCAAAATAGCCCTGGCCCCTGGACAGCCCTTGATTTGGTCAGCACTACTTTTAGCACCATCGGAAAGGCTGGGGGCCAGGGGCAGGGAGAGGAATCCAGTGTGATGGTGGTGAGCCCTCGGGCCTCGGCTCACTGTTTGGATGAACTTCTCCTCCGCAGCCAGGAGGGAAGGGCGAAGACAGAGGCCCTCTAGAAGAGACATGGATGGACCAGACAATGACAGCTCCTTCTCAGGCGAGCAGGGAGCCCCATGTGACTGGGCAGTGCTGCCTGCTGGTTAAGAGCATGGCCTCTGCAGAGGCCACTCACTCCAGTATTCTTGCCCTGGAAACCCCATGGACAGAGGAGCCCGGTGGGCTATAGTCCATGGGGTCACAAAGACTGGGACATGACTTAGCGACTACACCACCACCTGTACCACCTTTTGCAGAGGTCAAGTCCTGCACCTACCACTTAACCAGACACAGGACCTTGGCAATGTATTCATTGCCATCCTCAGTTTCTGGGCTTCAGATGGAAATGACAAGATAGGGCCTACTCCTTGGACTTTGAGGATGATTGAATGAGAACATGCTGTGCTAACTTATTCCGGACCACATGGTGATATCTGCCAGACTTCACCGTCCAGTTGAATATTCAGTTTCTAGGGAAGGGAAGTGCCAGATTTAAGCTGAAGAGGCATTTCACGATACCACAGTTGCCATCAGGAAGCTCCTCTGACACTGAACCCAACTCTTTGCTGACACCTCCCTTTGGGCCCCATGACTCAAGTCTCATCTGGGCTAAAGTGAAGCTGAAGGCATCTTTCGGTTTGAACCACGGGTTTCCCCCTAGGGTCCTGGGTCTGAAAGTAGCTAAACCAGGCTGGTACCTGGGCCCTTGGCCACTTCTTTCATTCAAAGCCCACCCAATAGGGAGCACCCACCTCCTCACCCAGGCAGACAAGCAGGAGGCTGGCCAGATCCCTGAGGGACATGGTGCATTGGAAGCAGCAGCCTGCAGGTGTGAGATGGAGCTGCCACTGGAGCAGAGCTTGAAGCTGCCATCCTGGCCCACTTTCCCACACTGGGGTCAGCCTCACCCTCCTTCCCTTCTCCCTGGTCAACTGTGTGCATGTAGCCTGTTGTGGCTACAAAACTTCCTAATGTGGCCACTGCTCTAGCAGGGCCAGAAATCAGCCAGAGGGAGGCAGCTGGGATGGTGAGGGGCCCTGCAACAGCCACACTGCATCACACAGAAGATGCCATTGATGGCAAGGCACACCCTGACCTCAGAGACGCTAAAGCAGGAGAGACGAGCAGTTTAGAATGGAGAGGGGTACAGAAGGTACCCAGGGACCCTCCCTTTCCTGCTACAGCTGTCCCGACTCAGACGTCCCACTTTTCCATTCCTTTCTCTTTTCCACTCACCTCCCCACTTACAACTGTGCAGACACAGGCAAGCATGGCAGCTTCCCAGGTGGCTCAGTGGTAAAGAACCCGCCTGCCAATGCAGGAGACAAGAGATGCGGGTTTGATCCTTGGGTTGGGAAGATCCCCTGGAGGAGGAAGTGGCAACCCGCTCCAGTATTCTTGTCTGAAAAATTTCATGGACAGAGGAGCCTGGTGGGTTACAGTTCATGGGATTGCAAAGAGTCGGACATGGCTGAGTGACTGAACACACAGAAAATCACAGAGGACTGAGGGACACATAGCCTGGTGTAGCGTCACCAACACCCATGTGACCATCACCCAGGTCAACAAAAGAGATTTCTACTGGTACCCCAGAAGCCCCTTTTCTGTCCCCTGCCAATCACCACTTCCAAAGATATCCTCCCCCAACATAACCCGATGTTCCTTGTAATTCCTTTTTTTGCTTTTCTTTATACTTTTACAATCTATGTTACATTCTTAATCAATATGGTTTAGTTTTGCTTAGTTTTTGGATCCTATATAAAAGCAATCATATAGCATGTAGTATGGAGAAAGCAATGGAAACCCACTCCAGTACTCTTGCCTGGGAAATCCCATGGACGGAGGAGCCTGGTAGGCTGCAGTCCACGGGGTCGCAAAGAGTCGGACATGACTGAGTGACTTCACTTCCACTTTTCACTTTCGTGCATTGGAGAAGGAAATGGCAAACCACTCCAGTATTCTTGCCTGGAGAATCCCAGGGACGGAGGAGCCTGGAGGGCTGCTGTCTATGGGGTCACACACAGTCGGACACGACTGAAGCAACTTAGCAGCTTGTAGCATTTCACTCCATAGTATAGTTGTGAGATCCTTCCATGGTTGTTCTATGTAGCAATCACCTTCATGTTCATTGCTATATAGTTTTTCGTTGTCATAATCTACCGCCTTACTGCTCTTCATTTGTTCCTCCAGTCACTAAGTTGTGTCCGACTCTGTGCGGCCCCATGGACCATAGCCTGCCAGGCTCCTCAGTCCATGGAATTCTCCAGGCAAGAATACTGGAGTGAGTTGCCATTTCCTTCTTCAGGGGATCTTCCTGATCCAGGGATCGAACCCTCGTCTCCTGCATTGGCAGGCGGATTCTTTACCACTGAGCCACCTGGGAAGCCCTTCCTGTTCTTCACCCTCCCTCCTGGCTTCTATTTCAATCGATCCTCCACAGAGTAGTAAAATTTTGGTCCTTAACCTACGCCCAGCCCCTTAAATCCATTTGGAACATCACCCCCTCCCCACCCCGCCCACTGCCATGAGGTCTGAGCCCTCACCCTATCCAGAATTCCACACACTACACGGATGATCTGTTTTTCACCCCAACCAGACAGGCTGCAGTTTTTGAGAAAAGGGTCCACACCGTTCTTTTCACCCCCACCTCATCGGTGCTGAGGAAAATGCCAGGTTTGAGCCAAGTCTTCAGTACATCTTCGTTGAATGATCATAGGATCCTGGGGGTAAGTGGTACCTGTCACCATTGCCTTTGTGCGTGTCTGTGGGTGTGAAGATGAGTGGGATGGGGGTGGGGGGCGTCTGTGATTCAGGCTCCCCGGGCCAGCTGCTTATTAACAGTGCTGTTCTTACAACTGATGGTTTCAAACATATTTGGGGGGGGATGAGAAGGAGAAGGGGGTCCTTAGGAGTCCACTGACCACACTGGCTTCTTCTCTAGAAGGGTCTTGGAGGCAGCATTGTAGCAGTAGGCAAGGACAAAGAAGAGGGCCTCTAGGGACTTCCCTGGAGGTACAGCGCAGGGGGGCCTGGGTTGGATCCCGGGTCAGGGAACTAGATCCCGCAAGCCCCAAGAGTCTGTGTGCCGCAACTAAAGATGCTGCATGCCACAACTAAGCCCTGGGGCACCCCAAAGAAGAAAAAGAACAGGGGCTCTAGAATCAGACTGCCCGGCTTTGAACCCTGGTCTCTCACCAGCTCGAGACCCTGGGCTCTCGTGTCAGCTTCCTCTTCTGTAAAGCGGGGAGAGCAAATACACCTTCCAAAGGTTGTTTAATAGCAATCAACGTGTTAATATTTGAAAGGTGCTTAGAAGGGTGCCTGGAGTGCTCCGCGTTGCTGCTGTTTAGACTCTAAGTCACGTCCGACGCTCTGTGACCCCTTGAACTGTAGCCTGCCAAGATCCTCTGTCCATGGGATTTCCCAGGCAAAGATACTGGAGCGGGTTGCCATTTTTCCCTCCAGGGGATCTGCCCGACCCAAGGATCGAACCCACGTCTCCTGTTTGACAGGTGGATTCTTTACCACTGAGCCACCTGGGAAGCCTAGCGCACTCCATGAGTGTTTGTTAAGTAAATCAGTAACATAAAATAAACCTGCTGCTCAGCGCAAGCAGCTCTCTCTCCGGGAAAGCCACAGCTTGTTTTTCTGAGGGCAAGACCCCCCAGCAGCCCCTGTGCGCATGTACAAATGTGCTTTCTTTTCAAATAGGTTTATTTCCCTGACGCTGGGACTGCACCAGCCCCTGGGTATATGATGGGGCATTTTCTGCTAACCTGCCTTCAGGCTCCTTGGGGGATGCTATGGAGGTGTACATCTCCCCTGGCCATTTTCAGGTGGAATCTTTATTTTATTTTTATTTTTTAGTGTTTGGCAGCACCATGTGGCATGTGAGATCTTAGTTCCCCGACCAGGGATTTCTCTGTTGAACTCATCTGCCTCTCTATTGTCCAACCAGAGAGCAGAGACTGTCTTCCAGAGCCACACAGGGTCTGAAGCACCTGCCCTCACCTCCTAACAGGGCTTGCCGCCACTTCCTGGAAGCGGACAGCTTTTTGGAGAACTCTGAACACTTAGAGAGCATAGAGTACCCTGTAAGAGTACTTGACATGTATTCTGATTGAATCTCAAGGCATCTATGAAGTAAGCATCATTATTCCCATTTTATACACGAGAAAACTCAGCCCAGAGGGTTAAAAACTGGCTCCAGTTTACACAGGTGTACGTGGCTGAGTCGGGACCCACACTCCCTGTGTCCCTTTTTTTCCCCGCTGCCTTTGGTCATCATTGCTGTGTGCAGGCTTTCTCTAGTTGCCGTGCAAGGGCTTCCCATTGCAGTGGCTTCTCTTGTTGCCGAGCACAAGCTTTAGGTGTGTGGGTTTCATTAATTGCAGCACACAGGCTCAGTAGTTGTGGCTCTTGGGCTCAGTTGCCCTGCAGCATGTGGAATCTTCCCGGACCAAGGACTGAGCCCATATTTCCTGCATTGGCAGGCGGATACTTAACCTCTGGACCACCAGGGACGTCCAAACCCCTGCATCTTTTTCTTCCTCCTATATCTTTAACCATGTCCACGTCACCTCTGTAAGCCACTGAGTTTTTTAACGTATTATTGATCTTCACCATACATACGTATTATTGCCTTCACTTTATGAAAAGGAAATTGACATTAGAGAAGTTAATTGACCCACTCAAGGTCATATAGTAAGTAAAAATGGAGCAGGGCTCAATCTCAGGTCTGTCTGCCTCCGCAGTCTTTCTTTCTGCTGCACAGGCTGCCCCAAAGGGCCCACAGACCAACACTCTCCAGCCCTCAGCCCTTATCATGTGACGTGCTTCCTGTAGGAGTAACCTGAACAGATGTGTCCCCATCCTGGCTGCCCTTCTCTGGACATGACTTGTCAAAGGACCTTTTGGAATCTGATGCCCAGTCCTGGATACACTATGCTGGACATGTCTGGCCAGCAAGATGGGCAAACCCCCTCCCCTCTATTGAGTTGCCAACCCCCTGCAAGAGTGTTTGTGTGAGAGCGCTTGGTTCCATCATGGGCTGACCATTCAGAGGATGTATATGATTTATTCCCTCAATTAAATGACCAGTCCTAGGAGTGCTGAAATCACCTCTCTCACCTGAAGCTCAGGTATTAGTGGACAGATGCATTATTTGGAACTTAGATCACCTTTCTCCTTAGAAACAAGTTTTTTTAAATAGGTAGTTTTCTGGGCTAGCCTTAAAGACCGATTTGGTTGAAGATCTGTGTTCTGGTAGAGAGATGCCCCCAGGATTCAGGAAGAAAAAATGAGAGATCTTCCTCTGCTTTCAGGAAACAGAACTAGACCCAGGTAAACGCTGAGACTGGTGAACATAGACTTACTCAGCTTCTCCCTTTTTGCGCTCCATTGACTCTTCCCAGTCCCTCCTGTGACAAATCCCTGGATCCTTATGTTATCCTCCCATCTGCTTCCTGAATCGGAGGCTTCCAGCCTTTAGGACTTTACGGTCAAATCCCCCGCAGTGATGTTCATGATGATGAAGATAAAGCTTTCATCAGATTCTCAAAAGGGTCAGGAGAGGTTGAAGACAATTGCTAGGAGCCTTTCCTCTGGCACCCCATTCTGGCCTACCTCCTCAAAATGCTGTGCTTACAGATGCTCTGATTTTCATCTTCCACCACGAATAAACACTGGCTCTCTTTCCCTGAATCTGATCCTAGTGGAGTGGGTGTAGAAAACCAACCTTTTGGACTAATTCATACCTAAGCTATGAAGGAGTGATGGCCTCACTGTGGGCATTCTGACAGGGATAGGATAATTTTAAATGCTTCTCTGATGAGTGAGATTTCAGATAAGGTGATGAAATTAAAGGAAAAAGTAGTAGATAATATATGCTGGAGCAAGAATGGTTCAGCCTCCCTAAGCTATTTTCTTGCTTTTTGATGTTTTTTAACTCCACAGTTTCCCTAGAAGTGTCGAGGTTTCTCTCTGAGTTTTCCAAGGCAGAGCGGATTATGGGGCCTTTCAGAGGTAGACTGCACGTATTTGTAGCAGCAGCTGTGTCTGTTTCAGGACGAAGGACCTCCGCATCCATCATCTTATTCTATCCTCACAACAGTACTACGAGCTGGCTATTGTAGCTCCCATTTTACAGCAGAGGAAACTGAGGCTTGATGAGGTCAAGTAATTCACTGCAGTTCTGCTGGCTAGGTACAGGGGGCACGTGTGCGTGCGAGCATGCTCAGTCGTGTCCGACTATTTGTGACCCCGTGGACTGGAGCCGGCCAGGCTCCTCTGTTCATGGGGTTTCCCAGGCAAGAATACTGGAGTGGGTTGCCATTTCCTCCTCCAGGGGATCTTCCCTGACCCAGGGATCAAACCCGGGTCTCCTGCCTGACAGGCCGACCACTGAGCCACGTGGTAAAATTCTTTACCACTGAGGGGTCAGTGAGACTTAAATCCAGATCTTGTCTCCAAGTAGCATGCCTTTTGCATAAACTGTTTTATATGCTGTAAGAGGCACCACCATTCTAAGTCAGCTGTCGATGCAGCCTGTAGGTGGGTGTCTGACAGGGGTAGATGCCCTCTTCCTTTAGACTTAATGCCACGCTAGGCACAGGGAAGCAGGCAAGGATGTTTGCTGAGTAACTGACGGCAACACTGAGGTGCAGAGGCAACCGACTGACTCTCTCCTTCACAAGTCCTCCTTGGCCGGGAGCCTGCGTGCAGGGCACATGCTGTACCTGGGCGACCTCCAGTAGGGATGAGCCCAGCATGTGAGGCTCCAGCCCTGCGGGTGAGAACAGCTGGGAACCAGACAAAGAGTCTCAGAGACAAGAATCATGAGGTATACACCGATGTGTGTAGCAGCATCACTCACAGCCAAGAAGGTGAAACCCAAATGTTCATAAAGTGATGAATGGATAAACAAAATGTGGTCTATCTACACAATGGGATATTCATACACAGAAATGAAGCACTGCCATATATTACAAGAGGGTGAACCCTGAAAACATCATGCTAAGTGAAAGAAGCCAATCACGAAAGATTCCATATCATACAATTCCATTCATGTGAAATATCTGGAATCGGCAAACCCCTCGAGACAGAAAGTAGACCACTGGCTTCTAGGGGTGGGCAAGTGATGGCTAATGGGTACAGGGTTTCTTTCCAGGATGATGAAATGTTCTGGAATTAGACAGTGGTGATGATTACACAATTTTGTAAATATACCTAAGGCCTCTGAACTGTACAGCTAAAAAGAGTGGATTTTATGGTAATTACATTTCAATACCAAAAGAATCAAGCAGAGAAGGCCCTTGGCGCTTTAGTGCATTCAGTTTTTGTGACTGTAGCCAAGTGTATCTGAGGGCCCTGGAGCAAGGTCGTCAGCTCCGTGGGGTGGGGCCGAGGTGGCAGCAAGCAGAGGGCAACCCTGGCGAGATGTATGCCAGGCTGGTGAATGTGGAGGCCAAAGGAAGAGGAACGGATGAGATAGTCAGGCAGCCTCACTGTATCTGGAAACTAGAGTCGGGCTAACAAACCCCACACCTGTTCCAGGATGGGGCTCTGCACCTCGACTGAGAGTTGGGGTCCCCATTTACTTTAGCTCCCCTTTGACTGCCCTGGCGGCTCAGATGGTAAAGCATCTGCCTACAATGCAGGAGCCCCGGGTTCGATCCCTGGGTCAGGAAGATCCGCTGGAGAAGGAAACAGCAACCCACTCCAGGACTCTTGCCTGGAACATCCCATGGACTAGAGGAGCATGGCAGGCTCCTCCAGTCCATGGGGTTGCAAAGAGCTGGACACGACTGAACGACTTCACTCACTTTACTTTACCCAGACTTTGTGTGGGAGCCAAGAGATGCTGCTATTTCTTGAGCCAGTGGAGAGGCGGTACATCCTAGTGGGAAGAAACTAGAGCCACGCAGACCTGGTTTCAAGTGCGGTCACCTTTTGTAGCCTGGTTTTGTAATTGGTAAAAGGAGGATGGTAGCAGTACTACATCCTAGGCTGGCTGGGCAGGTGAAATGAGACGACGCAGAGAGAAGCTTGGCCCGCACCCGGCAAGCTGCAGAGGCTACTGGGGTAGGGGGGCTCCTTTGGTGGTGGTGGGGCCGCTGGGGCTTGGCTTCCTCTCCAGGATCCTCCCCTGGAGGTTTCCTCTCTAGGATTACACAAAACATTCTGTAAAGTGGCTCCTGTGCCTGGATGGCAGCAGCAGAGAGCTGTCACATTTTTGATGGAAATGCGGAAGGATGGTGGGGGGAAGCTGTGATCTGGACCAGAGGGGATGAGGGCAGAAGTGGGGACTGGGGAGGCTGGGAAGAGCAGCACCCCTCCCTCCCTCCTCCACAGAGGGCACCCTCTGCCAGGGTTTCTCACCGGATCTGAATTTGCAATGGAATGATTGCTTCTAGCAGGAATTTAGCTGCTTTCAGCCAAAATGCAATAGCAAGAAAATCTCACGGGATTCTTTGGGGACCCAGAAGCAAGGAACCAATGGATGGAACCATCCCAATCTCACAGCAGCCTAACAGCAAAAAGGCTCGGGGGTTGAGCCTCTATCTCAGGAGCACGCTGTCATCTGAACATATTTCTGGAGTTGCAAGTGCCACAGCACAGTGGAAAGGACAAGAAGTCTCGGACACAGGGTGAAAGGAATGAAAGAATACTAACTTCTGCCTGAAGGAGAGAAGAAAACAGAAAACCAGCACCTACAGAAGAAGTTCTAATTGATATCTATTAAACAAGTCTGCATGTTATACCATGCTCTCCCTTTCTGCTGTCAACCATTAGAACTGCTGTTTACATCCTGAAAGCTTAGGATGAATAGCTTACTTTGTAGAATGTTTATTAGCCAATTTATCTGCTTATCAGGAAGACAGCAGTTTTGCATTGACTAGTTTATGCTACTTCTGTGTGTTACTGTAATTATGGAACTTAATTAACTATTCTGTAAACCATGAAATATGAGTGCAAAAAGCAAGAGTTGTTGCTAGGAAAACTAAGTGGAGTGCTTTGGAAAGACTCCAGAGTCAAATTCGCTTAAAAGTGAGATCAGGTGAGACAAGTGAAAGAGACTGAGATATACAGTAAAAATCTAAAAAGACCCTACAGTCAGGTTACTTCCCCAAAGCCAAAGTTCTTATTCCATTTTAAATAAAGGTAAAATTTATAGACGCTGTATTATAGGATAAATATGTGCAAATAAAATGACAGACTTCAATCAGAAAATGACTTTGTTCCTATATCAAAACATTAGCAAACAAATATATTATATGTCTTTTAAATCAAAGTAAAATGTATCTTTCCTTGCCTTGCATGCATGTGTGCTCAGTGATGTCTCTTTGTGACCCCATGGACTGTACCTCCCCAGGCTCCTGTGTCCATGGGATTTCCCAGGCAAGAATACTGGAGCAGGCTGCCATTTCCTCCTCCAGGGGATCTTCCCAACCCAGGGATTGAACCCACATCTCCTGCATCTCCTACACTGACAGGTGAGTTATTTACCAGTAACTCACCTGGGAAGCCCACAGTGGAATACTACTTAGCCATAAAAATGAAATAACGCCATCTGTAGCAGCATGGTTGGACCCAGAGATTGTCATACTGAGTAAAGTAAGTCAGAGAGAGACAAATACCATGTGATATCATTTATACATGGAATCTAAAATAGGACACAAATGAACTTGTCTACAAAACAGAAGCAGACTCGCCGACCTAGAGGACATACTTGTGGTTGCCAAGGGGAAGTGGGGATGCAGGAGGGATGGGTTGGGAGTTTGGAATCAGCAGAGGCAAACATCGAATGGATAAACAACAAGGTCGCACTGTATGGCACAGGGAACTATATTCAATATCCTGTAAACGACAGTGGGAAAGAATATGAAAAAGAATAAATATATGTATAACTGAATCACTCTGTTGTACAGCAGAAATTAACAACATTGTAAATCAACCATACTTCAATCAAATAAAATGAAAATGAAAATGTATCTATGTAATGATTGTTCCTTTCTTCAACAAACTTTCCAAATAACCAATCAACAAATTAGTTGTCTTGCATTGGATATGAGAACACCTACTGATATTGAGATCTGCCCTTATTCATACCTTTTCTATCCTTCCTTCCTAAAACTGGGCAGCTACTATGAGCCTAGCACAACATTGCCACAGAGCCGTATTCCCCAGCAACTGTATAGAGTTGTTCCTCAAAGCGACAATGAAAACGAGTATGACTCAGAGTGATCAAATGTCTGGGGAAAGCTTCAAGCCATGCCCTCTCTTGCAAATTCATGAAGCCCTCTAGTACACTAAGGGTAAAGAAATAAGCTAAACTTCGTATAACCCAGATTTTCCTAAACCTATTTCATCACGCTACCCTTTCTTGGGAGCAACACCTATAATATCCCGTAAGATACACACTTTGGGATCGATCAATGCTTTGGGGCCCATAGAAGAGGTATCATATATGATCCCTATTCTTGAGGAATTTACTACTGAGTCAGACATGAAACATGTAGACTGGACCCACAGATATATATACCGAACAAGTAAGTAACAGAGTTAGTCAATGCATTTTTAGGATCAAGTGAGAACCAGTAGGCATCACAGATGAGAACAGATCAGTCAGCTACCTCTAAATAACTTTCACAAATGTTGAGTCTTAGCCTAAAAACCCTGCTCATGGTCTACTCTTCTAGAAAGTTCAGAGAGAACTCACATTTCTTTTTTTTTTTTCAAAGAGAACTCACATTTCTTAAGTGCGATTGTGTGTCAGGCATGGCTCTTTATATATGTTATTTCATTTAATCTTCACAACTGTGGGAAATGAGTTACTATCTCCTTTTTCAAAGAAATAGAATGATTGCACAGCTAGTGGAAGGGCCTCAATTCACACCTCTGTCTGTCTGGCTTCAAAGCCTGTCTTCTTTTCACTGTGCCCTGTGACCAAGAGCTTTCACAGTGCCTTTCCTGAGCTGGTGTTTAGCGGGGGCTGTGTGTCGGCCTGTATCAGCAGAGCCAGCCTTGGGCCTGAAGAGGACAGCTTGCATGCTGAGTTACTAGAGCCCAGACTTCTCCCCACCCTCTTCCTCCCCCTCATCCAGAAGTTCTGAGTTCTGACTTTAAAGGCAGAAGGGTCACTCCCTTGTCCTGTCTCCATGACCTCTGGGGGGAGGACTTGCCAATGTCAAGTGCTTTATCCACAGTGTCCACTCTGAGTGCACTCTGAGCTGCAGAGGGCCTGGGGCGGGTGACAACCTCACTCTAGCAGCTCAGCAGGTGCCCCCCATCGTCCCAGGTCCTTCTGCAGCTCTGACCTGGGGCCTTCCTTCCCCTCTGTTTTGCGCTCAGCTGCTCTGCTCTCTCTCCCCTGTCTGGCTGGAGATGGCCGTGGAGTGGAAGGCAAGGACCCTGAGCTATGGAAGGGGCTGGGCAGGAAGGGGTGAGAGGCAGGACATTGACCTGAAGTCCAAGGTCAGCGGGCAGGCACAGCCAGGAGGGATGGATGCTGTGACCTTCTGTCTCAGGCTGAAGGCTTAACTCGGCGGGTGGGGGAGCTGCCATTTGGGGGTGGGAGGCAGCTGAGGTGATGGGAATCAGTGGGGGTGCTGGCCTGGATGCTGGGCTCCTGGGCAGTGGGGTGGGGACTTGTCTTGCAGCCTCCTCTCCCTACTACACTTGCGTTTTCTCCCCTGAAAAGCAAAGTTGTAGATGTGTTCACAGTCTTCAAAAATGCACTGGGGGCTGGGGACAGGGGAGAGAAGTCAGCTAACACTTTTTAAGACCCAGGACACCAGGGCCTCCGCACTCATTTCATTCCTGCATCATGATCTCCACAAGAGATGAGTGTGGCCAGACTGCAGAGGATTGACGGAAAGCCTAGATACGAAGCCAGGTTTGGTTGCCCCAAAAGCCTACATGTTCCCACCATCCCCACTGCCCTACACATTCTCACAGCTTGACACAGGGGGCTCCTGCTATGGCCGGGGGGTAGCCTGGGTGCTGCAGACATGGGTGTGATAGGTCAGCACATGGACATAAAACCTCCCCGACAGAAGCCCTCTTCCCCGGGGAGGTGGGGGAGCTGGAGCTCAGCACAGACTCCGGGGTCTCAGGGCCACCACAGCCCTCTGCTCTCTGCCCGCGTGGAAAAGACAGCAGGCAGGGGACCTGGGCACCCCCACCACGAGCTCTAGGTCCTGAGTTAGAGGAAGAGGCTGGGCCTGGCCCTGGCTCCCTGGCTTCTTCACTAGGCTCCAGGCATCTCTCCAACCTCCTCTCCTCACCTTAACCTTCAGCCTTCCAGCTCCTTCTCTCCAAACTTGGTTATCGTCTGTGCCCAAGGTGGTGCTTTCAAATGGGCTTCCTCAGCAAAGTGCTGGGGCGACCCCAAGTCCCCAGAGTCTGGGGGAGGATGTGGCTACTGGTGGTAGATGCAGAGCTCTGGTCGTATCCAGCACCACAGAGCGATGCTGGCCATCTGCTGGGTGGGCAGGCCCCCCGCTTCCGGGGCAGGGATCCTCAGTTCAGTTCAGTTCAGTCACTCGGTCGTGTCTGACTCTTTGGGACCTCATGGACTGCTGCATGCCAGGCCTCCCTGTCCATCACCAACTCCCGGAGTTTACCCAAACTCATGTCTGTTGAGTTGGTGAAGCCATCCAACCATCTCATCCTCTGTCATCCCCTTCTCCTCCTGCCCTCAATCTTTCCCAGCATCAGGGTCTTTTCAAATGAGTCAGCTCTTCGCATCAGGTGGCCAAAGATCCCCAAATCCTGGGCCTTGGCTCCATGGCTTTTGGAGGCTCTCCCATTTCAAATAAAGGGCTGATGATTAATTAATTAGTTCCCAAGATCCACTGACTTTCTCTTCTCTCTGAACAAAGAGCCTCCCTAACTTCTGGTTCTTCTCCACACTTTGCCAGCCAATATGTCTACAGCCCTAAGCCTGGTATTTATCTTCTGTCTGTGTGTCTATTACTGCCATGCCAGGCCAAGAGCTTGCAGACCACCGGGAGCCTGCCTGTGCTTGAAGATTCTGCCTCCCCATCCCAGACACACATACACACACACACACAGCCCAGACAGAGTCACCAGCTTTATTGCTCCAACCCTTGTATGATGCAAGAAGGACACAGTTTTGAAGTCACTCCTGATACTCAACCCAAGGCTTATCTGTTGCAACTTACCGTGCACACAAACACAGCCACCGTCATGCTAGATGCACACAGCAGGCGCTTTACAAACCCACGCCCCCTGCAGTGGAAGCTCAGAGTCTTAACTGCTGGGCCACTGGGGAAGCCCCTATAAACATTACTCTTTTTTTTTTTTAGTGAAAAAAAATTTTTTTGGCTGCGTCCCATGGTCTGTGGGACTAGTTCCCCGACCAAAGACTGAACCTAAGCCACCTGCCTTGGAAACACAGTTCCTTAACCACTGGGCCATCAGAGAAGTCCCCCATAAAGCTTAGGCTGCATCATCATCTCATGAAAGAGACCCAAGAAAACAACTGCTCCACCTCTCTGAGCTGAGCTGGCTATCTGATGCTAGGATTTCAGCCTGGGCTGCCCACCCCGGGGTAGGGGCGGGCTTAACCATGGCTCGGCAGTCCACACTTCCTCTGGCTGCTCTGATCAGAAGGAAAGGGATGCACACCCTCTGCTCTGCCCCCAGCACCAAGGACTCAGGAAACAGGAGGGTTTGACTGGAGAATCAGCATTTTCTTCCACGGGAGAGGACAGGGGTGAGTGTGGCTGCCCCAGGAGCAGTAGCCACAGCCCCGCCCCACAGAATCCCACTCTGTTCACGAAACACTGTCCACTTGCCCACAGCTTTACGCTCTTCAGAACATGTCCATCCCCATTCCCTCATGGACGTCATATTCTTTTGAGGCAGTAGCCACAAGCACTGGAGGAATCTCCAGCTTTAGGTCCCATTCAAGCCTCCCGCTACCCTGGCCTCTGGAAGATGGTATCCCTACAGGAGAGCCTCTCTCTGAGGCCAAGCCCTCTGGAGATGTGGGAATCACGGGCTGGTGTCCCAGGGCTTATTCATACCCCACACTGCAACTCCACACCCCAACACACACACACTCACCATGAGATGCTGGAAGAGCCAAGAACGCATTATATTGGTGGCATGCTTGGGCAAGACTCCTCGTTTGTTCTTGGACTTCTTATCCTCATTGTCCAGGAGGGAGGTGAGGTCAAGGTTAACCTTCAGGGCACGTGGAGAAAAAATCAGCATCAGCAGCCTGGCGGGCCAGCAGCTAGGGACCTGTTGCCATAGAGACGGCAGGCTCTCGCCGCCAATCCCCTGTCCCAACTCATTCTGAGGGTCCGGGGAGGTCACCTCTCCTGTCATCTGGCACCAGCCCCTCAGGGAATGGGAGAAGGGAAGAAGGAGAAAGAGGAGAAGGAGGAAGAGGGGAGGAGGGGTAGGGGGATGAGAGAGGAGACAGAGGAAACAGGCACATGCAGAAGGTATAGGAGAGAGGTTCGCCGTAAACCATCCAGAGGTTGTTAGCATTTCTGGGGTACGTGAGCTTTTTTGGAGGGCTTTCCTATCCGTTAGCACGGTCAGCCCTCACATCAGCTCTGTAGGCTGGTAGGGCCGTGGGCAGCTGATGTGAGTCCCTCTTCTATGGAGAAGAACTCAGAGGCTCAGAGGGCTCACCTGACCTATCCAAGATGGCGGAGCCAACGTCAGCTCTCCAGCCTCTGCCTTCAGATCTTCCCATCCCAGCCTGGCCTCTGTGTGTGCCCTCCACCCCACTGAGCTACAGACTGGCGTGGAGTGCAGAGCAGGAGGGGCAAGTGTAGGATCCCTCCACGTGACCCTGAGAGGCACTGAGATCTCAGGAGCTGGTAGAACCTTTCAATGCCCACCTTCTTGCCCGTCAGATGGGGGTGATGATACGTCTCTGGGAAGTGATGGGAGGCGAGGGAGCTAGTGGCGGAAAGCGCCTAGCAGACGGTGACCGGGCACGGAGCCCTCCCCACACCATGCACATGTGCACACACCTGCACTGCACACACACACACACTCACCTGTGTGTTCTGGATCTGGATGGCTCCCTGGGGGATTGCCTGGGTGACCACCTGACCCTGGGAGGTTACCATGGTAACCGGCTGGTATAAGGCTCCACCTGAGGAGACAACCAGTTTTGGGGTCCCCTGCCATAGGGATGGGTAGGAGTGAGGGCAAGCAGGGCTCCCAATCCACTTGGCACTCATGTGTAAACACTCTCTACTCTGGAGGCCTTCAACCCCTGTGGGGGAGGGGTGGGAGGGGGTGGGGTGCAGAGAAGAGAGTCTCTGTGTGTGTTTGGGGGGGAAGGGTCTTAGGGTGGGGTTCATGAGACTACGACCCAAATTTGTTCCAAACCACCATCATCAGGTCTTGCTAATGATCTGTAAGCTTACGGAACACTTTAGGCAAGAAACTCAGTTGGGAGCCCCTCCCTTGGCAGGGGGCACCCCCTCCCACATCCTAGGACACTTTGTTCAGTGTCTTGCCCCCCACCAACCCTGGAATTCCCTCAGGGCCACCCACTCTCCTCCCAGGGGTGTTCCCCAGAATCCCCTGCACAGACCTGACACCACTTGTGAGTTGACGGTTGTCATGGCGATGTTGCCCTGCTGGAGCGCTGAGGCTGGGACCACAATCCCCTGGGGGTTATTGGAGACTCCAGACATGGAATTGGGGGAATTCTGCAGGAGGTCCTGGCAGCAAGGGAGGCGTGGTTTGTGACAGTGTCACTAAGCGCCTAGCTGCCACAGCCCCAAATTCCTCCTCTCCCCTCCCACTTCCTGCCTTCCCACCTCCCGCTCCTCCCAGACCCTAAGCCAAAAGGCGATTCTCCCTAGAAAGTGTGAATAAGGAGACTCAGCCTTACAAACGACCAACCGACAAGAGTCATCCGCTGACCTATTCCACTCCCCTGCGAACGTGAGACAGAAATTATCCCCCACACCAGTGGTGCCTGCCTTGGCTTCACCGTGGAAGCTCCAATATTGATGCCTGGGTTCCATCCCCAGACATTCTAACTTAATTGGTCAGGGGTGTGACCAGGGCTCTGCGGGGAAAGTGCATGTTGAAAGCTCCGGGTGACTCGGATGTCAAGCCAGGGCTGGGAACCGGGCTTTACCTGCTCAGCACGCACTCATCCTTCACCCTCAGCTATCTCCAGAAGCCTCCTGCCACCAAGAGCCTTGCTGCTCAGTGCCCGTATCACAGCATTTATGACAAAAAGCTCCACACAAATCAGCCTCCAACGTACTACCTGTACTTAGCTCAGATCTGCCGTATCATGGCTACTAAAATATTTGCTGAATAATAATAAAAATAGCCACCTGTCCTCTTCATCACCCGTCTTCCAGGGCATCCCATAGGAGCGTTCCCTCAGCTGGGGGCACATCTCATCGGCTCCTCCCGCCCCCCTTAGGCCCCCAGCACAGAGCCCCCTGAGGAGGCTCACTCCCCACACTGTCACCTGCTGGCCCCTTTCCTGCAGACAATCCAAAGCAGCTAAGGGGGCCTTTTTTTTTTTTTTCTGGCACCCTCATCATTGCCACCTAAGAGCCGGGCAAAGAGTGCTTAGACTCTGACATAGATGGACAGGAAGCAGGCTCAGCTGAGGGCCTCCAGGAAGGGGCAGTGAAGCCTCCCTCCTTGGCCACTGGGCGCCCTGCTCCGCTAGGGAGGGTTTGTGAGGAAGGAACTGGGTGTGGGGGTTGGGGTCTCTAGGTTTCATTTGGAGAAAGCAAGGCAGGCATGGATGGGGGAAAGTAAGTGAGCCTGAGAAGACCCACTGGGGTCACTGAGCACCCCCCAACCACAGTTCTTCCTGTGAAAACAATACTTACACCAGTAACCTGCTGGCTAGGATGGGCATTCCCATGCCCAAGGCCTGGAATCACAGGCCTGAAGCTTTTAGGATTTAGACAGGAAAATGGTTAAGAAAAGGGACAACAAGGTGATCAAACCAGTCAATCCTAAAGGAAATCAACCTGAATATTCATTGGAAGGACTGATGCTGAAGCTGAAGCTCCAATATTTTGGCCACCTAATGTGAAGAGCCAACTCATTAGAAAAGACCCTGATGCTGGGAAAGATTAAAGGTAGGAGGAGAAGGAGGTGACAGAGGATGAGATGGTTGGAAGGCATCATCGACTCAGTTGCATGAGTGTGAGCAAACTCCGGGAGACAGTGAAAGATAAGGAAGCCTGGCGTGCTGCATGCAGTCTATGGAGTCACAAAGAGTCAGATGTGACTGAACCTGACCGTGGTTAAGAAAGTTGGGGGGAAAAGAAAGCCCCCAGCTCCCTAGCTTTGGTTTTAGGACCTGACGAGCTTGGACCATCAGCTGCAGGAAGATCAAGAGGGTGGAGCAAGAAGTGTGTGTCTGGAGCAAAACCTGGAGCCAGTGACTGCAAACCTGGAGCCACAGACCAAGAAAACATGTCAGGGGCTGGGGGACAGCTGTGGCACGTCACTTCCCGGACCCTGGCTCCCAGGAGCTGGCTGAGCCTTGCAGGTGGAGGCAGTTGGTACGGACAGTCTCACTTGATTCAGCTGCTTACCCACCCTTGGCATCTTCTCCAGAACTGCCTTTTTTACCCTCCTGGACTGTCCGGCCCAGGGCTGAGGAGATCAAGCTATAAATAAGCAGTCGTGGGACTGGAGTCTGGCTCCCCCTCCTCCACGCCTGGACCTCCCATCTGGCTTCTGATGGGGTGGGGTGGGGGAGGAGGCCTTGCTTCCCCACTGGGCTCACCTCTGCGGCTGTGACCTTGGGGAAGGGAGGAGGGGCCAGCTCCTGCCTCGCTTTTTCCTTTCTGGGATCTGTGAGGGCCTCCCCGCCAGTGAAGTTTATTCTTTGAGCAGGACTCTCAGCCTTTCCATTTGCACAGCTCAAGTATAACGCTGTCTGACCTGCAGAAACCTAGAAACTGGAAGGGCCCTCACAGTCTGAGTATTCCAGCTCCCTGGGGTACAAACGAGGAACTGAGGCTAAGAAACCCAAACCACTTGCTCAAGGTGCCCTAGGTGGGTACACAGCCTCCTCACAGCCCTCCTTCACCCACAAACACTGTACCCCCACCTCGGGTCAAGAACTGGGCGGCAAGGTGTTCCTGGAATCACAGGGGTTCAATGAACATGAGCAGGTGAGCAGATAAAAACAACCCAAATCCGGACATACAGAGGCAGCATGGGCACCCGAGGAAAGGATGGTGGATCAGGAGTTAGCACATCATGGCTCTTTGATCCCATGGCAACCCACCCCAGGATTCTTGCCTGGAGAATCCCATGGACAGAGGAGCCTGATGGGCTATACAGTCCACGGGGTTGCAAAGAGTCGGAAACAACTGAAGCGACTTAGCACGAAAGCATGGCTTTTCAGTGGGCTCGTTATTTATAAGATGTGTCTGGCCCTGTGTTCACATCCAGGAATCCTTGAAGCCTGACTCTTCAGCTTGAGTCTGCTCCGAACTTGAGCTCCCCTCGATCCAGCCTCCCAGCCAACCTTTCTCCCAGGGTGTAAACCAGCACTGAGATTATGAAAAGCTGGGACAAACTTGAAAATTTAAAAAAAAAACTACTTATTTATTTTTTGACTGTGCCAGGTGTTAGCTGCGGCATGCAGGATCTTCAGTTGAGGCATGTGGGATCTAATTCCCTGACCAGGGATCAATCCCAGGCCCCTTGCATTGGGAAAATGGAGTCTTAGTCACTGGATCACCAAGGAAGTCTCTGGAAGGTAAATTTAATAGTTGGGGACAGCCACTCCATTGACACTCACCATAAAACTCATGGCAAATGACTTTTCAATGACCTCTGGTTTGGAACCATCCATACCACGGTGCTCATCATTGAATAAGGATATTTGGGAATTTCCAACATAAAAACTTGTTCCAGACCTTCTTCCATCCCCAAAATAAATCTAGCAAGGTTAGGAAAACACAAGCAAAGCCAGTAAAATAAATACAAGATGTATGACTTGGGATTCAACCAGCACATCTTTACCAGCCAGAGGCAAGAGAGTGAGTTATCACTTGGATCTTCCCTGGCTTATTCACACTCTGACTGGTTCTCAGCCTTGTGGCTTGGTTAGCTTCCGCGCCAGCTTCCCTGGTTTGGGTAACTAAAGGCAATTTACTATTTGGATCAGACCCTTCACTTTCCTACCCTCTCCTCCTACTCTGGGTCTTTGCTGGGAGGTGCTAAGAGGCAGCTGAGTTACATCAGTAAAGGAGTGGAACAGAGAACCTCAGGGGTGGAAACTGTGGGCAGGGGACTGTGCTGACCACATCTTAGCTAGGACAAAGAGAAGAAGCGAAATCTTGGCATCTCTGGGGTCTAGGGAAGGGGTCTTCATCTCGTTGTTGGTGTCGTTGTTCAGTCGCTCAGTCATGTCCGACTCTTTGCGACCATATGGAGGGTAGCCTGGCAGGCTCCTCTGTCTTCCACTGTCTCCCGGAGTCTGCTCAGAATCAAGTCTGTTAAGTAGGTGATGCTATCTAACCATCTCATCCTCTGCTGTCCCCTTCTCCTGTTGCTGTCAGTCTCTTACATTTGTAAACATGAGCTGTTTCACAAACCTGCCTGAGCACTGGGGTGTTTTTAAAGACACAGATTCTCAGGGCCATTGAATGAGACCATCAGCCATCTTGGGTTTTTTTCTTTTCTTTTCTTTTTTTAGTTGTTGGCATGTGGGATCTAGTTCCCTGACCAGGGATTGAACCGAGGCTCCCTGCCTTGGGAGCCCAGAGTCTTAGCCGCTGGACCACAAGGGAAGTCCTAGCAATCTGTGTTTTTAAAAAACCCCTCTCAGATGGTCCCAAAGATCAGCTGGGTTTGAACACTATATTTTTATTATACATATTGAATGTTAGAGAACACTCTCTCACTGTGCTATTTCATTTTAACCTCACCACTACCTATGGGGTCAGCAGAGGAGAGAATTCCCAAATATCGTCGATTCTGTTTGCCTGAGGAGGAGTCGAGGTCCCAAGAATGGAAGTGACATTCTTAAGTCACATAGCTCTCAAACCCAGGTCTTCCAGTCCCAAGCATGGCACGGATGCTGCGGTGGGGAGATGAGCTTTGGAGTCAGTCAGCCAGGCTCCAAGGTAAGCATGGTGTCTGGCACATTTAGGCACCTAGTAAATCATTTCCCACTTCCTCCGGCTAAGGTCACTCCACTAGGGAATGGCACAGCCAGCGTTTAAAACCTGTCCTAGAAGTCGTAGAGCCTTGTGGGTTCCTTACTTAGCAACAGCAGAGCTTCACCCAGAGTTGCACACCTAGCCATGGGGGTCAGTGCCAGCCTCCCTGCCCAAACAGTGTTCCTGGGCCAAGGCCAAGCCACAGAACTCGAAGCTGCAGTCTCTGTCCCAGACGAGCCCCGTGACTTGACTTTGCAGCTATTTCTGGTTCTGCCTTCATCTCCAGCCTGCTAGAGCCTTGTCTCTATGGAGACAAAGGGACTGGGTCTCTGGGGACCATCTCCTGGTCTTTTCTGAAGGAGGAGCTACTATGGCAGCAGCGGGAGGCCCCTGGAGAGAAGATGTTGGCTACGCACACAGTGTTATTATCTTCTTGACAGCTTCCTCCTGGGGCTCATCACACTCCAAACCAGGTGGATGCTACCCCTTCTAGACCCAGATAGAGCTGTTTCCTGCCAGGTTCCTTGGCCCCGTGAAGAGGTGAGAAGCACATTTGGTAGTTTCAGTGACATCCCAACATCCCATGTCTCACATCCCTTGGGTTGTCCAGGAACCAGGGGCTGAAAGTTGGTTATCCAGCCCAGGAGTTCTTTGCCGTGTTCAGGAGCATGGCAGGGGTGTTCCCAATCCTCTGGAAACTGCCAGAAACCTAGGAATCACAGGCATTCTTCCTGGCTTCTCTGCTGGAGCTGTTCCATTGGGTCTCTTACTTTCTAGTAGGAAATGGGCCAAAAAGCTGAAAGCTTAGAGTTTCCCAGGAAGGACATCCTTTGGGGTGTGGACCAGATGACCAAGAGGTCAGATGGAAACCAATGAGCTGGCCTCCACAGGCCTCATCCCTCTCCTGCTCCTCGAGTGCTGTTTCTCAGAGACACAGGCTGAAAGCCCCTTGGGGAGGTGGAGGGGGGGCAGAGGGAGGCAGGAGAGCAGCTTTAGGACAGCTGAGAACTTGTATTCCTTGACACCACCCATGGGCCAGCTGCCGGGCCCTCGGTCCCTGGGGCCACTGGTCATTCTTTCTGACCCACAGTGGTCACTGGGTGAGTTCTACTCCACATTTCATTTCTGGAACAAAAAAAAGATGACTTGTTCAAAAGGAAGTCCTTTTGAACTATGAAAAAGTGAAAGCCTCCATGATTACTTTTAAAAGCAGAGGGTGGGGTTGGGGGTTGGAAATGAGCTGGCATTGACTGTGAAGTCTGACACTGTGGTCTGATGTCAGCCCAGGAGGAGGTGTGGCAGCTCCTCGGACCGCCTTTCCTCACTGTTATTAGGGGGAGGGCTTGTGCTGCCTGGGGAGACTTAACTTCCACTCATGGAAGAAATTCCTGGAACAAACTGTGACGGGAGGAAGAAACGAAGAGTGAAGAAAAGGACTGATTGGAGAAGTTTTCCTTTAAGTTGTTTTGCAATAGCTGGAATTTTTTTTATCGTGTTAGGATGCCTGCGAAACAGGGGAGTGAATTGGATGAACTTGCAAAGGCCCTTCCAGTTGGGGATTTTAGAAAAAAACACCACCACTCCCTGAGATGTGAGTGGGTGGAGGGTATGGGTTGGAGCGGGGGTACAGCGGGAGCGGGCGGCCCCAGCTGTCTGCCATCCACCCCCAGGCCACTAGGGGTCTCTGCTGATCCACCAGCCCAGACGTTACTCCCAAAGCCTCCCCAGCCTCCTAGCAGGACCGGCTTGTGCCTAACTTGCCTGGGCTGGGGGTGGGGAGCCAGTTCTGAGAGCCTGGGTTCTGCTGGGAAGCTTGTCTTGACCCACTCGGGCATGCCCTTGGCCCATCCTCTCAAATCCTTTTTGACGCTTCCTGTTGGCTTGGTACGCTGGGCACACAAGGGATCTTTCTTATACATACGTCTTTTCCCCCTGCTTGGTTGCAGGGTTTTTCTTTTCTTTTTTTCTTTTAGGGAAACAGGGGTCTTTTAATTCCCTCAAACTACCCAGCAAAGCATTGGGTGCCTGAGAGATGCTCGGTAGGTGAGTGGCCTGCCTGAGCTGAGGTCTGGACCTGGTGAGGAGGTTACCGTTGTCCCCAGGCACCCCGTTCCTGGCAGCGTCCCTCCATTTCTGGCAAAGCCAGCGTCCTGTCCTGTCTCGGGCTGGGAAGAGTTGGGTTCCCAAACCCGGGAAGCCAGTCACATGTAAACAAGCCACCTAACCCTGTTCCTGTTCCTCTCCTGGTGGGAGCTGACATCTCAAGGGAAAGGCAGCTTCTGGCCTGCAGGGACACGCAGCAGCTGTTGCTCTTAAGGAACACTCCCTGGGAAGGAGGGAGCCGCTCCAGTTTCTGAGCCTGGCGTGCCCGCACTCGGCGGGGGTCCTGGCCCCTGAGCTGGAGGGTGGGTGGGGTCGTGGGGTGGGGCTAGGGACCCAGAAGGGACAGCCTTAACACCCGTGGAGGAGGAAGGCAGTGGAACTCAGTTTCCTGTCACCTGGGTCGGGGGTATCCCCTTTTCCATCTCAGTAGTGACCTGCAGAGTGGACCACCACTCCCACGCTCGGCCACAAGGCAGAACTTCCAGGGGCTGGCCTGAGGTGCTGGCCCTCTACCCCCTTGGCTTCCTGCTAATCCTGAAAATGACCAACTCCCTGTTGGTCAACTGGCAAGTCCCCTTCCCCAGGCGGGGGTGCAGTGATAATGCCCTTCCTGTATTTTTAGAGAGCAGCCCACCTGCAGAGTGACATCTGGTGGGCCAAGCCGGGTATCTCAGAACTCGGCTCTCTTTGTGGCCACTCCCCTCCCTACTCTCAGTCAATTAGCGAATCCAAATTCTTTCTTCTCCACAATTGGTTTCTCACTCTCTCTCTCATCTCTCAATCCCTGATTGACAGCTAGACAGGGTCATGGCTCTCCACTCAGGGTCCAGGAACCCTGGTTCTCCTTCCTACACGTCACTGAAAAAGTAAAAGGACCTAGGAAATGAAAATGGACTCTGGAGGAATCCATCCCTAACTCTGCTGCTTATTAGGCATGGGGCCTTGAGCCTTAACTGCCCCGAGTTTCCCTTTTCTTGAATATAAAGTGGAGAAAAGAATGTGTACTTTGCAGGCTGGTTGTGAGGAGTAAGTGAGAGGATCTATGTCAAGCACCGAGTACACACAGTGTCTGAGACCAGGGAGCTCAATAAACATGGACGTTTTCTCCCTTTTCTCTGCCAGTTCTCCCTTGAGCGGCTCAAGAGGTAGCAACTTAGTTCATTTATCTCCAATGCATCGTCAAGCCTTACCCCATTGCCCACATTCTCCCCTGAAGGATGGAAGTCTTTGGCAATTTATGATAATCAGACTCAAAGCATAGCCCCCACAGATCTGGCTGCAAGATACTCTATTTGCAGTTAGAGATGGTGTTGCAGTGGTTTTTATGCCCTTGGAACCGAGCAGGTTCGGTAGATACCTGAACAGATGTTTGAGGCAAGAGTTTCCCCCTAAACCCTGGCCTCTTTGCTCCAGGGACTGTTCTCTGTTCCTCCCCCTACTCCAGACTTCTCTTTACACTGGGAACACTCATACCGAGGGCTCCCAGATCATCTACTAACCGCCCTTCACTCACCTGATTGAAAAGAAAAAGTGAAAATGAAAGCTTTAGTTGCTCAGTCGTGTCCAACTCTTTGCAACTCCATGGACTGTAGCCCACCAGGCTCCTCCGTCCATGGATTTTCCAGGCAAGAATACTGGAGTGGGTTGCCATTCCCTTCTCCAGGGGATCTTCTTGACCCAGGAATTGAACCCGGTGTCTCCTGCTCTGCAGGCAGATTCTTTACTGTCTGAGCCACCAAGGAAACTAGAAGCCTAAATAGCCCAAGCTCCCACTGACCCAAGCCTGCCTGAAATGCTCCCTCCCTCAAGAAGTCCTCCTAAAGCCAGTGAAGCTACAGCTTCTCCAATCACATTAGCTTTGAAAATTCTCCTGCCAACCTATCTGATCCCTCCTGAGGCTGGCTCAATCTGTCTCTGGGCAGGAACAGACACGGGCCTTGAGGTGGGGCCTGGGCTTTCCCAGTAGGAGGAAGAAGGATGCTGAGAGGTGACTGGGCAACCTCAGGCCACACACGTGCTTCGCTCAATCCAGACCCCTTCCAGCGGCTGCTTTCCCGCCCTTCCTCAGGGCCCTCTTGCCCCTGAGCACTCTATGCTCACAGAACTTATCTAGATCTTCAGGTGGGACACAAGCTCCCTCCCACCGAGGCTGAGTGCTCATCCAGGAAAATTCACAGTGTTCTCTCAGGACCTAGTGCAGCACATACAGTAAGTGTCCCCCCAGTGCCTGGCAACTGAGTGAGAACTATGGCTCAGCCCGATCAGCCCTGGAAGAGAGCTGAGGTTTAATTTCCAAGGGGAAAGACGGTTTTAGGTTAAATGCAAGCTTGGGCAAGGCCGGCGTGAGGGTCTCTTCAGTGGAATCAAGGAAAGGGAAAGTGTTAGTCGCTCAGTCGTGTCCGACTCTTTGAGACCCCAAGAACTGTAGCCTGCCAGACTCCTCTGTCCATGGGATTTTCCAGGCAAGAACACTGGAGTGGGTTGCCATGCCCTCCTCCAGGGGATCTTCCCAACTCAGGGATCGAACCTAGGTTTCCCTCATTGCAGGCAGATTCTTTACAGTCTGAACCACCAATGAAGCCCCTGGAATCAAGGAAGAGCTTCCTTGCTAAGGATCAACCCACACAGGAAGCCTGGGCTCTGCTGAGTAAGAAGCCAGGGTATCATTAGACACAGGCAGGGCAGGGTGGCTTTCTGGGGAGGGGGAAGACCAGGCTGTGGCCCAAGTCCTTGGAAACCCCGGTTTAGCTCTCCTGCTTGGGAGAAGCAGACTCCTCCACTTGGAACCCCATTCCACCCCCTAAGAGAAAGCTCACGCATCGAAATAGAAGGCCAAGTGGGAGTATGCCCAGACCCCAAAGTGCCAGGTGGGGACAGAGTACGGCATCTGAGGGAGGGGGACCAATGTGCATAATAAAAAATATCTCTCACGTTGCAACACAAGACTGGATGATCAGGACACGGGCAAAAGCATGAGCCAGCAGTTTGCAACAAAGCTAGCTGGTGGCCGGAATGTTGATCCTGTGGATCATGTTCCGGAGGGGAGACACCCCTCCCCAGGCCAGGCTGGCGCTCACTGCGGCTATTTCAGGCTGGGGGGGATTAAGGTCGAACCATGACGAATGTGTGTGCAGATACACACACACACACACACACACACACACACACACGCTCCTTCTCTCTCCTTTCTGGTGCTGACTCCCATGCCCAGACCCCAGGCCTCCCTCCTGCTCTAAGTCTCTCAGCCCCATGGGGCTCTCCTTCCTGGGGAGGCCCAGGGCCAGCCTGCACCCACCCTAGTGAGGCAGAGATTGGAGTCTGGGAATGAGGACGGGGCGACACACACAAGGCATCCTGACCAGCTTCTCCTCTGCACACCCCCAGGACATTGCACTGACCCCACCCCAGCCCCTCTCCTCGACTGCGGTCACCATCTCTCTTTCTATCTCTCTTCTGCCTCTGTCTGTCTCCAGCCTCACTTCCCTCTTCCTTGTCTGTGTCTCTTTGTCTGTGTTGCTCTTTTCCTCCAGTCTTCATCCTCTCCACACCTCCCTCTCAAACATGACCCTTGAGACCTACTGTATAGCACGGGGAACTCTGCTTAATGTTATGTGGCAGCTTTGGATGGGAGAGGACTGTGGGGAAGAACGGATACATGTATATCTATGGCTGAGTCCCTTCACTGTTCACCTTAAGCTATCACAACATTGCTAATCAACTATACTCCAATATAAACATTAAAAGTCTGAAAAAATAATATAGACAGAAAAGCAAAGCATGATCCTTGATATCTGCCTTTCTTTCCCTCTTTCTCCTTATTTCTCCTCCCCTCCTCAGCCTTCTTCTTGCCTCTCTGATTTTTCTCTCTCCATCTTTCTCATCTTATTACGTCTTTCAACAGAAAATTACTGGTTAACTACCACGCACCAGACTCTGTGTGGTTATCGTCAGGTATAGGTATAATAATATATGAAATCCTGACTCTGCTCAAAAAATGTTTGTTATCCAGGAGAGGAAAACAAGGCTTACACAGTGATGATGATGCAAAGTCACGTGTGATATTTACCACATAAATGTCCCGCCATGCCCAGGAGTTAGCTGAGAGAAAGGAAAGTCCAGCTTTGGGGTGGGGTGCCCAGGAGGCCTCTAAGGGGAGAGCAGCCTTCTTACTGCCCTTGGTGAAGAGGCTGGGTTTGGTCCTGCAGAGGTGCGGGGACATCAAATACACGGGTGTGGAAGAACAGTGACGGAGGAGGGCCTTGAATGTCCGGAGAAAGGATGTGAAAACCCTGGGGGGAGGGGCTGGTAATCAGAGTTTTTGAGCAGGAGAAGGGCTTGAACAGTGCTTTCGATGATAAAGCCAGCCGCAGAAGCCTAAGAGGTGTGCGGGTGTGAAAGTGTGTGTGTGTGTGTGTGTGTGTGTGTGTGTGTGTAGGAGGGCCTCGAGGTAGCCACAGAAGAGCAGAATAGGAAGCTATGGTAGTAGCTCGTGTGTAATTACCTTATTTACCCACTGAAGCCTGAACCAAGGAGGTGGAGGCAGAGGCAGGAAATGAAGGGGCCAGTCTGAAAAGCGGCAAACAGGACCACCTCGCTGAGTGTCTTCTCTCTTTTTCAGTGTCTTTGTTTTTGTTGGATTGTCTGAGCTCCTCTTTCTAAGCGAATCAGAGGCCTTTCTGCAGCGGTCACCCCAGGGCCAGCTTCACTGTCAGGCACCCACGTGATGCTTGCAGTGATAGAGATCAAAGTTCCTTCCTCTTCTCTCTAAGCTCAGAGGCACTGGATGCTGGGATCCCCCAGGAGGACTGACTTCTGCAGACAGCATCTCCCATGCCTGGTTCACCCAGCACCCACGTTATCCTTCTCTACTAGTGTCTCCCAGTGACCCTGCTTCCTGCAGGATGAACCTGTCAGCTGCGGGACTCCAACCTTTCGGGGGCCCCTGTGGCTACTAAGCCCCCTGGCCCTCCTTTTTTTCCCCTCTACCCTGGTACACCCCCAATGCCAGAGCTCGAGTTGGGGTTAGAGGGCCCAGAAGGGGAAACCTGGTGCCTCTCCAAGGACCTGATTATTTCCAAAGACTTGTGCTAATTTTCTGATATGATCCTCACATCTCTGTGAGGCACTAAATCCTCATTACTTTTCCTGACCGATGCATTCTAATTAGATCAACACTTAAAACAAATTCACAATAGCCACAGGATGGCTTTCCATCTCATTAACTCCTCACTTATTATTTTCATGAAAATTACTGATAAAAATGTGCATCTCCATTTGGTGAGCCTCACAGCCTCCTCGGCTCTATCTTGCATCTCTCCCGTCACCGGGGCTGCGCAGCGTCGCCATGGTAACCCACAATAATAGAAACTAATAAATTACAAACGAGATGCTCGTTGAGCAATTATTGTCCTCTTTTATGCAAGTTTCTTGCTAATTTTGATCATAAGGGAAAGTACAATAAGACTCTGAAGGAATGAGTCTATTTCAAGAGAATATTAGCAAGCAGAAGCCTGGGCGGCGGAGTTTAGATCTGTAATAAAGTGATTTGGTGATTTCAAGCAAAGGGAAGAGGAAATAAACTTCCTGCCTCGTGTCTCCTGCAGTACTCACTATTGAGTCCCTCAGAGATTCCCTGGGGGTGGGTTCGATGTGACTTTTGTGGTCAACAAGTACAAGGCCTGGCAGGCCTTCTAGAGGTCACCCTGTCCCTTCCCCTGCCTCTGCCAACCTAGAGAAACAGATTATGTATTGGTGCTTAAAATTTACAGGTTAAAAATGGCTTCACCTTTCTTTGGCACTCTTTCCAGCACATCTCACCAATCACTCTTAGAAAGTTCACCTGTCTCCCCAAGCCTGATTGTCTCATGGGTAGAAGGCTACTGCAAGCCTCCTGTGGGGTCTCCATGTGCCTGTCCTGGACTCAGAGCTCAGTGGGAGAAGAAGGTGGTGAGCCTAGGGCCTACACAGACACCAGTGAGTTGGAAAGGTTATCGCCAGGAAGCTTTCACAGTTTATAGGTTTGGGGGAAATATTCTGCCCTGGAGAGAACCCATTCTTTCCTAGAGCACAGAGTTACTGTTTCCACAGTTCCTGGTCCTCAGGATGAAGGTGGCAGGTGAATCTTGAGAGGAGGGGGTGACTTTAGGTGACTTATACAGTGGCCCTGAACCACAAGGAGACAGATGTGCCAGAGTGGGGTGAGCAACTAGAGAATGATCGGGGAAAAGCTGTCCCTTGGGAAGCTTCTGTCTTCTTCTATTAAGTGAGCGGAATTCAGGAGAGGACCACTTCCCCCAAACCCTCCAGCCCAGAACACAAGAACTCATCAAACCAAAGCCCCTGGAGAAGCCCAGGGGTGGTGCTGGCAACTCTGATTCCATTCCCAGCTCTGTCCTGCCTCATCCTCTAGCAAAACTCTCCATCTCCTTAACTTTTGTGCTCATTTCCTGGGATCTCTTGGACCCAGAAGCCAGGAATCACTTTGAACATTGTCCCTCTCAGACCTAGTCATTTTCTAGGGAATATTGATGCCCTGGCATGGTGAGCCCTGGGCTTTAGAGAGTCTGGCTGCCTGAAAATAGCAGGAGGAATGGACCAGAGGATAGATCTCATGAGGAAAGGATCCAGTGACTGTAAACCATTTTCCTAGGTCTCCATGGGACCTTCTGATACCTGGCTTTGGAGCCTGGCTAGGAGAGAGGACCGAGTGCTCTGTGTTACCTGTGAGTGAAGGTTTATGGAGGGCTGGTTGGGGGAGTAGGGCCCCCCGAGGTCGTTCCTGAGCAGATTATCACTGTGCATCTTGGTTTTGAGGCAGGTGATGTACCGGTTACAAAAGTCCTTGCAGAGTTCATTGACTTTCTCCAGCTCCAGCAGGTGGATTCTTAGCACCTGGATCGCCTTCACCATCTGCGGAGAGGGAGGACAGGTGAGCCCAGGTGTGTCCAGATTCCAGTCCCCTCACTGCCTTGACCCTCAAACCCCAAGCACACCAGAAGAGAGAAGCCCGTTCCTGCTCTGGCAATGAAGGATTTAAATTCTCTCTGTGGGTACATGCTGATTGTTAGCTTGTATTTTTAAATACACAGTTTTGGTGTTTTTTTTAACTTAAAAAAAAAATCTATACACAGCTACCCTGGGTCTTTTTCGCTGCACGCAGGCTTTCTCTAGTTGCGGTGAGAGGGGGCTACTCTCTAGTTGTGGTGCACAGGCTTCTCATTGCAGTGGCTTCTCTTGTTGCGGAGCGCAAGCTCTAGGCACTTGGGCTTCAGCAGTTGTGGTGTACGGGCTTAGTTGCCCCGAGGCATGTGGAATCTTTCTAGGCCTGGGATTGAACCCATATGCCCTGCATTGGCAGGCAGAGTCTTATCCACTGGACCACCAAGGAAGCCCCTGTTTACTTTTTTGAGCCTCCTGTTATCATAGCTGTCCTGAAGGCAGATGTGCTATTCTGAGAACAGCCTTAGAGATGCAAGGCCACATCTCCAGCTCTGCGCCTGCCTGTCTGTGTGGCCTTGGTCAAGTGCGTAAGTTCTGCACCTCACTGTCTGACAGCTGGGGGCAATGACGCCCTTCCTGACAGCTTGCAGGTTTGCAGAAAGGAGCATCTGAGGGAAGGCACATGATGCGAGGGGTGTGGCCCTGAACAGGCAGGAGGAAGGCAGAGATCCGAGCTCCTTGTAAGAGCCCCAAGAGGTCAGGGACCGGCTATTCTTAAAGGCGTGGTCTGAGTGCCTCATGTGACGCCAGTCACCGTGCAGACACCCCATCAATGCCTGTTGACTGACCGCATCATCCAGCGTGACTGAGCTGGGTGCTGGGATACTCAACTGTCTGCGGTGGCTTTTTCCATGCCCTTCGGGAGGTTGTACGTGAGCCTGCCGCCTCTTCAAATGGACCTTCCTAACCTTTCAAGGCAAGAGGCTATTTCTCAATTGAAGCTTTTCTTTTTACTGTTGCTATTATTATAAAAAGAAAGCACTGTGGGAGGTAAGGAACATAGAGGATGAAAAAGGCTGCCCTGATCCAATCACCCTAAAAAATGATGAGTTTTTTGGAGGGGTTTCACATGCACATATGTCAACATAGTTTCAGTCACTTTGTACATGCAATTTTGTTTCCTGTGTTTCCCCTTAGTTTACCGCATGTATTTTTCTAAGTGGCAACATTGTTTTCTCTATTCTTGCTTCTAGCCTATGGGCTTCTAGAAGGGAGAAGTGGCGTCTAATATGCTCATCCTATTATCATGGTTATTAACACATGTGGATACTGAGTATATAGTTCTCGAATGGGTAAAAGTTATTGAGTAAATATATTTTAAATTATTGCATACCATTCCATGCAATAATAAAGATAATAATATAATAAAATAATGAAAAACATAATAAAAATTCCATGGGACTTCCCTGTGACTCAGATGGTAAAGAATCTGCCTGCAATGCAGGAGACATGGGTTCAATCCCTGGGTCAGAAAGATCCTCTGGATAAGGGAATGGCAACCCACTCCAGTATTGCTGCCTGGAGAATTCCATGGACAGAGGAGCCTGGTGGGCTTCAGTCCATGGGGTCACAAAGAGTCAGACACAACTGAGTGACTAACACAGCAATAACATATCATTCCATGTATGTGCCCTACTTAGCCAATTCCTTATTGTTGGGAATTTAGGTTAATTCCAATTTTTCAACTTTATAAAAAATGTTAAGTGGCTATTTTCCAACTTTACAGCTTATTAATGCTTCTTCATTATTTCCTTAGGACAAGATCCCAAAAGTGATCAGGAAAAAAAAAAAATCTATGGACATTCTTTTGGCTTATGGTTCAGTTCAGTTCAGTTCAGTCACTCAGTCGTGTCTGACTCTTTGTGACCCCATGAATCGCAGCACGCCAGGCCTCCCTGCTCATGGTAGATATGGCCAAATCACTTTTCAAATAAAGATGTTGGAGCAATTAGACATCCACAAGCAAAACAGTGATTTTCACATCTTACACAAAAACTAACTCAAAGACCAAAATGTAAGGCATAAAACTGTAAAATTTTTAAGAAAAAAATAAAACACAAGAGAAAATAATCAGGAGAGAGGGCTAGGCAAAGAAGTCTTAGATTTGACACCAAAAACATGACCCAGAAAAGGGAAACTTGATGAATTGAACCTTATCAAAGTGTAAAATGTTTGCTCTTCAAAAGACCCTGTGAAGAAGATGAAAAGACAAACTACAGAACAGGAGAAAATATCTGAAAAACACATATCTGACAAAGGACTTATATCTAGAATATATAAAGAACTCTCAAAACTAACCAGTAAAATAACAAGCAATCCAATTAGAACATGGGCAAAAGACAACATCAGACATTTCACTGAAGAGGATACATAGATGGCAAATAGCCACACAAAAAGATGTTTAGAATTATCAGAGAAGGGTCTTCTCTGGCGGCTCAAACGGTAAAGAATCTTCCTGCAAAGCAGGAGACCCAGGTTCTATTCCTGAGTCGGGAAGATCCCCAGGAGGAGGGGATGGCAACCCACTCCAGTATTCTTGCCTGGAGAATCCCACAGACAGAGAAGCCTGGCGGGCTACAGTCCATGGGGTCACAAAGAGATACGACTGAAGTGACTTAGCAACATGCATGCATCATCAGGGAAATGCAACTTAAAACCATAGTAAGATGTCACCACACACCTATCAGAGTGGTTAACATTAAAAATAGAGATAATGCTAAATATTGGCAAGGAATTAGAAACTGGATCACTCATGTGTAACTGGCGGATATGAAAAATGGTCCAGCCACTCTGGAAAACAGCAGAATAGTTTCTTACAAAACTGAATATATACCATCCAGCTCAGCAGTTGCACTCTTGGGCATTTATCCCAGAGAAATAAAAACAGGTGTTCACCTCAAAACTTGTATATTCAAAGAAATCTTATTTTTAATAACCCCCAAGCTGGAAACAACCAAAATATACTTCAACAGGTGAATGGATAGAGAAACTATGGGACATCTGTATCATGAAATCATACTTAGCAACAAAAACAAACAACCGATATACTCAACTGCTTGGATGGATTTAAAGGGAGTGATGCTGAGAAAAAAAGCCAGTCTCAGGCTACATACATAATGCCATTTATATAACATTCTTTTCTTCTTTTTTTATATATAGAACATTCTTTAAATGACTAAATTTTAGAGATAGAGAACAGAGCAGTGATTGCTAGGGGGTAAGGTGGGGGAGGGAGGGAGGAACTGCTCTGTATCTTGACAATCATAGTGTCTCCATGAATACAAATATGATAAAGTGGCACAAACTAAACACACACACACACATATTGCTATGATTATATGTAAAACTAGTGAAATCTGAGTAAGTTTGGTGGTCATACCATTGTCATTTCCTGGCTGTGAAATTGTTTTCTAGCCATGCAGAAAGGGAATCAGGACTTCTCTATACTAATTCTTACAGCTGCATGTGAATCTACTGTTACATCAAAATAAAAAGCAAAAAGAAAAGAGTGGATGCTTGCCTTCCAAGATGATTTATGCTGACATAAGCCATGTAGAGGCGTCTTTCTTTAATCCCACCCTCCTAACTTTTGGCCAACATTTTGATGCCCAGGAAGACTAGCAAGGGCATCGCTCCCCGAGACTCCTATGGTCACGTTTGTTGAGCGGTAAGCTGTGTGACTAAAAGCCATGGCCACACCCTCTCTGAGCTTCATCAGCATTTCAAGTGGAGAGTGACAGAGGAACCCCCAGACTCTCATCTGGATTGTCTGATAGGTAGGGATTCAGTTCAGTTCAGTTGCTCAGTCGTGTCCGACTCTTTGCCACCCTATGGACTGCAGCACGCCAGACCACCCTGTCCATCACCAACTCGCAGAGTTTACTCAAACTCATGTCCATTGAGGCGGTGATGACATCCAACTATCTCATTCTCTGACGTCCCTTCTCCTCCCACCTTCAATTTTTCCCAGCATCAGGGTCTTTTCTAATGAGGCAGTTCTTCGCATCAGGTGGCCAAAGTGTTGAAGCTTCAGCTTCAGCATCAGTCCTTCCAGTTAATATTCAGAACTGATTTCCTTTAGGATGGACTGGTTGGATCTCCTTGCAGTCCAAGGGACTCTCAAGAGTCTTCTCCAACACCCAGTTCAAAGGTACCAATTCTTCAGTGATCAGCTTTCTTTATAGGGACAGGGATTGTGCTTGGCTAATTAAAGGCTCTTGGAGAATTAGATGAAGTGTCACTCAGAGGCAGAAACTGACAACTGTATATTTTCCTTAGTGATCAATGTAAAGAAAGAGAGGAAAACAATAGAATGGGAAAGACTAGAGATCTCTTCAAGAAAATTAGAGATACCAAGGGAACATTTCATGCAAAGATGGGCACAATAAAAGACAGAAATGGTATGGACCTAACAGAAGCAGAAGATATTAAGAAGAGGTGGCAAGAATACATAGAAGAACTATAAAAAAAAAAAAGATTTTAATAACCAGATAACAACGATGGTGTGATCACTTACCTAGAGCCAGACATCCTGGAGTGTGAAGTTAAGTGGGCCTTGGGAAGCATCATTATGAACAAAGCTAGTGGAGATGATGGAATTCCAGCTGAATATTTCAAATCCTAAAAGATGATGCTGTGAAAGTGCTGCACTCAATATGCCAGCAAATTTGGAAAACTCAGCAGTGGCCACAGGACTGGAAAAAGTCAGTTTTCATTCCAATCCCAAAGAAAGGCAATGCCAAAGAATGCTCAAACTACTGCACAATTGCACTCATTTCATAAGTGGGCAAAATAATGCTCAGAATTCTCCAAGTATAGCTTCAACAGTACGTGAACCAGAACTTTCAAGCTGGATTTAGAAAAGGCAGAGGAACCAGAGATCAAATTGCCAGCATCTATTGGATCATAGAAAAAGCAAGAGAGTTCCAGAAAAACATTTACTTCTGCTTCATTGACTATGTTAAAGCCTTTAACTCTGTGTGGATCACAACAAACTGTGGAAAATTCTTCAAGAAATGAGAATACCAGACCATCTTACCTTACCTACCACCTTACCTGACATGTATGCAGGTCAAGAAGCAACAGTTAGAACCGAACATGGAACAACAGACTGGTTCCAAATTGGGAAAGGAGTATGTCAAGGCTGTATATTGACACCCTGCTTATTTAGCTTATATGCAGAGTACATCATGTGAAATGCTGGACTGGATGAAGCACAAGCTGGAATCAAGATTGTCAGGAGAAATATCAATAACTTCAGATATACAGATGACATCACCCTTATTGTAGAACGTGAAGAGGTACTAAAGAGCCTCTTGATGAAAGTGAAAGAGGAAAGTGAAAATGCTGGCTTAAAATTCAACATTCAAAAAATGAAGATTATGGCATCTGATCCTATCACTTCATGGCAAACAGATGGGGAAACAATGGAAACAGTGACAGACTTCATTTTCTTGGGCTCTAAAATCCCTGCAGATGGTAACTGCAGCCATGAAATTAAAAGGCACTTGCTCCTTGGAAGAAAAGCTATGACAAACTTAGACAGAATATTAAAAAGCAGAGACACTTTGCTGACAAAGGTCCATCTAGTCAAAGCTATGGTTTTTCCAGTAGTCCTGTATGAATGTGAAAGTTGAACTATAAAGAAAGCTGAGCATTGAAGAACTGATGTTTCTTGAACTGTGGTGTTGGAAAAGACTCTTGAGAGTCCCTTGGACTGCAAGGAGATCCAACCAGTCAATCCTAAAGGAAATCAGTCCTGAATATTCATTGGAAGGACTGATGCTGAAGCTGACGCTTCAATATTTTGACCACCTGATGCAAAGAGCTGACTCATTAGAAAAGACCCTGATGCTGGGAAAGATTGAAAGCAGGAGGAGAAGGGGATGACAGAAGATGAGATGGTTGGATGGCATCACCGGCTCAATGGACAAGAGTTTGAGCAAGCTCTGGGAGATGGTGAAGGACAGGGAAGCCTGGTGTGCTGCTGTCCATGGGGTCGCCAAGAGCTGGACACGACTGAGCGACTGAACAGCGGCTCTCTATAGGCACCAAGAACATCTAGCGCCTCCAGCAGTACAATCTCTCGTAATTTTTAAAAATACTTATGTATTTGTCTGAGCCAGGTCTTAGTTGCACCATGTGGGATCTGGTTCCCCGACCAGGGATCAAACCTAGGTCCCCTGCATCGGGAGGGTGGAGTCTTAGCCGCTGGACCAGCAGGGAAGGCCCCACAACCTCCCTTAATTTAACATTATTCTTTCGACAAATAGAAGTCTCATTAAATGCCAAACGCTGCACAAGACCTCTCACTCGAATAAGAAGCCAGTCAGCTTTGTCTCCTCCAGCCAAAATAATCCTAATTCCTTAAACCTTTCTTCTTTTTTCCCTCCCTCTGTTCCTTCTTCCTTCCATCCTTTCATTTCTTCTTTCCTCTTTCTCCGAGCTTTCCTTAACTGGACTATTTTTCCTTTTCAATCAACATTTACTCACTTTTGTGAATACACACACATACATACACACACACAGAGGAAAGTACACATACCTATAGTCATTAAATACTTCTTATGCAAAAAGAATCAGAAAATACAATTAAATAGAACAAAATAAAAAGTAAAAACTATCCAAAATAGCTTTGCTCAGATGAAATACGCGTGCAATGTGTTTAAATCAGATCTGATGCACAGTGGCTGAAAGTGGACCTACCTTTTGGTTTAATAAAGCACAGGTGAAGGATTACTTTTTTATGAGATAACAGACTTGGTTTAAAGATTTAAGAACATAGAGTAAATCACAATGGTATTCCAAGGCAATGAATATGTAGGATCTATTCAGTATTAGAGAAAAAAGTGGGCAATGCCATTAATATGGGGCAGCTGCCTGGCATAGCACAAAGCCTGTGGGATTTACCGTCAGCCCAGATTTGAGTCCAGGACTACTGTTTACAGACTGAGTGACATTGGGCTAATTCCATGACTTCCCTTAGCCTCAGTCTTCCTCATCCCTGACTCACAGGATTTGATAAGGGCTAAAAGAGATAATAATGTGAAAGTGCTTTATAAACCACAGGGAACCAAAGGCATATACATTTTTGCAACCTCTTTTAATGATTTCTAATATCCTGTTGGCTTTTCTATTGCTATTCCATTTTCAGAGAGTGGAAAAATAATCATCCCCAGTTTTTTCTTCTATATTTACGTTTTGTGAATCATCCTCTAGCTTATTTCTAATGCAGTTTTGGGTTTTTGCCTCTAAATCAGAATAAAACTCTGACGTATTAAACTATTTCCCTAAGTGATCAATGTCATGTAAAAGGTTATTCCAAATCTTCTAGTGCAATGAACAGTTCCATTTAATTTAATATCATCATCAACTGTGATGAATGTATCCTTAATTCCTTTTCTCCCAGTTTGGCTTCATCTTTTAGCTTCTCTCCCCACCCTTCTCTTTCAAAATACTAATTAAAAAAACAGCCCTCTTCTTCTAAGTAGCATCCTTCACTAAAGCAAAACAAGATGCAATCTTACATGTTAGTCTCATATCACAGCACATGGGCCCCACATGCCTGTATGCTAAGTCACTTTAGTTGTGTCTGACTCTTTGTGACCCCATGGACTGTAGCCCACCAGGCTCCTCTGTCCATGGGATTCTCCAGGCAAGGATCCTGGAGTGGGTTGCCATTTCCTCCTCCAAGGGATCTTCCTGAACCAGGGATCGCTAAAGTCTGAACCTGCATCACTTAGGTCTCCTGCATTGGCAGGTGAATTCTTTACCACAAGGGCCACCTGGGAAACCTGCATGGCCTCACAAGTCAGCCAAGTCCACAGGATGAGGGCCTCTCTTTTTCTGGAACATCCCATGGGGTAATGTCCTAAATCTATTATTTCCTGTCTGAGTATTTTGAACCAGACCTTTCACTTCATCTGTAACATGTAAGCTGATCAATAATACTTACACTGAAGAGCTGTTGTGAACACTGAATGAGACCCTGTACACACGTATGCTGGGCACACGGTAACTGTGTTGTATGTCGATTATTTGCACAAACGTGCCCCTCCCTCCTCCATCAAGCACTTTTCTGAAAAGTGGCCTCTCTTGTAAGATTGCGACCTCTTCATTTGATAAAGACCTCTTCCTTTGATAATAATAAATCCTTGCCTTTCAAAGCATTTATGTACATAGCACTTTACAATATGCAAAACGCTTCTCTCTCCATTACCTCATTTGAGTAGCATAAACTTGGGGACCCACAGGCAAGGTTATCATTCTCCTGGGGAACAGGAGATCAAGACTCAGGGATTAGGTAACCTGTGAAATTCCAGGCAGCAATTAGGGAGTAGTTCTGCCCTGGAGGGCAGACTCCTTTCTCCCTCTCCTTCTGCAATTTGGGAAGCTGGAATAGTCTGCTTCACGTACAGATGAAGGAATTGGTAAACATGCATTCCTTGAAGTGCTCTGCAGTGCTTCCTGAATGTCACTAGGGCAGCCAAAGCTAAAATCTAATTGGGAATTTTTCCAGGCCAGCCCAGCCCGGCCTGAGCAGTTGGAAGGGTGGGGTCCCTGGAACAAGGCCTGGAACATGGGAGAAAGGTGAAGACCAGGGGCTGGAGACGCCAGATGACTTGGGGACAGGACAAGTTCTTAGGGAGGCTGCCACGCAGAACACGTTAAATACTTTTAAGCCACAATGTGGCACTTCCCCTGCCTCGTCCTCAGACTTTGGAGAGGCCTTGTGGTTCAGGAAAAAGAGGTGGGCTTCAGGAGCTAGACAAATCCCAGCTCTGTAAACTTAGTGACTACAGGGTTCTCAGTCTTGGATTCTCCCTTCTGTAAAGTGGTTATAATGATAACACTTCCCAGGGCTATCTCGAGAATTAAATAGCAGAGCTGGGTGCTAGGAAATAGTGGATTTTGGAGTCTGAGTCTGGGGCCCTCCACCTTCTGGGATGCTCTGCAGGATTCACATGATCTCTGCATTTCCTTGTTCTCATCTGTAAAATGGGATAACAACAGCAACTCCCTCAACATCGTACTGAGGATGGAAGGAGATTTGGCCAGAAAGGAACTAAAGATGAATGCAGAGGGAGTACTAAGAAAAGCTGGAGTCTAGGGCCGCATAATTGCTGAGCGTGGGCCAGGGCTCCGCGCCTGTGTTTGACTCATGTACGAGCTGTGTGATCTTGAGCTATGATTTCACCTCATGTCACAAGATCCTTTTCTTAGTGAAAGTCCTGCCCAACTCTTTGCGACCCCGTGGACTGCAGCCCGCCAGGCTCCCCTGTCCATGGAATTCTCCAGGCAAGAATACTGAAGTGGGTAGCCATTCCCTTCTCCAGGGCATCTTTCTGACCCAGGGATTGAACTTGGTTCTCCTGTGTTGCGGGTAGAATCTTTACCGTCTGAGCCACCGGGCTTCTCTCATCTTTAAGCCCCCTCATCTTAAAATAGGGATAGTAATAATCTGTGCCTTGTGGGTCTGAAAAGAGGATTAAATAAGATAATACAGGTGTAGTGTTTAGGACGACGGCACCTGGCACCCAGTAAGTATGCTATAAATGTTATTTATTACTGGCTTTGATTATTATTTCCTTTCCCTGTTCTGGGGTCTTGTGGGATTTTCTGCTCCCGTCGAGGTGAAGAAGGTCTGGATAGAAGGCAGGAGGGAATGACTCTCTGAAGGGGTGCCGCCTGGGGTCCCTGTGGACCCACGACTCCAGCCTGCCTCCTTCACGTGTCTCCATATTTGCAACCTCTGGCCTCTGCGCCCCACCCCCTTCAGAGAGGGCCCAGGGGCCTGGGGGGCCCCATGTTGGAGCTGGCTTTGCGATCAGGCAGCTCTAATCTGTCCCGTGAGCCCCACCAGAGTCTCATTAAAACGTGCCCCATAAATGTTAAAAAATTTACACATAAAAAAATTCCATGCATGAAACTGAAACCGTACGTTTTACAGCCTCGGTTTGAAATCTTGCATAATATATAAAACCTCGGCCCTGCACTGGGGGCCCGTAAATCAGATTTTATAAAACAAAAAGCTTTTGCCTTTCAAAGGGGTTTGGGGAACTTGCAAATTTTACAAACTGTACCAACTGCCAGTCAGAGGCTGCTGGGCCCAAATAGGGGATCAATGGGCCAGGTGACAGAGGGCTGGTGAGTGCTGGGGTGTGTGTGTGTGGGAATTGGAGCCAGGGCAGGGGAAGGGTGTCCCTGGGGGAGCTGACCAGGGGAAAGTCACCCCCATGGTACTGAAATGGGGAGGTGGAGAGGGTCAGGGAGTGCGTGTACCAGCAGGAGAGATGCTTATTTAATTTTTTAAATTTTTTATAATTAATGTTATATGCTTTCATTACTCAGACTTGCACTCCTCTTCACCTTTCTTATCAGGCTTATTTTTTGTGAGATGCTTATTTATAAATGAGGGCTCTACTGCCCCCAAGGAAGCAGAGAAGTGGGTGATGGAGTGGAAGGAGTCAGCAGACCTGGGCGCTAACAAGTCACCGCCCTTCTCCGGACTCCAGTGTCCCCATCCGTAAAATGGACACGCTGCTCTCTACGCTTGGGGTTTTCCCCCAGTGTTTTATGATTCTAAATTTCTATTCTGGCAGCTGGCTAACTGGGAAGGGAAGTTTACTCAGAAACCTATGCTCTAGGAATCTCTCTGGTCTCTGAGCGGCTCTGGGAGGGCTTCGTCAGCTGTGGTTCCCATGGGAACCTGTTCAGGAGATCGCGGGAGCTGGGGAGGTGGACATAGCAATTTGCTTGGATGCGAGGAGAGGGACCAGCAGGAGGGGGGAAGACCCGAATCCTGGGGGGTGGTAGGCCTGGTGGGGCTGGGGAGGAGGCAGGATCTGAGCCCCACTCCAGGATCCAGGGTGGGACAGTTCGGGGGGATCCCAGTGTCCTCGTTACAAGCCCATCTGTGAAAGTCAACATTCAAGGGCAAAGGAAAGCCGCCCTGACACACATATATATAAAAAATAAATCTCTCAATTATCTCAGCTCATTTGCTTGGGGTCTCATTTTATGTCCCTGCTCCGCTGCGCAGTATATCTGTCCGGATAAAGAGTTACAGTCCGCTGGGCTACGTGTGCGGGGTTGTAAAAAATACAGATGCCAAATTAACTGGCTGTGGCACTCGGCAGCTGATTGAGCTGATAATGACGTGATCTGACCTTTTTCTAATTTCTAATTATGTGCATCTCGGCAGTGCCGGCTGCACGACTCTTGTTCTAATGATGGCTCCTGTGGTCGGCCTCCTCACCTCCCCGCTCCCGACACAGGACCACACGTGGGATGGCAAAGGGCACTGCCTGATCCCAGCACCCCCACTCCCCCCCAACCCCCGGAAGATTTCAGGCCCTCAGTCACATGTCTCTTGATGGCCTGGAGGTGAGGTGAGGCGGCTGGAATGCCTGGCCTTAATGATACTGCATTTGACCTTAATCTTCTGGATGCCATGCATTTTCAAAGGCCATTTAGTTCCACTAGTCATGGCGTTAATTTTTTATGTCACAGGAGACAGGTGTACTGGCTCTACAGATGGGGAAACCGAGCTTCAAAGGAGCTGTCGTCAAAGCCACCCAGAGGGTGAGCTTGGCCTCAGGTCCTTGGCTCCTTCAACCACCTCCATTTAAATAATCGATCCATCCATCAGTCATTGACTGTGGCCAACTCCCCCAGGTAAACTCCTCCGGGTCCATGTGAGGGGGTGGGCTGTGCAAAGCCTGCTCCATGAGTGGACCACTCCCAGCCCATCACTTGGGATAGAAGCCCAGGTGCTCCACCTGGTGTCTCCACCAGGGGTCTGGGGCCACTGGGGCAGCTCCTATGGCAACCCCACCCTCAGATCAGGCAAGGCACATGGTGGACACTACCACGTTTTGCTGGATTAGATGAAGAAATCTGAGTCTTTGAGTGAACAGACCCCTGAGAGACCCAGGTAGTGTGGGCCAGGAGAGAGCATGGAGATGGTCACTTTTTGGTATTTCCAGGCTGTACTCTTGGGTTGGCTAAAAAGTTTGTTTTCCAGGTTTTTCCACTACATCTTATGGAAAAATCCAAATGAACTTTCTGGCCAACTCAGTAGACTAAGAGGCTGTCCTGGGGCTGGGAGGGGGAGATGTCTTCCAGAGCTCACCTGGCAGATGGCAGCGGGCAAGTTTGCAAGGTTTGTTTCGCCAGGACTCCTACTTCTGAAGAAGGGTTATATTCTTTCATATTAGTCAGCCTATTTTAGGCATTTCCTGCCAGTTGAGGCCTCAGCTTCTTTTGGGGGGTCAAGTGAAGGGAGTGTTCATTCCAGCTCCCACACAAATGGCTGCCTCACCTCCTGGCCCCATGCCTGCTGTGGGGGTAGCTTCTAAAGACCTGATTCACAATTGTGGTTTTGAGATTCTGATCAGATGGACAGCAGGGCAGGGGCAAGTCTGCCTGCACTAACTACCCAACCAAATGGAGAACGTGCACGGGGACTGCTGTCCCAGGGTACCTGAGAGATAGGGGACTGTGTCACCGGGAAGGATGTCAGCTCAGTCACAGCCAGGAGTAGAGCAGAGGTGCGTCTGGGGCTCCCAGAAACCTGCACCAATGCTCCTGACCTTGACCATGTGCGTATCCTGTGTCCTGTATCATAATGCACCATAACACTTCATAGATTTCCAGGCCAAGGAGGGGGGCCTCTCCTGGTAGCTCTCCTGGACTCCATAAAGTATCATATTCAACTCCTGAGAGAAGCAGAGGGGTGGGTCATTCACAACACAGAATAATACCCAAGTCATTTAAGTCTGCTCTGCAGATGCACTCTGTGTGTGTGTGTGTGTGTTTCTTCCTTCCTTCCTGGCGTCACATTGGCTTTTCTAAATCTGTTTCCCTTTAGGGAGTAGGTACTAACTAAATTCTGGATGGAGGTCAGCACTATAATCAATCAACTTATGGAAGACATATTTTCAGTTTCCAAATTCACTGTGCACGATCTGGATAATCCACCCACAGCAAAATCAAGAATCGTGGTTAATAATCCCAGGATAACTGTTGTCATGATGAACAAACAGAGCGGTCTCTCCACAGCTCTTTTCTCAGCAGGATTCCCAGGGCTAGACGAAGAGTTAGAGTATCATCTAATCTAGTGGCTCCCAAGCTTTATTGAAGTTGTCTGGGAACCCTTTAAAAATGTACATGTGTAAGTCCCACTAAACTTATTGAATCCTGGTTTCCAGGTGGAGGGGCCCAGGAGCATGTACTTTTTAAAGCTGTAGTGATGATCTGGATGACAAGCTAGGCTTGGGAGCCTGATCTATTGTATCGTAAATGGGCAGGACATCTGCTGGCCTTCTCAGTAGAGAAGCTGGTCTTCTCATCTGTTGCTTCCAGTCTTCCTATCCACTGACGTGCTTGAATATGCATGTCACCCTCCTCCTTCACAATGTAGCACATGGCCATCAGCTCCTCTCTTTCTGGCAGCCCAAGACAGATTTCCCAACAGGCCAGGATTCCAGCCCTCAGAACATTCTGGATGCCACGGCCCTCCCCTTCTCTCGTCTGCACTGCAAGAGGGTGGGAGGTGACGCTGGTGCTGCGGGGGAGGAGGAAGGGAGAGCTTTGGCAGCATCACCAGCGTGTGCAACTCTTGGTTAAAGGTTCTCAGCTGCTGGAACACCAAGGCCTGCCCACAGGGGGGAAGCACATTTCTTTGCTGAATGAATGAATGAAAGGATTGCTTTTGGGGCATTTGGAGGGGATCAGAGGGCAGGACGACCCTAGCCAGGGTGGGGGTTGGAGGGTCTTTACCAGATTGTCCAGTTCCGGGTCATCGCTGAAGAAGGGCTTGTGTTCCTGCTCCTGCTGGTGGACAAAGTTCTCGATGTCCACGTCGAAGCTGGCGGACGTGATGCACTCAGAGCCCTGGGTGGCCTGTTCACATTTCTCAAACAGCAGCGTCAGGAGCGGGAAAAGAGGATGCCTGTGGGGACAGCGAGAGCTCACACATGCGCACTCAGAGACCTGCTGCCATCAGGGCTCAGAAGCCTTCAGAGGCCCATCCCACCTTCCTGTCACCTCTTCTCCCAGGGTCCCACTACTGGAGGAAGGTCCTGGTCCCCACGGTCCGTCGGGACAGCAGCATTTCATACCCTGGCACGGAGGATCCAACCTCCTCATTCCTGGGGCCTCAGTGGCTTCTGTTCCTCCCCTACTGGGAACCTAACTGTTCTCTTTGTCTAGATAAATTGTGTGGATATTTGATGAGAGATGCTGGGTATAACCCTTCAGAGAGGTAGGTGTCCATTTCGGGCTCAAGGTCAACACTGGAAGGAAATATGGGAAGTGTGCAGAAAAGCCCTGGATGTAAACATTCATCACAGGTCACAGATCCACACTTGGCTACGTAGACTCAGCCAAGGGCAGTACCTGTGTGTTAGCAAGTGTCGATGGGGGTTGGGGAGGTGGGGGGAGAGCGGGGAGGAAGGTGTGTGGACCTGGCTACTCGTCACACATGGTGGGCAGATGTCCTCATCCATCCTGCCTCTGCTGGCTGACTCAGTTTAGGTCAGACACCCCACTTACAGGTGACACCTCCCTACACACTTCCGTCAACACCCACTTAGCGCAACCGCAATTAAATAATAATACGCATCATTACTTGGCCACTGTTTTTCCCCAAGACTGTCCCTGTCTCAATGATCACTGTATCCTTAGGACCTTGCCCTGACGCTCACAGCAGACACTTAACACATATTTGGTGACTGACAATGAACTGATGAATGAAGACTATGTGAGCGTGAGCGTGTTTGGCGACACGGGTGGTTCTGTGATGGATGGATGTAAGCTGAAGTGCTGACCTGGCCGCTCTCCGGGTCTTGGCTTCCACATCACCAGCTCTGGGAAGCTGCCCTGACTGCCCCACCCCGAAACCTACACAGACCTGGCTTGTTTGCCTTGCCACCTGCCTTCCTCACTAGACTGTCAGCTCCATGAGGGCAGGAAGCAAGCCCATCGTATTCTTCACTCTCTGCTGAGTCTAGCAGTGGAACGTGATCCAAATAAACATTTGTTGAATACATATGTATGTTATGTGTGAGATGTCATTTGCTTATGTAAGTGTATCTCAGTCTCATTTCTCTGCAGCCTGAGTGAACAGCTCTGTCTTCACACCCAGCACCTGTGCGTGTGCTTACATGGGTGTTGACACTGGGCTCTGGAGCCCTATTCCCTTCACTGGGGTTCCCAAAAGCATATGCATATCCCTCTCTGGCTTGTCACTGAAGTCCCCTGGGGCCACGACATCTGGCTCCTTTCTTTTTGATGAAAATCTGTTTGCTAGGAGAGGAGAAAGCATGTGTCAGGCCTGGTCCCCAGGCTCCTGCCAACGGGGCTGCTGTAGCCAGCACTGCCCAGCAGAACTTCCTGCAAAGATGAAAAGGTTCTACAATCTCCACCAACTAACTGAGGCCAGAGGACACTTAAAACACGGCTGTTGTGATGATACGAATGAACTGACTTACAAAGCAGAAACAGACTCACAGAGAATGAACTTCTGACTGCCGGCGGGGGCAGAATGGGAGGAAGGATAGTTAGGGAGTTTGGGATGGACAGGTACACACTGCTGTGCTGAAAATGGATGACCAATAAGGACCTAATGTAAAACACTGGGGACTCTGCTCAGTGTTATGTGGCAGTCTGAATGGGAGAAGTTTGGGGGAGAATGGATACATGTACATGGATGGATGCATCCCTTTGCTGTCCACTTGAAACTATCACAACTTGTTACATTGGCTATAATACTCAAATACTAAACAAAAAGTTTAAACAAATGGCTGTTTTGCCTAGGACCTTGAATTTTTAACTCTAATTTTAATTTAAGTAGCAACATGTGGCTAGTGGCTGCCATATTGGAAAGCACAAGAAATCTTGAAGAGGAAAACCCACCACACTTCTTCCAGCAGGAACGCTGTGATTAACCACACCAAGAAGGAATGAACAGCCAGCCTACAGAGTGTTCGTAGGCAGATGGGGAACCCCGATGAGCCTGTCCCATCCTGGGATTCTAATAATTCTGGACAGAAAGGCAGACAGTGCTGAGACCCATTCACACCCAAACCCATACCTGCTGGTCATTCTACCCAAGCTTGGGGGCAGGGGGCATGGAGGGGAGGTGACCTCCTGTCTCTGATGAGCTGCCTGGCTTGGCAGAGCTGCGCCTGGACACTGCCGCCCTGACCCTGGGTTTGGGAGCTGATGCATAAACAGCTGGGCTCCAAGGCTGCAGGATGGGTGGTAGCATGAAGAGAAAAGGGTCACTATCTGAGGCTAGCCTGTCTGCAGCCTCCAGATTGCTGGAAGATCTATTTGGCCCCCTCAGGAAGCTGGTGGGAAGACAATGGGTTCGCTCAGCCAGCCGCTGAAGACAAAGAGAAAAGCAGGTGAAGGGGTTAAACTCCAGTCTAAGTCTTCATTTGCAGCCACTAATACCGCAGCATATTATAGTCTAATCTAACCTGATCCCAGTTTAATGCAAGATTCTCCTGGCCCTGAGTGGAATACCAAAGAAAGCCTCCGCGGCTGTGATTTAAGCAGAGCCCTGCAGTGGTTTAGCTGAGGGACATGAAAGGCAAATTCCAGACGGTGTTATGAATTATTGCGCCTTATGAACCTTCCTACTCTCAACAGATGCCTGCTGCCATTTAAACAGCCACTAGATCAATTAGGAATGAAAGGCACAAATCGACTCTGTACAAGGGCACTAAATTACCAGGAACTAATAATCCGCAGCATCGTGCCAGGTGGTGGGGGTGCAGCCCGCCCCCCCATCCCCATGGCAGCCGCTGGTCACTGCACGTTCCTTTCTCACGGGTTGGAAGGAGGGTGGGCAGCTGCTGGAAGGGGAGGGGATGGGGTGTGTGTGTGGGGGTGGGTGTGGGTGTCTGTGCATGCATGTGCACCTGGGTTGAATGTAGGCTGTCAGCGAGAGCAAGTGTGAGTGGTGTGTCAGTGGACTGTCCTGGGCACTTCAATTTGTGTGCACACATGGTGTTATGTCTCTGAGGGACTATGCACGTATGTGTTGTGTGCATGAAGCTGGGGTGCAGGGATCGTGTGCTGTGAATACACCATGCATGTGCCCTGTATTATATGCAATATGTGTGTGTGTGTGTGCTACATGTTATTTGTATGCAGTGTGTGTGCGGGCATCATGTGTTCTGTGTACACAGTGAGTGTGGCATGTGGGGTGGGGAAGAGGGAGCTGCCGGTGGCTACACCTCCCAGCCACCAGCCTTGGGGCTGGGGTGGGGGCAGGAGGCGGGCTCCTCGGCCGCTGTCCTGGCCCCTTCAGAGAGGAGAGTGGTCAGGGAGGGCCTCTCTGAGGATGTGGCATTTGGGTGAAGCCTCCAACGATGAAGAGGCACTCAGGCAAAAGTCTGAGGGAGGGGCGTTCCAAGCAAGAGAGGACCAAAGCACGTGGGATAGAAATGAGTGTGGCGCGTGTCTGGAACAAAGTCCAGGCTTGTGTGTGGCTACAGTAAGGTAGGCGAATGGAAGGAGATGAAGTCCAAGAGGTGAACTTGCAGATCACAGGGCTCGCAGTGAAGTGGGCTTTCAGGGACTGGGGTGGAAGTTCTGTCCCTTCCACTGGGGGACAGTGTGCACCTTCAAGGCAGAGCTCTAGCACTGTTCCATCTTACAAACCTCTCACCAGGAGGGGTCAGATCTCCCTGCTGTGGGGTGTGTTTGTGTGTGTGTGTGAGAGAGAGAGAGGGAGAGAGATGAAGGCATACCCGGAAGTGTTTTCTATGACTTCTGTAAAGTTTCAGTAGAAGAAAACCTGCTTTCCATCCTGGTCCTACAAGTGAAGTGAGCACCGTGGAGCCCAGAGCAGGCTTCCTGGTGGCTGCCATGGCCCCTCTCCCCAGCCCCTCCTGGCCTGAGCAGCACTTTCAGCTCCCAAATCCTCCCTTCATATCCCACCCTCCCACCTCTGGGTGGAACACCCACCCTGTTGCCAGGATCCCTGAGCCTAGGAGCTTGGATGACACCTGTGCTAACCCACAGCTTCTCACATGACCCCTGGGCAGGGTTGGTGGGGCTGCCTGTGGCTCCTCTGCTTATCCATCTGGATATTTCCATCACCCGGATGGCTACCTGCTAACCCCAAGTGTGGGGGCTGCTGAGACACTCTGGGCCCCAAGAAGCAAGCTCAGTTTCCCAATGACTCAGCTGTTTGTTCCATGGCTGCACTGATGCTATGGGCGTCTTGAAGGCTGTTCCCAGCCCACTTCGCAGCCCCTTCCCCAGTGGCCCATCCTACACCTGCCTAAGCATTGATTTCTATCTCTTAAGTTACCCTCCAATGTCACCCCATAAAGTTGGGGAAAAGGATAGAAGCCACCCTCCAGGAGTCCTTTCCAGTAGCCTTATTTTGGCCCTGGTGTGGAGGACACAGTGGCTAGGGCAAGGACCATGGGAGCTGGACACATTAGCCACCCAGGACATGAATGGCCAATCTAATCCAGGCGTGGATGGGGAAGGGGGATTTCCAGTTATGGGTGGGATACTGATGCTGCCATTCTTGACATTTCCTGAGCTTCACCCTCTCCAACTAGAAAATGAGTTTTAAGGAGTTTCACCTCCCACTGTCCAGATCTCGCCCACTGTGGATCAGTACTCTTGAGAGGCTGGCAGCAGAAACGTGGAGACTTGGTCTCCAGTGCCCAGATGCTGATGATCGAGATGTGAAAGATGGCCATTAGGCTTTCTTTCCAAAGAGCCGAGGACACCTGACCTCCAGAAGAGCTCACCTTCCCCCTCCCTGATCCCTCTCCACTCTTCTCCCCGCGTTGCCTCCCGCCTGGCCGCCCCCTCCACCCCAATCTCTCTTAAGCCGTTCAAAATTTGGAGGAAATAAATCTCACTGCACTAATTCAGGGAGAGTTTGAGCCTCGTCGGTGCAGAACAAATAAAAGGAGTGAACCGGCATGACATTTTACTGCAGAAGAGAGGTCGTTTCCAGCCACTAATAAAAAGGATTTGACACAGACTAATAAAGAGAAATGAATTTCTCTAATGGCCTGATTTAGCACATTCAGCACTGTGCCTCTGCCTGGGTGCCGGGAGGGCGGGACGCCCCGAGTGCCGACAGAGCCGGGCACGGGGGACGAGAGATGATCTCAAATAAGATTTTATTATTTCTTTTCTCTTTTCTGAGTCCTCACCCCACCTCCCACCCCCACCCCACCTCCACCCACATCAGACCTCTCCCCAGGAGGATCTGAACCAAAAGCAAGCTCAAGATACGTACTTCTTGTTAACGATCCAAAGAAATAAAGAACCCCTCTCCACAGACCCTCAGTCTTGTGCTAGCTTAAGAAGGTGATTAAACCGGATGTGTTGATTTCTACAGGGGTTTAAGCCATCATTTGGTTTAATTACTTCTGACATTTCTGTCTTCTTGTTTTTTCTACATCGCCCAAATTCGCCAGTCTAGAATGCCCAGTTTGTGGCCAGGATGTGTGGGGTTGCCCCTGGGGGACACCCCACCTGCCATAAACTGGGCAGGATCTTGGCTGAGTCCTTTGCAGAATGGAATGTGACCCTTTCTCCAGCAGCAGAGAGGCCGAGACCCCCTCGGCAAAGCCCCAGATTTTCTTGAGACCAAAGTGATCCAGGTCCTCCCCCCACTCCCCCGCACTGGACACACATTTCTGATGAATCTTCTGATCACATCCTTGGGCAGCTGTGCATTTTATTCCTTCCTATCTCAAGACAGATGTTCATAATGTAGATGGCCTGATAGATATCACTAATATTTCCAAAGACCTTTTGGGATGGAGACCCCAAGCTCCTTGGTAATTTTTACACTCACATCTAACTGAAAGTTCCCTTCTAAGGCTGAAGTTCATTGCCTTTTGTTAAAGGACTCAAGGAAAGACAAATAGACCTTTTTCTGCTTCCCTTCCTTCCTCCTAGGACAACCTGGATTTTTAAAAGTTTTTTTTTTTTTTAACATTTCTTTCTTACTCAGAGGACCATAAACAGAGAAGCAGAGATAGGAAAAGAAAGAATGCAAAAATATAGAGCTTCAGTAGATAACCAACAGGGACCTACAGGACAGCATGGGGAACTATACTCAATATTTTGTAATAACCTATAAGAGGAAAGAATCTGAAAAAGAATATATATATAAAACTTAATCATTATGCTGTACAGCTGAAACTAACACAACATTGTAAGTCAACTATGCTTCAGTTTAAAAAGTTTTTTGAATAGTTCTTTACAGAGGCTACAATGCAAAGAGCACAAGAGACTGAGAACAGATAGGTAGAGAGAAACAGAGCCCCGTAGGCTGGGGGAGGGGAGATGATGGTCACATGCAGGGGCAGACATTAGCATTGAGCTCTCTTTCTGGGTGATAAACTTTGTGATTCACAGTCATGCCACTCCGTCACTTCTGAGCCTCTCAGCCATCCCTCCCCTTGTGACCTTGGCCAGAACTGCAGACCTCAATTATGGGTCCAGCCATGTGTGCGGCAGCCTGCCTGGCTGTCCACTCCCCGTCACTGACCTTGGAGCCCCCAGGCCTGTCCTGCAGCTCCTTCCCAGCCCCGTCTCAGCGCTCACCCTCCCGGAGCCTCGGCTGCCGCCTCCGATGGGGATGGGGCGGGATGTCAGAGCCCCTGGGCACCTCCTAAGACTGGACGGTCCAGAGGAGGCAATGTAGAGCAGGAGAGGAAAAATTTCCAGGTGGAGGTTTTTATTTTTATTCTATTTTTTTATTTTCTAAAAAATATTTATTTATTTATTTGGCTGCACTGGGTCTTTGCTGCGGCATTCGGGATCTTTAGTTATGGTAAATGGGATCTAATTCCCCAACCAGGGATCGAACCTTGAGCCCCTGCATTGGGAGCTCAGAGTCTTAGCTACTGGACCGCTGGGGGAGTCCCGAAATGTGGAGGCTTATAGAGATGATGCAGTGGGACTAGAGCCTGGTCAGGGTCAGACCTCTGCAGAGGACATGAGTCACTGGCCAGAGAGGTGGGGTGAAGGAGGGCAAGCAGTGACATGACCGGCTCACCAGCCACCCAACCTAGTCTCCCACACAGTGGGGGTCTCAAGCTGCCGAAGGCCCACCACCCTGGAAACTCTACCCAGGGACTGGCATTGTGACCTTTTATTTCTAGTGCCCCATGTCAGAGGTCGCTGAGACCACAGAATCAGAGTCAATATCCTGGAGCCACTTTGCCGGAGGGCCCGCCCCTTTCCCGGGCCCCGCCCCTTTCCCTCTCACAGCCAGAAGGCCCATTACCAGCAGTCAGTCTGAGAAGTAGAGAGACGTCGCTCCTGGATATTGATGAAGTAGAATAAGCATCATCAGATGAGGCGCTTCACAGCGTTTCCTCAGGTTTCTTTTCAGCACTAACTGAAGACTCAGAGGAATACGCGGTGGTTGGACAGATGATAGCAGGTGGCCCCCGGCCCCCTGTACTTGTATCATGCCCTTCACCAGCTCAGGCAAAGCAGGCTGTTCGTGCCCCTGCTGTTCCTTCCACCTGAAATGCCTGTGCCTAGGTCTCTCCTAGTAGCCTAGCTCAGAGTGCCAGCCCTAGTACCAAGGCTACCTGACTGGTCTCTCCGGCAAGAGAAGTCATTGCCTCCTCTGAGTTGCCACCGAGACGTGCTTGGGGGTAGGAGTTCTACTTTGACCTCACAAATTCAGTGGGCTGGATGGTCTGAAACCAGCACAGTCTCTGGAGATGGATAATTAACTGTATGACTCTGGGGCAAGTGACTGAATGTCTCTGAGCCTCAGTTTCCTCTTTTATAGAAGGGGGATGATACCACCTACCACAGAGGTTATCGCAAGGAGAAAAGGAGAAAAGGAAGGATAGTGCAGAGTGGCTGGCACTTAGGAAGCTGTCAATTAACACTTGTTCCACTTCCCTGGAATGGCGTGGGGGCACCTTTTTTTAATTCAGAGCAACGTCGATGCTATCCGCTCCAATAAATGTATAATTCCATCTCCACTGACTCATTTGGCAGGGAAACAAGCCCACGTGTCAATTCAAATAGAGGCAGAGAAAGAGGAGGAGGAGGAGAGGCAAAGTGTAACTCATCAGAACTCGAAACCCTCTTTTTAAACCAAAAAACACTGCTGGTAAGCATTTATTTTTCTTTCCCTTAGGACGATTGTTAAACTCGACTGACTACAGTTGTTTGTGCTCAGCCTTCTTCCTCACTCCATGGGGAGCTCCTCTGATCCACAATCTCGTTTTCTCTCTGAATTCCCCAGGGTCAAGCACACTGCCTGGCACACAGCAGAAGGTGGATAAATCTTTGATGAATCAATGCATGGGGACGAATGAATGAATGAAGTGACCACGGGCAGCAAGTGGGGGTTCTGAGACACAAGCCTAAAGTGCTCTTTGGGCTCAGAATCCACTCACTCCTCTGAGGTACCCAGACCAGCTACGGCCATCTGGCAGTTTCTAGCTGCTACAAAGGGACCCGCCTCCTCTGGGCTCTGCCGGCGGGGTGCGCGGGGTGGGGGCTGCCAGGGTCCCGGAGGCAGAGGAGCCAGTGTGAAGGAAGAGCTTAGCCAGCCCGCCTCCTCTCCTCCCCTCTCTTCCCCTCGAAGGACCAGATGGAGAGAGCAGAGCGGGGTGGGGGAGACCAAGCCAGCAGCTCCCGGTTGGATGTATTTTTACTTCAGGTGTGACGTGGAAACCATGCGGGTGTATTTTTAGTGCTGCCCAGTGGGCGGTGTGTTCGCCTGTGTTGCCTTGGAGAGGACTTCTTCGTGTTGCTAAATTGGAATTGCATCTGCTGGGTTCCTGGGCTCCAACCAGCTCTCCTCCCCGCAGGTGGGCGGACGGGTCCGTCCCTGCAGAGGGTGGGGCCCGGGGCAGGCCAGAGTCTGCTGTGTCTCCAACCCTTCACACACACATACACACACACACACACACACACACACACACACACACACTCCTCCCTCCTGACACAGTAAAAAAAAAAAAAAAGTGAAATCTCCACAAATTGTTAAGGCTAGTCTACAAGGGCAAGAATACAAAGAACCTAAAACTTGAAACCTGTTAGGATCTGATGTCACAGTCCCTTCATTCCCGGCACCTGTCCCCCCACCCATTTTATTGAGAAATAACCGAATGTATCACTGTATAAACTTAAGCTATACAGCATGATGGTTTGATTTATACAGATTGTGAAATGATCATCACAATAGGTTCAGCTCACACACATCTTCTCAGATAGATAAAAAGAGAAAAGGGAAAACATTTCTCCTGGTGATGAGAACTCTTAGGATTTACTCTCCTAACCTCGCTGTATATGATACAGCAGTGTTAACCATAGTCATGGTGTTGTACATCACATCCCTCATAGTTGCTGTGTGCGTGCTCAGTCGTGTCGGACTCCTTGCGACCCCACGGACTGTAGCCCGCCAGGCTCCTCTGTCCATGGGATTTCCCAGGCAAGAACACTGGAGTGGGCTGCCATTTCCTCCTCCAGGGGATTCTCCTGACCCGGGGATTGAACCCATGTCTCTTGTGTCTTCTGCATTGGCAGCCGGATTCTTTACCACTGTGCCACCTGGGAAGTCCCATGTTACATCGTTAGTACTTATTTATTTTATAAATGGAAGTTTGTGCCTTTCAACTACCCTCCAGGATTCCCCCCTACCTCTACTTTCTGCCTCTGGTAACCACGAATCTGATCTCTTTTGCTCTAAGCTATTTTTTATTTATTTTTTGGTTTTCACATATAAGTGAGATCACACAGAATTTGTCCTCCTTGGTGATGTATTTTACTTAGCATAATGCCTTCAAGATCCCTCCATGTTATCACAAATGGCAGGATTTCCTTCTTGTTGTTGTTCTTTTTTAAATGACTGAATAATATCCCATTGTGTGTATATATGCCACAACTGCTTTACCCACTCATCCATCGCTGGATACCTTGGTTATTTCTGTGCCTTGTCTATTATAAACAATGCTGCTCTGAACCTGATGGGGGGTGCAGATATCTTCTCAAGTTAGTGTTTTCATTTCCTTTGGATCCCCAAAGTGGGATTACTGGATCTTATGGTCATTCTACTTTTAATTTTTTTGAGGATCCTCCATACTATTTTCTATAGTGGCTATGCCAATCTACAATCCCAACAACAGTTCATAAGGATTCCCTTTTCTCCAATCCTTACTATTATTAATCCTTGTTATCTCCTTTTTCATGTTCAGCCCCTTCATTTTAAGGGGAGGAAACTCAGGAAGAGAAAAAAATAGAAGTATCTTTCCCACAGTTAGGCAGCTACTAAGAGGCAACTTCTATCCAAGTCTCCAGAGATTCAACCAGTCCCCAGCAAAAAAGCCCTGAGGAAAGAGATGCTGTGGGAAGGGGAACTCTGCTTTGGTCACTGGTAGTGATACACCCATGCACATTTGATGGCAATTGGTAAGTCACATTTCATGTGCTTATTGCACTGAAACATTCAATTCTTTTTTATTATTCCCACTTTACTGATTCGCAAACTGAGGTGCCATGTGGTTAAATAATTACATCATCAGGCTAATAAGTGATTGAGTTGAGATTTAAATCTCAGATATGCAGATGACACCACCCTTATGGCAGAAAGTGAAGAGGAACTAAAAAGCCTCTTGATGAAAGTGAAAGAGGAGAGTGAAAAAGTTGGCTTAAAGCTCAACATTCAGAAAACTAAGATCATGGCATCTGGTCCCATCACCTCATGGGAAATAGATGGGGAGACAGTGGAAACAGTGTCAGACTTTATTTTTCTGGACTCCAAAATCACTGCAGATGGTGACTGCAGCCATGAAATTAAAAGACGCTTACTCCTTGGAAGGAAAGTTATGACCAACCTAGTTAGCATATTAAAAAGCAGAGACATTACTTTGCCAACAAAGGTCTGTCTGGTCAAGGCTATGGTTTTTCCAGTGGTCATGTATGGTTGTGAGAGTTGGACTGTGAGGAAAGCTGAGCACTGAAAAATTGATGCTTTTGAGCTATGGTGTTGGAGAAGACTCTTGAGAGTCCCTTGGACTACAAGGAGATCCAACCAGTCCATCCTAAAGGAGATCAGTCCTGGGTGTTCATTGGAAGGACTGATGCTGAAGCTGAAACTCCAGTACTTTGGCCACCTCATGCAAAGAGTTGACTCATTGGAAAAGACCCTGATGCTGGGAGGGATGGGGGGCAGGAGGAGAAGGGGACGACAGAGGATGAGATGGCTGGATGGCATCACTGACTTGATGGGAATGAGTTTGAGTAAACTCCAGGAGTTGGTGATGGACAGGGAGGCCTGGCGTGCTGTGATTCATGGGGTCGCAAAGAGTCGGACACGACTGAGCGACTGAACTGAACTGATCCAAACCCTAAACTTTGTGCTTTCTCCCCTCTCCCAGGTACCATTTTTGAACCATTATTAGAATCATTTCATCGTCCTCCCCTTTTTTCTATACTGTCCTTGAGTCTTGAGTGTTCTAGGGTCACAGAACTGTGCTGTCAGACTTACCCTTTGAGCATTAGGACCTTTGCAGCACAAGGGTGCCTCATCAAATGAGTTCCAAAAAGAACCTTTTCCCATAGTAATACTTTTGTGTGTTGAAGAAGGCTTTGACATTTTTATAGATCTTTCATTTTCTCATTTGATGCTTACTCTATGGAGTAGGGAAGCTTATCTGAGGAGGTTAAATGGGTTGCTCAGTGGTAGAGTCAGAACTTAGTCTGAAGTCTTAGTCTTACGTTCTTTTCACTTGACCGCAAAATGGTCCAGTGGCTTGGGAAAATCAGAAAGTGGGGCTTAGTTAAAAGAAGGGCTAGGGACTTCCCTGGCAGTCCAGAAGTTAAGAACCCGCCTGCCAGTGCAGGGGACAAGGGTTCGGGCCCTGGTCCAGCAAGATCCCACATGCTGCGCAGCAATTAAGCCTGCATGCCTAGAACCCATGCTCTGCAATAAGAGAAGCCCCCACAATGAGAAGCCTGTGCACCACAATCAGAGAGTAGCCCCCGCTCACCAAAACTAGAGAAAAGCCCACACACAGGAATTTATACACAGAGCAGCCAAAAATAAATGAATACACAATTTTTTTTTTTTTTAAAAAAGGAAGGGTTATATTAGCTTAGCCCATCCCTGGTAAGAAGCCATGGGCCACATGAGCCCTCAAAGCCCCAGCTTGCTGGCTCCCATCCCACCCCATTTGCACCAGCAGGAGGCCCAGTCACTGAAGGGGGCCTGATCCACAGTCACTACTCACAACTGTGGCCACCATTCATTGGGAGCCTTGCCTGTGCCAAGCACTGTCAGCTCTGAGCATTGGTTATCTCCTTTAATCCTAACAAAACCTTGTGAGAATACGTCACTGGGATTCGGGGCTTCTGGAGCTCTCATCCATGTGCCTGGTCTCGGGGAGTATCTGGACTTCTCAACTCTACCTAGTCCAGGTGGTGAGCTGTGGAAGCAGCCAGAGCTGCTGCCTCTGAACACACCTGCTCCCGGGGCCAGGCAGCCGGCGTCCCTGTGCCTGCCAGCAGCATGTGCGGAGGCTGGGCTCGGGGCGGGGGCCTTCAAGATGCTGGCAGGAAGGGCAGGGAGCAGGCGATACCTGGCGCCTGGGGGAGAACTGAGCGAGGTTTGACTTTCAGCTTACGGCTCCGGCAGGATCACTCCCCTGACTGTAGTCAACAGCTGAGATGTTTTCTCGGATGCCAGTGAATCCAACTGCTTCCAAAAGCAAGGAGTGTCTGCTAGAGCCCCAGCCCATAAAACACCGCCTGGAACATCTGCTCCCAGCAACTCGTCCGGAAGCATCTGGTCCTGACTCTTCGGTTTGGAATGGCTGAACTTCTACCCCCCCTCCATCCTCAGGCCACCTCACCCAGCACGTTCCAGGAATGACCCAGCCCTCTGCCAGGGAAGGCACAGGGTTAAGCCCCAGGGTCAACTCCCTGGAGACAAAACACCCTTTGGTCACAAGGTGGAAGAGTTCCCTCAAAGACACTTCAGCGGGAAGTGCCAGTTCCCAGGGTCCTAGCCAGGCAGCTGCTGAAGAGGACGGTCACACGGCAGCCAGCCCCCCTGCCCAGCCTCAAGCCCTGGGGGGCTCCTCTCATCCCATCATGGACCCAGTCCCAGGAGAGGCCTCTTGCCTACCATTTCCCTTGGGCTTCATCTCCCTTGGGAAAGCAGTCCAACACTCCCACACTGCACCATGGGCCAGGGGCCTTGCAGTCAATTCCACAAATACTTTTTCTAGCCCATACCATGTGCCAAGTTTATACTCTAGCTACTTCCTACGCCTATTTTCCTCCCACTCCCTGGACCGATCTATTCTAATTCAGAATCCCTCTTGGAACTTGACACGATGCTTACACATGGCGGAGCTCAATAAATGTTTAACCAAATTGCGGTGCGAACAGCTCTCAACTGGGAGCTCTTTCCTGCCTTGCCTCTTGCTGTCTCGCCTCTCAGCAGTCACCTTCTAGCCCTACCAACCCCTGTTTCATTTCCTCAAACATCTAATAGCAGCTAATGCCTGCAGCACACTTCCAGCACTTTATGGTATTATCTCATCTAATCCTCATGACCAGCCTAATGAGGAGAGGGCACTATTTTCAGTCCCATTTTACACATGAGGAAAGGCCCGGAAAGGTTTAGAGGCCAGTGGTGGAGACAGAATGGAAACCCAGGCAATCGAGGTCCCCAGGCCCTATTCTGATGCCTGCATTTCACCTCCCTATACACACAAGACGTCTCACGTACTGAAAGGGCCAAGTGGACCACGCTGGCCCCTCTGTTTAAAACACCCTCTCTTGGGACTTCCCTGGTGGTCCAGCAGTTAAGAGTCTGCCTGCCAATGCAGGGACACAAGTTCAATCCCTGGTCCTGGAAGATCCCACATGCCAAGGAGCAACTAAGGCCATGAGCCACAACTCTTGAGCCTGCACGCCTCGAGCCCATGTTCTGCAACAAGAGGAACCACTGTGATGAGAAGCCCAAGTGCCAAAACTATAGCCGCAACTAGAGAAAGTCCGTGCCCAGCAACAAAGACCCAGCGCAGCAAAAATAAATAAATAATAAAAAATGTTTTAAAAAGAAGTAGTTTCACCATTAAAAAAAGAAACAACCCACCTTCCCTCCATCCCATGCAGCCAACACTGATCTGTGTGTTAGATATCATAACATCATCTCATTTTAGTCTAGCTATGACTATGTCCTTTTTTATGGTTGAGAAAACAGGCCCAGAGAAACTAACTAGCGCAAGCTGACCAAATTAATCACCGCTACATCCATTTCTAGAGCTCGTCCTGCCACCCAGCATGGTTGTTCTATGACCTTTGCCCCTCTAGCTACAGGACCATCAGGACCAACCCTGAACTTCAGTGACCTTTCAAGGGACAGTCTCAAGGGAATGACCTGCTCACTGCCCTATTCTGATCTTTCCCTAAACAAAAGTGGAGTCTAGAGTGATCTAGTCTGCGTGTGACAGGACAAAAGGATTAAAAACAAGGCTTTAGGAATGAGTATTGCTTTCACTGCACTAGAAGTGGACTTCAGCATGAGCTGTCTAGGGCAAGGTCCCACGTGGGCAGAAACTCTGAGCGTGGTTTACAGAGAGATGAGACCGACAGGAAGAACGAAAAACACTACATGGACAGGTCGAGCCTGATGGCTGAGACACTCAAGAGGAGGCAGAAGACTGGTCTTGATGACAGGTTTCTGGAGCTGCAGCAAAGGAGCTCATTAACGGAGAGACCAGGAAACGTTCGGAATCTCCTTGGGGAATATGGGAAAGTTGGGGCTTTGCTCAAGCAGATGCTGAGAGCTGGATGGAGCTGGATAGATTCTATGAAGGAGAAGACTCACTGCGTTGGGGTTGAGGGGAAAGATCACAATTGCAGACACTTAGAAGGCATTCCAGGACTTCCCAGGTGGTGCCAGTGGTAAAGAACCTGCCTGCCAATGTAGGAGACATTAGAGATACAGGTTCGATCCCTGGGTCTGGAAGATCCCCTGCAGGAGGAAATGGCAACCCACTCCAGTATTCTTGCCTGGAGAATCCCATGGACGGAGGAGCCTGGTGGGCTAAAGTCCATACGATTGCAAAGAGTCGGAGACGATTGAAGTGATTTAACACACACACACAGAAAGCATTCATTCTCTGCTAGGTCTTGTTCTAAGGATTAATTTGTTAAGAGAGACCATTTCAGATTTGAAACTGAGGAGTGGACCAGATAGGACCTAGGAGTGCAGAACTGTGGCTAATCCATCCCGTACAATCAGTTATTAAGGAGCTGGTAAAACTGGGTACCTGTAACTTGGCTCCTGTGTGGGGTTTGTACTTGAGGCTGGTGGGAGCCATCTGTATGTTTCTCTTCCCAGCGATGTCATGCACCATCACACCGTAGCTTGAAAAGGGCCGTGGTGGATGCAGTCACGCCATGGAGATTGATGGACGTTATAGTGAGGGCTCTCCCAGTCCCTCTTCCCCCAGGACCAGTTTGCCAGCACCCCAACCTAGAACCCTGAAATATGTCCAGTCCTTCCTCGCCTGTTTAAGGAATCCACCCAACCAGCTCTGATTTAGTACACGCTTGTCCAGGCTGCAGGCTCTAAGGTGCTGTGTGAGGCACTGGGGATAAATCAATGAAAACACATAGACCCTGTCTTCATGGAGGTAACGATCTAGCAGTGGAAACAGAACTAATATTAACACAATCCATTCAGTTGCGAGTAATGCCACAAAGGAGAAATATAGGGCCCTGCAGCCCCCTCTCCCTGCCCATCTGATTCGCAACTCAGTTCCCTGGCATTTTTCATGGTGGAATTGCCCCCACTCTTCTCTCACTGTTCCTACCTCTAGCCCAGCACTTCCTGTCACTAGCAGGTAACTTCTGCTGTGCCTGGAGGGCCTCTTCCCCGGTCCTCAGACAGGATTTCAGCCTAAGCGGCAGGAACCCAGCCTTAGCAGAATGGTCTTAGCAGAGTCCCCCTCCTCCCCACTGCACCTGGTCAGGCCCAGCTCCTGCCACTCTTCTGCTCCCCAGGACATCATGGTTTCCATGGGAACCCACTCACTTCAAAGGGGAACCAAGGAGACTGCAGGGGAGGAGGGAGAGTGAAGGCCGGATTAACCTCACCCTCTTGGCCCATCTCTGTGGCTGCTGGCAAGCCAAGCCCCAGGTTCCCAACCACCTAACACCGTGCAGCCCACAGCCCACACTGGAGGAGGGGGTGGGGACGTGTGGTCCAAGCTACATTTTAACTTCTTGTGAGGCGGGCCTGGGGAAGGAGATTTTTGAGCTGGGTCCAAACCTGTGGTCCCCACTCCACGGGGCCTCCCCTCCACAGACCCAGGCTCGGCATTGCTCACGGGCCACAAACACAATTACCCACGATGTGCACCTAATCATGGGATCTGCTTGGATTAGACTGCAATCATTAATCTGAGCCTGAGCTCCTGGTTGCCTTGCTGATTAGCCCAGATGATGCTCTAGTATGATCCAATTAAAGACAGGCTCTGCCTCCCCTCTCCCCTGCCACACACACACACACACTCACGCACACACACACACACATACACACACCCAGCTTCCACATCAGAAGGAACCAGTACATTTCATTAACACATCCTCACACACAAATAAAGCGTCAGGGCACTGACCGGCTCCCTCCCTCTCCTGGCACTGCCACCCAGAAGACCTGGCCAGGGAGGGGCCTCCCCCACACCTCCATTCTTCTATGGACCTGGGAGGGGCCTCGGAGGGGGCTCCCAAAAGTCAGAGCCGGGCACTAATCTCCGTGGAAAGGGTCTGGTTACATTTATTGACATGAAATGCCGACTTCCTGATGTACTCTGGAGCGGCCGGCTGCCCCAGGCAGGCAAATCTAATTAGAATTACCCGACCCTGCAGGAGGCGGGGGGCCCCCTCCTCCTCCCTGCCCCGCCCCCAACAAGGGCTATAGAGGGGGCGACTGGCACTAATGGGAGAGGTGTGGTTGTGGGAGACAGACACCCTGGGGCCCTGGGGCAGGCAGGGCTGCAGAGGAAAGAACCAGGCAAGGATGCTGACGTCCGTCTGCTCGGTCATCCTGAGAGGCTGGGCGGCCATGTTTGGCTGGTTCTTTGGTGGCATCAGCTTCAGGTTTCTTCTTCACCTTCGGACAGTTGCAGAGATTATTGTGCAAATGCCATGGGCTGTGAGGGGACCGGCCCCACAAAGGTGAGACGTGTTGGTTGAAGGACCATCTGGGCCTCCGTCCGTCAGGTGATGCCATGATGGACAGTGGGAGGCAGCCCACTTCCTGGCTGGGCCTGGGTAGTGCATGACCCTGGGGTCTTGGGAAGGGTTATGGAGCACGTGGGTCCCATTGGTGGGACATAGAGAACCATCTGCTTTGTGCCAGATGTGGAGCTGGGTGCGGACACGAGTTGTCTCATTATTCTTGCTGAACCAGTGATTAGGTTCTATCATGAAACTGATGCTGAGATGAGTACCAGGAGGAGGGAGGACTCGAGTCTAGGTTTCCAGAAGCTTTACAACACACCAGTAATTGGGGGTCTTTCTAGACTAGGATCGGTGCTCGCTACATGCCCCTGCCCCCTGGAGTCTGGGAAGGGGTCGGGGACCCATCTGCAGTGGGCATGTGAATCACCCGGGATCTCGTCAAAGAGCAGAACAGGAATCCTGAGGTCGAGCGAGGCCTGAGAGTCAGTGTCTCCAAACAGCTCCCAGGGGCTGCGATGCTGCCAGTTCGGACTGCACTTGGAGCATGTCGATCACTATCTAAGTGAGGTGTGATGACTGTGCCCCATCGCATTTCAGAGGCCATGTCACTCTCCTGTCCCTGCTTCTGTTCCCCACAAGGCACAAGCCCACCACACAGGTGAACTTACAGACCCCCTGCAGCCTGGGGTCCCCACACCCAGCTGCTCTGGCCCCCGGCCGTGCTGGGAACTCACCAGGCTCTCCTCCGCCTGGAAGCCCCCAGTCCTCCCATTTCTCCTCCTGCTAGGCAGTCTTACTCAGGTTTCAAGATCAAGCTTGAATACTGCCTCCCCGTTGAAGCTGTCTCTGTTAAAGCTCTGACCACTCTGTGCTGGTTTCTTGTTCTTGTTTTCAGAGAGTCTGACAAGAGCCCACACGTTACCTTTATCATTCACCCTCTTTCCCCTGCGCCCAGCACAGCACTAGTAACAGTAAGGATTCAAAGCCAAGGTGATGGGAGGACAGGAGCACTTACTGGTCTGTGTTGGGGGAGGGGGAGCTGGGGTCCTTCTCAGGGTCTCTGACTGGCCCCGTGACACCAGATCCAGGCATTCTTCAGAGCCCAAGGCAGAGGTCTCTATGCACAGGAGCTGGGCCTGGCCTGTGTGTGTGTGTCTGGGGGTAGGGGGGTGGTCCTTGGGGGGCAGGCACTGTGTTATCCAGGCCTAGTAAGAACCTCGAGTCAGGATCTAGGGATCAGGGCCCATTGCTCTGGACTCCCAACTGTTGGCATTAAAGGCATTCAGCCCATCTGAGGGAGTACAGGTAGAGCCACGGATAATTATGATAACAGCAAAAATTACGACCATCACCATACAGCCACTGTCAGGACTGGGGACAGGGAGTGGGGTGGGGGGTGGTAAGGAAGGACTCAGTCCTCCGATTCCCCCTGGGTGGGCCGGTCCGAGTGTGGGTGGTCTTAGCGTGCACTGCAGGGCTCGCCCAGTGGAGGTCAATGGTGCTGCTGCTCATGGCCGTACGTGCCCACACGAGTGAATGCGACACGGGTTTGACCTCAGTACTGATGCCTCCATACTTGGGCATCTTTTCTTAGTGATGTGGGCTCCCCATGGATAAATGATGACTGAAATCCCTGCCAGGGCCTCATCAGATCTGCCTTCCGAGGGCCGCATCTTCACCTCACCCACGTACATAAGACAGGCCGGAAAGTCCCCGAGCCCCTCCCACCCTGTGCAACAATCAGGGCCCAGCCCTGGGTGCCAGGGGCTAATGCAGACTAAAACGAGACAAGCGGCCTGCTCCCTGCAAACGGCCCCTCTCGGGGAGGATGTCAGAACCTCTACCATCACGTACAACCTCTACTGCTGAAAACCAAAGTCGGCCGTGAATCACAGCATGGGCCAAGCGGTAGCTGCATTAGATTCACCTGGAATGCTTATTAAAAATTCATGTCCTCTTCCTACAGCTTGACCTACTGATTCAGCATTTCCGAGCACAGAGTCCAGCTATGCGTGTTCTAACAAGCCTCCCAGCGGCTTTCAGGTGGACTCAAGTTTGCTCACGACCGAGTCCTGGATGGTGCGTGTGGGAGTGAAGGTGACAATGGGCACTGGGGCCGGGGCAGTCCTGAGGCAGCTCTGAGCGGCGGTGGGGGTGGGGGCGTTCTGATGCTCATCGGGACTCATCTCCCCAGCTGGTGGGGGAGGGCCCCTCCTGGAAGACAGAGCCCAGGCAGCATTTCCCTCCCTGGATGATTCCAGGAATCTGGAGCCCACCCTGCATGGGCAGCTGAGGGCTCTCTGGGGTGATTTCAGAGGGAAGCGGGGAGAGAACAGCCCTGGCTACTGGCTTCCATGAGCCCACCCTCGGGCCAGCACTCTCATCTCTCAGGCTGAGCTGGGCCTGAGGCTACCTGGGGGCTTCTGAGTGTGGTCTGGCCGAGTGTCTCCTACCTGTACACAGCGCGCTTGTCGGCCTCCAGCTGGGCCTGGGGGTCAATGGGGGCAGTGGGCACGGGCGTGCTGGCAGCAGCCGAGGGCGTGGAGATGTGGACAGCCTGGGCCTTAGAGGGGGCTTGAGCGGTCGCCGTCATCTGCAGAGACAAGAGAGAGGAGGTGTGGGTTAGTGGACCAGGACCACTGGTTCCCCGGCTGGAGCCGTGAGGTCTACCTCATCCCGTGTTGTGTGTGTGGATAAGAGAAAGTGTACAGAGTAATGTGAGCTTATAATGAGCACCCATGTGTCCATGTGCTACCGTGGGCAGAGAGAGGGCGTTTCTTCAACGCAGAAAGTTCTGGAGAATGAAAAGTTCTGGACCATCCAAAACCAAGTGATGCTGAAGTGAGCTCACTTTAAAAGCCATAGTTCTTAATGCAAAGTAAGGTGGTGGCCTCTGCCCAGAAGCTGGGGGAAAAAAAAAAAAAACTGAATGATGAGCCCTTTAAATTTCGCTTACGAGTCACTTGGGCTGAACTGAGCAGTGCTGCGTTTGATTCTATGATTTTGGAGGGCAGGAAAAAATTAGCTGAGTCAGTTCTCAATTGGGCAAAGATTTATTCCATTTAACGTAAGCCAGAGGTAACTGTTTTAATGGTTTTGATTGATAACTGAGTGTTCTGCAAATTTTGGTTTACCTGGGCACTTGAAGATAAGCAGGTTTTAGTGGACAATGAGCAGATTTCTGTTCTCAACTCTAACGAATATTTAGAGTAGTACTTTTCCTCCTATGTTACATGCCTTGGAAGGTGTCCCAAGTTTATGTCAATCAGAGCACCTTTTAAAAATATATTGGACTTTCTGTATAAGATCTCATTTGAAGAAATGATTAAATGGCTTTAAATTTTTTGGCAACCATCATTACAGAACTTAATGCTTTTATTTTCTCTGATTAAATGGATCCCTGAAACATCATGTGTGGTGATAAGCCTCAACTGTTCCCTTCCTCCAGCCCATCTACAGTGCCTCACAGCTCTCATCCCCTCTGCTCTTGGGACTTGACATCCTTGTCTGCCTCTCGAGATAACACTTTGTTCACCCCTTCATCCCCAGCACGCAATTGGCACAGAGTGAATGCCTGGTATGTGTTGAGAAGATGAATGAGGGAATAAAGAGTGAACACACCTTGAAAGAATCAGATGTTTTACAGCTGGAAAGCTCATCATATGATCTAGGTCCCTGCTTTCTAAAAGAGAGTATGGTATTTCCACGAATTCATTATTGGTGGTGCCAGCGGCCCCCAAACACTCGCTGTCTCAGCTTCTTCGTTAGATCTGTCAGATGCCACATCTTCAGAGTAAAATAGAGTCCCTCTGCCCCTTTCTCTCCCCTGGCTCTGCCTCATTTCACAGCCCTTATCATGACCCTGTATTTCACAACCCTTGGACTAGACACTACACTACTTGCTATTTTCTCTCCCACCTCCAACTCAAATTTAAGCTCAAAGAGGGCTGATTAACAGTTGCGTTTGCAGGGCCTAGAATAGCCTAGCACTAACTGATGTTCAACAAATATTTATTGAATGAATGAGTGACTGATGGTAAATAAAATTGAGACTATAAAAGAAATATACTGTCTCCTCATCATTTTTTGTTAGGTAGAGATAGTCTTGTCTCTGTTGGCTGAGCTGGGGGAGCTTTCTCAAACTCAGTGCTAACAGGCTAGACAAGAACATCACAGTACCTTGAGGCCAGCGAGGTACCACACTTGACTCCTACTGTCTCCTGCTAATAGCTTTTTGACTTAGAGCAAATCCCTCAGCTTTCCTAAGCTCCTACTTTCTCATCTGTAAGCAAACCGGTGTCCTTTGAGGATTCACGGGTATTAGGGCTGCAGTCTATGGGGCCACAAACAGTCAGACACAACTGGGTGATTGAGCATGCACAACAAGGGAGAAAGTAGAAACAAACGCTGTTCTAATCTTCAAAATACAGAAATAAGGTGGAATCAGAAATGCTAAATACTTCTAAACTTCACATTGACTCGGATCATTTTTTTTTCACTCACTAATGCAACTGATTATTTTCCCAATACTTTTTGAGTCCCCACTGGGTACTAGGCACTGGGGTGGCTAGGATGAATGCCTGATACAATAGTGCCCACTTACTGGGTTTAACATGCTAAAGAGAAGGAGGATGTAGTAGACAGAGATGCTGTAAATGACCTCCCGTGATTTCCTCATGGAAAACGTGGAGACATGGCCTGGTGGACAACTGTGTGGATTATTAGGAAGCTACACCCAAAGGATGATAATGAAAGGAGAGATGTCAGTAGGAGAAAGGCTTCTGGGAAATGCTACATTCTTTCTCCTCGACCCTCTTCCTCAATATTTTAATCAGTGACTTAGAAAAAAAAAAAAAAAAACACTTGACAAATTTATGGGTGACATGAAACCTGGATCCAAACAATTTTTACAGATTTTGGCAATGTACTAATTCTAATAAGATTAATTCTCATCTAATAAGTTGGAATTTAAACTTCTAACACTTTGGCCAAAAAAAAAGATCGATAATATAAGTACAGAACAGGGGAGATGTGGTTTAGCAGCATGCTTCAGTTGACAGCAGGCTCAGTCTATCCAAAGTGTAACATGTCTGTCAAACAAACAAACCATTATACTGATGCTCTGTGAGGACCCATGAGCAGAGGCGTGGCTCATGCAGAGCTTCCAGCCCTGCACACTAAACTGAGAGGGTGCATGAAGGTATACTCAGCGGGGAGTGGACCAGGCTGCTGAAGGGATTCTGAGGAATATTTGCAGGCATCTGCAATGCTAAGAAAGATCAGGGGGAATGGGCGGGAGATGGAGGGACATGTGAGACCCCTTTGAACCCCTGAACCAGGGGTTAGATTGTGTAAGTTCTGTACTGTGTGCTCAAAAGTGTCAAACTACAACCGATGCATCAAACCTGCAAAACATAAAGCACATTTGGGCTCGACCCAAATAGTTAAGTTTCCAAGCCTCTGAGCCCTCCAAGGCTGGGAGGCACTGCCTCCAGGAAGTTGCTTCCACTGGCACAGGGGCCAAGCAGAGACTCACCTGGAGATGGTGGAAGCTCCCTAACTGGCTGGGCTGGCTTAGGTGCTATCTGAAAAAGCACCTTCTTTTTAAAAAAATTTATGTATTTATTTTTGCCTGCACTGGGTCTTGCTGTGCGGGGGCTTTCTCTTGTCGTGGCTAGCAGGGGCAGCTCTCTAGTTGTGTGAAGGTTTCTTATTGCGGTGGCTTCTCTTGTTGCGGAGCATGGGCTCTAGGGTGCGGACTCAGTAGTTGTGCTGCCTGGGCTTTCAGTAGTTTCGGCACACGGGCTTAGTTGCCCCACTGCACGCGGGATCTTCCTGGACCAGAGACTAAACCCATATCCCCTGCATCGGCAGGCAGATTCCCAACCCCTGGACCATCAGGGAAGTCCGGAAGCCCCTTCTATTAATAGCGGTGAGAGGCTTGGATGCCATGATGATGCTTATACCATCACTACCCACCCCCAGCAATGGCACGTGGCTCCCATTAGATGATGTACAGTGTGTAAAAGTGCTTTGGAAACTCTAAAGTTTTTCCCACATGGAGGGTGGTTGTAGTTATCAAACACAAGATTTCCAGAACATGTATCTTGTAAAAAGCAAGGCACGGCTCGTTCAAGAGCAAAATACACGTGGACTGGTGTATTCTGCTCGGCTTGGTCCTCTAAGGGTGAATTTCCTTGTGTCCTTGAAGGAATCCACAAGGGGCCCCTATGCAGATGAGCTTCTAGGAGCGTGAGGGCTGAGGGGAGGGGCTCCTTTTCCTCTGACCTCCCATTTCTAGGCAGGACTTCAGGGAAAAATGGGGCAGAAAGGCCTGCTGGGGTCTAGAGGAAAGCGTAAATCAAAAGCAGTCATTGCCAGCATCCCAAGAGGCTCTAGTTGAGAGGCTGTTGTTGGGGTTCAGAGAACCGGGGAGCTGGCCTGAGGAGGACGATGATTCAGATTTATTTAGCTCCTGGGGGTCAAGTCAGCAAACTTTTGACATTTCCTCCAGGTTTGGAGAATGAGTGTTTATCTCCAAATAGATTTCTTTTTCTAGCCAGAGACACCCATTTCTCAAGAACCAGAGCGCAGAGGAAGAGGCCCATAGCTGTCTCAGGGCCCGGGAGCAGGGGGAAGAGGGTGTTGGGTGGTGAGATTTTGGCAGGAGGTTCTGGCCCTAAAAAAGAGAAGCTGTTGGGAGAGATTGCACGGATGGAGGGCAGAGATCACTTGCTCTGGTAAACAAAGGCCAAATGATAATTTTTCGGGAATTTTGCAAGTTTGATAATCACATTAACAGCTTGACAGTGGCCATGGTGGGAGCAATCACACCATGGAAACTGACAAATGTTGCAAATCAAATCCTTTCCCTAAACCCCACCCTGAGAGCCGGTTGTTAAATATTTACCAGCACATCCCTAACATCAGAGTTTCTCTCCAGGTAAGTTTCTCTTGTTCTGTAGTGAAGAGACTACACTCTCTGAGGCCACTTGGTATGTCCCCAGCGGGTCCCAGAAATGGCCACTTCAGCCTAGGAGCCCTCCTCCAAGGAAAGCCCTGGACATCCTACCCAGACAGGCTGTGAGCCTTGATTAAGAAAGCAGGGGACTTCCCTGGTGGCTCAGGGGTTAAGAATCCGCCTTCCAATGTAGGGGACGTGGGTTCCATCCCTGGTTGGGGAACTGAGATTCCCACATGCCGAAGGGCAACTAAGCCCATGCGGCACAACTACCAAGACCACGAGCCGCAGTGAAAGGTCCCGCACGCTGCAACTAAGACCCAACACAGCCAAATAAATAAATATTTTTTAAAAAGAGGAAGAGATTTGGATACAAAGAGCGGATGGGGATGGGTGACAGCATTCTCCAGAGGTCTGCCCATGGTGAGCTGCACCACTGAGCCCAGAACCTACACACAGGCTTCCACAGTCCCCATCGCCTCTCCTAGCATCCCACAGATGTTCTGACTCGCTAGACTCTCCTCTATCAACCAGCTCCGACCCAGCCCTGCATTGATCCTGATCCAGCTAAAGGTCCCTGCCCAGATTCTCCATTTGTGACACGGTGAGATGAAAGTTCCTGATGCCCCAGCCCCAGTCCTAAAACACCAAGGGAAGAGTTGGGGGTGTACGCTGTGTGTGTGTAGGAAGGCAGGAAGGCAGAATCTGGAGGGGCTTAGAGATCCAGCCCCTCAACAGTCTAGTCTGCCACGAATACGAACAGAGGACGCTGGCATGGCTTACGAGGTGCTCCCCTGCCCAATCCAGAGGTGCTCACTGACACCGGACTGGATAAATATACCCGGGGACCTCCCACAGGTGCTTTCTGCAAATGCTGGGCCACCAAGGTCTGCACCTCCCCACCACGACTCAGCCCAGACAGCACTCCTGGGGGACGCCCCCTCGTCTGACCTGGCAAGGTAGGGTTGCCCATCCCACCAGGCCAGGGAAGCCTTGTGTTCTGAGAATACAGGCCCGGCCACTAGGGGCTGCTGAGGCTCCAGCAGGGCTGGGTTGGTTTGGGAGGGGGGGGCGGGCAGGCAGGAGGGCCAGATCTGGCTTCCCAAGTGGCTCAGCGGTAAAGAACCCTCCTGCAACGCAGAAGACTTGCAGGAAACCAGGGTTTGATCCCTGGATCGGGAAGATCCCTTGGAGAAGGAAATGGCAACCCACTCTAGTATCCTTCCCTGGAAATCCCCACGGACAGAGGATCTTGGCAGGCTACAGAACATGGGGTCAGAAAGGGTCAGACACGACTGAGTGACTAAAGACAAACAAAAGGCCAGATCTGGTTTCCTGGTAACCTAGATGGAGTCCAAGGACCTGTGAGGTCAGGGCTTGAAGCCATTTAGTAAATATCAGGTTTGGCCTGAGCAGTGGGGAGGCAGAAGGGGGTACAATGGGTGGTTTTGGGGGGAGGGCACAGCCCACAGGGTGCTCAGGACTGGACCTGCTCACTGGCCCAGCCTCATCTCAGGTATGGCAACCCTCCCCCACCCCACCCCCCAGCAGACCCTCCTGGGTGGGGGTGCCCAGACATGCCCCCACCCCCATGGCTTCCTCAGCAGAAAAGGTCCAAGCTTCCCCGCCTGGTGTCACCCGCCCCATACCGGTCACCCCTGCATGCCATCAATGCTGTGGACACTCTGCCTGAGACACTGGGGCTACAACAGTGAACAGAACAGACGTGTTCCCTGCCCTCCAGGATCCCCCCTGACCACGTGTGAACACACCTCTCTTTCATGACTCAACTGGAGGAAGCGTCAGCCCTCTCGGGAAGCCTGTCCCAATTCTCCACATCCCTGTCTATGTGGAGAAGGAAATGGCAGCCCACTCCAGTATTCTCGCCTGGAAAATCCCATGGACAGAGGAGCCTGGCAGGCTACCGTCCATGAGGTCAAAAAGGGTCGGACATGATTGAGCAACTAAGCCCTGACCAGGTAGCCCCATCCCCCGCCTCCTCTGCACATAGGGTGATGGACCTTAAACTCCATAACACTTCAGGCCCTCTTCTATCCATCTCCCCGAGTGGACTGGAGTCCAGCTTCCATCACCAGCCCTGGCTCCCATGGGCTCTTGGCGTGTTTGTGAAATGACTGAATCACTGACTGAATGAGGATATGAGAGCATGCATGCTCAATCGTGTCTGACTCTTTTGTAACCCCATGGACTGTAGCCCACCAGGCTCCCTATCCATGGAATTTCCCAAGTGAGAATACTGGAGTATTCTTGTAGATTCTTGAAGGATCTTTCTGGGGATCTTCCTGACCCAGCGATCAAACCTGCATCTCCTGCATTGCAAGCTGATTCTTTACCACTGAGCCACCAGAGAAGCCCAGAAAATGAGAGAGTGGCGTGTTAAAAGGCTTAGGGATCCAAGCCAGGAGGAGTCAAGCCTGGTTCCTCCAAATATGCCCCAACTCAATCAGCTCGAGGAGAGGAAGGGCTGGAGGACAGGAGGGTAGCCCATTTGGCTCAAAGAGGCTCCTGCAACAGCAGGCCTGGGGTACCTGCCTTCTGATCCCAGGACCGACCAGATAGAACAAGCCACGGAAAGAAGTTACTTTGTGGTGTAAAATGGAGGTCTTCAGCAATTAATTAATTTTAAAAGGGTTTGTAGGCAGTGGTTTACAAAATGAAACTTGAAAGTGTTTGCTACCCTGACTGCAACTGCTGAGGTGACTGGACATGTGGCTAGAGGGAGGAAGGCCATGCACTGGGATCCAAGTCTTTCACTTCCCAGCTTCATGTACTTTCACAGGCACTGTCTTCTCCCCATCTTTCCCTCCATCCCTGGAGGACCCTTTGCTTGTATAATGGTTCCACAACAGTGAATTCAGTTAGGCCCTTGAGGGTACGTGTGTATGTGTGTGTGTGAGGGAGTGTGTTTACAGCTAGAGACACATACTTGATATCCCTACTGTGTTCCCAATAAAAAGGAGAGTGATTAAAGTTCAATCCAGTCTTGTCTACTAGAGACGTACAGAGATCAAGTAAAAAAAAAAATCAATGTCCGGGTCATGGCCGAAAGAAAGCTGGAAAACAGCATGCTACCCTTCACACCCACACTCCCAGCTGCCCTGTTAGGCAGGGAAGGCAGAAGTTATTCCCATTTTACTGATGCAGAAAGGCCCCCAGTAAACCATAAGCCCCATTAGGGCAGGGACATGTGTCCCTGGCACATAGCACAGGGTCTGCACGACCCATGGAAAGCCCCTGGTATTTATTAAATGGTTGAGTGAATGCCAGAAACAAGATTGAAACTTCTTGTCCAACTTTGTATAATTCATCAGCAGTGGAGTGGGACTGGCCTAGGATGATGAATTCCTACTTTACCACGCTGACTTGAGTCGGCTCACTCTTCTTCCTCCAGACCACAAACTCCAAGGACAGCACAGACCTCAGAGCTGTGCTCACCCACCCCCATCCCACTCAGCTCCACAGATATCCGAGCTCCTAGAAGATCAACTGGAAAAGGGGGGTGGGGAGGGAAGGCAGGTTCCAGCTCCCTAGGCCCTCTGCTGACGGATCACCTGTTCCCTGATTTATTTTAAGCTTTGTGTACTTCGGCCATCAACTATTTTTGTCACTGTTGAGAACGCTCATCCTGCTTGTAGGCAAGAGGATAGACAATAAAATATCTGAGGGTTTTTTTTTTTTTTGGTAAATATAAGAATTCAGGTAGGAAGTTTGTCAAATAAAAACCCTAGATAAGGCCATGAGAGCATGGGTGTCTTCTAGCAAAATCCTGTTGCTAGGCCACTGTCTCCTAAGTGAGACTTAAGGCCCCATGGACGGACCTGAAGGCTGTTTTCGCCTTTGCCACAATGAGGAATCCAGGCCTGGAGTGAGCTGGAGTTCAGGAACATGTCCTGTTGAAAGACATGGGTGGCCCAAGCAGGCCACGGAGAGAGGTCACTGTGCACAGTGAGAAGAAAGGCCCAGCAGAAAATAAAAAAGAAAGAGAAGAGTCCGTTTTGATGAGTCAAAGCGAGGGAAGGCAGGTCACCCATATGGTCCCTCTGGTACTGGCCCCAGGGGCAAAGGGAGATGTCAATCACAGCCACAGAAGAGGCTTTCAAAGCTGTGGAATTAACTCTAAAGCTGCAGAGTGCCTCACCGGCAGCTGAGCAGAAGGCCCTGCGTGGCAGGGGGCTCCCACCCATAAAGGGATGAGAGGAATGTAAAGTGTGAAAACAACTGAACCCGCTTCTGCCCGGCCCAGCTGCATGGCCTGGATGGAGGAGGGCATTCACAGCCAGGGGCCCTGACCACTTCCCATCCCCCTCCACCTAATGAAACCAGCGTGGGGATACTAATGACTGATCAAAGCCCTTCCAGCTCCCCCAGATATCTGCTCCCCTGGCCCCTGCCCAGAGAGGGCAGGATGCCTGGTCAGGGAGGGAAAGAAGTTACTCAGAGGGCAAGAGAGACAGGTCTGGTCTCCCCCGACATGGCTGGCCCAGCCTTAGCCTTTCTGGTGCAGCATGGCGGAGGGGGCAGGTAGCATGATCTGGACCCCTCATCTCCCAGCACAGCGTGCTGAACACCATTCTCCTGGTTCTGAGGGTGGCAGGAGGATGGAGGGGGCCGGGGAAGGAGTCTCAAACAAGGGTTTGACTCCCTTCTGAAGTGAGCTTCCCATCCGGGTCCTGAGCTGAGAGTTCTGACTTTGTCTGTCTTGCCTGCCTCTGGTCAATAACAAGGCTGCATCCCTGGTGAATTGCCAGAACTCTTTCAATACCCCCTATCATGACATCACACTATGTAAGCACCTAGCTACCTGCAGAGCAATTGGCTCCTAATCCAAACTGCAAGAGTGCCCCCATCCATTGCCACTGTGCCTAGTGGGTCAGACTGGCCACCGGGATTTCTGCTTTGTACTCAAATGCTCACGCAGCTGACAAGCTGGGGACACGCAGAGGAGTACTAAACGCTGAATACACACACACAAATAGACCAGATAAAATATTTGTCTTGCCTATAAGCCAAGGGCAAAGGTATTTGTAGAACGGTAGGTATGTGTCTGTGTTTGAGGAAGGGTGGGGGGAGGTTATTGACCGCAGGAGTTTGGGAGGAGGGTGTTATGGTGGAGGGTGGGGAAGCTGCTGCCTCTCCAGTAAAGCTGTCAGTTTCCTAAAATTGCTGATGGAGCCACAGAGCGAGAACTCTGGTGGGTGGGTGGTGTTGCCCACGGGGTGTTACAGGAAATGGGAGAACTTGAATGACATTTCAGAGGTGGAAAGAGTGCTTGGATGGAGGGTATGTGCCTGGATGGGTGAGAGGGAGCTTATGTTACCAGGAAAATTCTGGGAGGAAGACTGGACTGGCGCTTGCCGGGAGAGGGGAGTAACAGCAGAGAACATGACTTTGAGGATCCCTTAGGTATCCGTAGGGGTGCTGGGGCAGTGGGGTAGGAAAGTCCAGGTGACAGATGGGCAGGCAGAGGCAGAGACGTGAAAGGATGAAGAGTGATGTGGGCCCCGAATGGAGGGACCACACACCTTGTTTGCATCCAGGTAGGTCTCTCTGGAGACAATGTCCTCATTAAAGTTATCGGAGAATTCCACAGACCTGTGACTTGCCCTACGTCTTGGGGCATAAAGTGAGAATCTGCATCCAGGACTCAGGTGTTATCACGCCAGAACTGAGGTACTGGAGGTGGACAGCAGAGGGCGCTGTGGCTCTGATAGAATTCAACAGGGAGCCACAGGAAGGAGGAAGCAGGCCACAGGAAGGGTCCCAGTGGGTTGTTGCTTTTGTACTCTCTAAACTCAGGGTCGGTCTTCAGTGCACAATGAACACAGAGGGACATTCTTACAAGTAATCACGGGGTTTTCTAGGATGGACGGGAACAGAACTGAGGGACCAGAAGCTGCTTAACTGTTATACCACTTGGCTTGTGCCCAAATAGCACAGAGCCATAACCATGAATGTTTCTGGACTAAAATGGGAAGAAGAAGAAAAAAAAGCCTCCCTCATTTTTAATAACTTTATTCCCCAAACTTCAAAAATGAAATTGCCAAGTTAAGAATTTGCCTTGAAAAAATTTTTCCTAATTTATTATAAAGAAGGTCCGGGGCTTGGGAATTTTTTAATGCAGATTCCTAATTTTCCAAAGCGAGATTCTCCTGTGCATTTGAATAGATTATGCTCGGTATTGCTAGCCCTTAGCACAACGGGAACATTATTAAAACGACTGCATGGGTCTCAGAGGACGGGCCCTGCTTTCTCGCTTCCTTTTTCATTTTGGGAACTTTGTAGCAAAGACTGTCCATTTCTGCCCATGGAAGAAACTGGGTTTCTGAAGAGGTGATAAAGAGATGCACTCAGAGGTCTAGGCCTTGAAAAGGCAAGTCATATCGGGTCCAAAGGTAATGAGATTAGACCTGAAGGAATGGAGAAGTGTGGGACCCTTTCCAGAGAGACCCTGTTCTGGAAGTGATACCCTGTGGGCCTGGCCCATGCTATTTGGCTGGGCTTTCCTGAGGACATGGAGTGTCAGAAAGCAGCTGGTTTGCCAGGATGATGAGCATGATGAGGGCAATGGAGCAGGCTTCTTCTGGGAAGCAGGGCTCAGCCCCTGGTTGCACAAAGGGAAGAAGGCAGGAGGACCAGAGAAAGTTCCCCATGCTTGAAAACCCAACATGGAAGACATGCTCACATGATAGCCACTCTGAGAAGCCCCGAAGAGTGGGGAGAAGGGCCCCCCGAAAGCCAACTGGCCTCAAAGTCTAGCACACTGGGGAGAGCAGCCCCTCCCTGTGAGCCAGAGACTCTGCCCTGCAGTCTTCACCCACCTCCTCTATCCCACCCGTTCCATCCATGCCCTAAGTTCTCCCTGTGATCACTCATCCTGGTCAGTTTCCTTGGGAACCAGTTTGGCTCAGAGAGGACACATGGGAATCTAGCCACAGCCTAGTGGCCTAACCAAGGCCATAAAGACCCCAGGCCTTGGCCTGGTCACTTTACCATGAACACTGAGACTTCACCCCTGGACTTCTGTGGTTACAAGAAGATATGGCTTTGCTGTGGAAAATTATTCCTCTGCTGTAAATGTGAGTATTTTTGATGGCGAGATTCCAGTGGCTCCTGGAGAAGAGAGCCCTGGGACAGCCCCCTCATTGGGTTTCTGCTCGGAGGCCTCAGATGAGCGCTGGAGCCTCCCTTCCCCCACTAAAAGGCTACAGCAGCTTGGTGGTGGCTTCGGGAGGCGGGGGGCTGAGCACTATAGGGCTGCAGCCTCACCTCCCCCACCCCCCTCAGCACCTGGGATGGATGACTTCTCAGCTGTACCCTCTACCTCACTCCACCGGGATCAGCATTCCTGAACAACACAGTCCCTTGCTGCAGCTCTCCTGCTATTCCTCCACCAAACTCAAACTTCTCCCAGCTGCCTGGGAAGGCAAACCAGGGGGCGGGGCTGGAGGCAGGGAGGCAGCTGGGCCAATCTGGTGCTCCCTGACCTCTCCGCCCAACTCTGGTCTGTCCCTGAATCTTGGGGATGGGGATGGGAGCCCTGGCACCCACCACCTGCTAAACACAAGCAGTGTCTTGATGTCATTCCCGGATCCCACTGTGGAGCTTAGAGAGCATCATCCAGCTACAAAAGAAACGGAGCTGATGTTCCTGCCTCTTCATTAATACCCTCAGGTATCAGTACCCATTAGTACCCGGCACGCCCTGAGCAGACAGGGGATGGGTCTGGTCTATGGAGGACGGATGGTGTCTCGCCCCCGTAAGGCCGGTTCAGGCCTCCTTCTATGCTTAGTTCTGACCATAGCGGGAAAGGCCCTGACACAGCTACACACCTGGAGACTTTCAAACAGGGGGACCGTGCAAAGGCCAAGCCCAGCCCACAGTCGTTCATGGGAAGCTACTGACATGAGCAGAGGGTCGGCTGAAGCCGAGGTCAGCGCAGGGTGAGCCTGGGAAGGAACACAGAGATGACGAGCAGGAGCAGGGGTGGGACGTGCACTTGGAGGTCAGCGCTTCCAGACTTACACAAGGGGAGGAGTCAGAGGTGGTCCATGTGCTGGACCAAGTGGTCGTTTTGTGGGTGGGGGAGACAGGGTGGACAGGGCAGCCACACAGGCTCACACCAGGCTGGGGTGGCAGGGCCTTGGGACATAAGGCGATGCCCTCTGCACCTGCATCTCTGCATCCTGTCCACGCAGCACAGATGTCCCCTGTGGTCAGGAGAAGGGCTGTGTCCGAAATGCTAATGAGCGAGGGACGGCCGCGCAGGGCAAAGACCCGCGATCAAGACAGAATGGGAATGACGACCTGGCACACAGTAGGGGCTCGCTGCACTTTCGTGAAATGAAAGAAGGAATTCAGTTCAGTTCTAGCTGGCTGCATTTCACATTACAGGGACTCGATCAGTAATAATTGAGAAAACAGGAGAGTGTGAAGGTGGAGACTCCTGTGAACACACAGCCTCAGGAACTCTGAGTCTCAAAGAACCCAGAGTGGAGGGAGGCACACACAGGGGACTAAAGATCAGAAGGGACTGGTCTCAAGGACTTGGGGAGCCCGACGCACAGAAGCTGGGCCAGGTATCCAGAGGATGGGGAGGAGAGAACAGGAATACAGGGCGAGGCCGGTGCCTCCTGCAGGAGGGCATCTCAGAAGGACTTAGGGCTGCTGTGTCCGGGTTGCGGTTATGGAGACTGGGAACCAGAAGAAAGGATGGGAGGGTGTAGAGAAATAGTCCTGGCCCTTTTCTGGATAGAAACTGAGTGAAGTCCTGGAGAGTAGGGAGATTCCTCCCATAGGCAGGCAGAGACCAGTGAATGAGGGATCTGGTAGAGGGACCCTCTATTCAAGGGTTTCCCTAAACACTCAAAGACAGACTCGATGTACTTGGAGCTGGGTCTCCCCGAGCGAGGGGTTGGGTGCATTTGTCTGATCTGTGTTCTGAGCGGGAACCGGGGTGGGGAGGGGCACTGGACCACGAGTGGGTGCTGCACTTTGGGGTGCCGGGTCCTTGATGCAGGCGACAGCTGCCCAGGTGCTTTGCCAAGTGCAAGACTCCTCTCAGGGAGTCTGGGAAGAGAGGCTCCCAGGCTGGGCAGGGGGAGAGCTGAGGGAGGCCTGGCCCTGCCCTGCGCCCCGGGAAGTCCTCCGGGCCCCCTAGCCCCCCATCCCCGCCGCCTGTCAGTCACTCACCTGTGGGCTGTCCTGGTAGGCTGGGGGCGGGACATTCTGCGTGGCCATCATCGTCAGAGCGGGGGCTGGGGAGGCATGTTGCATCATGGGATGGATTCACATGGGGGACCTGTGGCAGGAGAGAGGGGGCCGCACCGTTAATCGCCGAGCGCAGGGAGCCCTGGGGACCAGCCACCGGGTGTGTGCCCAGGCCGGGCCCCCGGGGACTGACCAGATACAGCGAAGGCTGGAAGCCCTTGGGGCGTGCATGAGAGTTAAGGGGAGAAGCCTAGAGAGGGAAGGGCTTGCCAGTGCAGTTCGGACTTGGAAGAAACAATATTCAAATCACATGTAAAACAACCTGGGCAGCCGGCAGCCCTGCTTTTGTTCAGCACCAGCTCCGGCCTGGTGGGGGCCCGGGGAGAGGCGGGAGTCGGGAGGGGGCCTGGGCCGGGGCAGCACTGGGGCGGGGGGGGGGTAGGGGGAATTGGAGGCCACGTGGGCACGCCATGGTCAAGGGTGCTGTCCCTTCCCAGGCCTCCCGGAGCCGCCCTATACCCTCAGGGCAGAAACCTCAGCGCTGGTCCTCATCATATACACTTGCCTGACTGTATGACCTCTCCCTGTTCACCTGGGACGGGGGCCCAGTTCTTGAGGCTCTAGCTTACTGTGTTCCCCCTTTGCCTGGCAAAGTAATAAAGCCACTCTTAACTTTTTCTGCATAAAAAATAAAAGAAGCAGCAGCCTCAGCCCTCACAGTTCCAGATTTCCAGGTCCCCTCTCCCTGCCCCAGGAGTCTCCCAGCACCACAGTAACCCCGGGGTTGTGCTCACCACACCCACTAGTGATGGAAAGGGACCTGGGGCGCCGACCCCGCCCCAGCTGGAGGGTGGAGCGGGTAGCCCCAGGTGACCACTTGGAGGCGTTCCAGGAAGGGACAGAGGCAAGGGAACAGGGGCCACAGCCGCATGAACGCGCCTGCACACTCTACTAAGAAGACTTTCCTCACCCTGTGTTCAACTCTGAGTTCAACCGTACATGGGGCCAGAAGAGCCTCGGAGCCAAGGGTCCTCTTACAGAGGAGGAAGCAGAGGCAGAGAGGACAGACGTGTGTGTGTGTGTGTATGTGTGTGTGTTTAGGGAGGGGGTGGTGCTTGGGAAGCAGGGTGGAACCAAGATCTGTAGATTTCCCCCAGTGGGGACTGCTCTCCTCTACCAACCACATCCCATCCCCCAAAAGCGAGCTGCCCCCATTGGCCTCCAGGTCTCTTCTTCAGTCACTAGGTGGTGCCGTAAGCGGAGCCAGCCTGGCTGTACCACCCAAGGAAACAGAATGCTCAGAGAGCTGTTCAGTTGCAGGAGAGGCCCTGAAATATTTAGAGCTGGAAACCACGGCTCATTGCCCAGTACAGGCCTGTCCATCGAGGGACACGGGGGTTCCTGAGAACATCCGCCAAGTGCAGGGCCTGGCCTCCTCCTCGGCAGAGGGCGCTCAGGAGCAGGCGATCTTGGAGAGCATGACAGTCAGACCCTCCCTCCGCTTCCTCCCTCTCCCTGGGGACCTCAGGGCTCCATCCTCTTCCTCCCTGATGTCCTCCTAACACCCCCTCTGCAAGGCCTTCCAAAATGTTCACATCCCTGAATTCTCCCTACATGGAGTGAGTGAGTGAGTGTGTGTGTGTATGTATGTCTTGTTGTATTAGTTCTTTTTCAGGAAGTGGAGGAAAGATCAGCTTCCGCTGACCCAAGTCTCCAAACTCCCAGGTGTGGTTTGACCCAAAGTTCACATGTGAAAGTCCTGGAAATCCAGGCATTCATTCAGCAGAGGTTTATCAAGAGTCAACTACCTGCAAAGACCTGTGCTGGGGATGAGGGGACAGATGAAAAGAGGCAAGGCCTTCTCCCCAGGGAGGGAGGTGATGGAGCAGTGAATCGAGGTTCCCTTGGAGAAGGCAGAGGGAAGGATGACTTCCTGTGCTGAAAACCCGAGACTGCAGGGAATGCCTCTTGGCCTCACTGAACTTGTACCCCATCCACCCTGGCCTCACTTCTGAGACGGACCGCCAGGTCATCTTTGCAGACAAAGCACCCAAGGTCACCCCATCTCACACGCACTAGGCACTGAGACCCAGGCTCTACTTCTGCAAAGAGGCTCGGAAGGAAGCCCCAAGTGGAGCCTAACTCTGCAGGCGGAGAAAGCAATGCCTCTTTCATGGCTGGGTCTTGTCCAGAAGGTGAAAAACATCCCAGAAAGGCGAGAGCGGAGTGAAAAGGGTTGGGGGGCAGGGCATAGGATATACACTCCTTGAGACATCAGAAAGAACCTGAAGAATGAAGACCTCTGAGATATTAAAAGGGGCATGGAATCGCTCTTTTTCGGAAAAGCTGGAGGGAAAAAAGGAAATACGGGCATTTCAAGGGTGTGCTAGGTTCAGCTTTTCTGGGGACTCTGGCAGATAGGGTAATTTTGGATAGGTCATACTGGTCCTGAAGGCAGGATCTCTTCTGGGGAGCATCAATCTTAAATGCTCCTTGCCCAGAAAAAGCAAACCTCTGTGGGGCTGGAGGGCCAGCAGCCTCCAGAAGGGGGAGCCTGGGGGCAGAGTTTGGTGGCAGATTTTCCTCCCCTTTTAGGGGTAACTAGTTCCCTCCTGGGCTTCCCAGGTGACTCAGTGGTAAAGAATCTGCTTGCCAATGCAGGAGACATGGGTTTGATCCCTGGGTCAGGAAGATCCCATGGAGGAGGAAATGGCTAACCCACTCCAGGATGGACAGAGGAGCCTTGTGGGCTGCATTTGCCTGAGCCTACCCACAGTTCCCTTCCACCTCGCGTTTGGGTTTATATATGTATATACACACACCTTATTCCACAGATGAGAAAGTCATCATGAAGGCAAAGCACAAGAAGCCCAAAAGGAGGAAGACTGAGGCTAAAAAGAGGACTCTTTAGTCCGCATTCTTTTGTTCACTGTCCAATGGATGGGAAGTAGGGTCACTTTAGAAATGTTTGCAACAGCTGGTGAACTGCCCTACCTGGGGGTTAAAGAGAGATGGCAAGAGTAGTCTAGGACTTCCCTGGTGGCTCAGATGGTAAAGAATCTGCCTGCAGTGTGGGAGACCTGGTTTCGATCCCTGGGTCAGGAAGATCTCCTGGAGAAGGGAATGGCAATTCATTCCTGTATCCTTGCCTGGAGAATTCCATGGACAGAGAAGCCTGGCGAGCTACAGTCCATGGGATTGCACAGAGTCAGACATAACTGAGCGACTCACACACACACACAAGAGTAGTCTGCACCCAGAAACCAGCACCATCCAGGCTGAGAGGAGATTTTTCTGTCTGGAGCCTGCTGGGCTATGGAGCAGGGTCTAGAGGCCACGGGAACAATTTTCTGAGGACCCAGATGGCCTCTGCCCCTCCTCTCTTCCTCTCTGGGGTCACCACAGGCCACTAAGCCACTGCCCTACTGCCCTCTGGGGGCTTCTCCTGCAAAAAACAGGAGGCCTTTTCATCGCGGGCTTAAGTTTCCTTCCCTATGTGCTCAAGCACAGAGCCTCAGGTAACCTGACTCTGGGGGAGACCGGGAGCCCACCACCACATCCGGAAGCTCTAGCTTTTCTTCACCCGCACAGGTGCCCCTTCCTCCCACCAGCTGGGCTTGGGGTGCAGAGGGTCCACAGGGGAGCATCCCGGAGAGGAATGTGGGGGGTCTGACAGCGAGGCTCCACAGCGGGGGTGTGGGGGAACTCCTTGAGCCATCACTGGGTGCCAAGCCCTTTGGGGAACCCTGCCTTTCTGGTGCTTTGTTTGGGAGGCTGGAGGGCGCAGAGGCCTCGGAGTATTTGTTTGTGGCCAGCTGCCGGGAGGCTGCTCTGCCCTGTCCAGAGGCCCCAGCCCTCTGTCACCGGACACCAGGGCTCTGGAGGGACACAGCCAAGACTGCAAATGGAGGACACACGAGGAATAGTTTACCATCAAGACGTTTCCCACATCACAGGATTGTTTTCAACACTGAGCACCTTTATTAAGGGGCAGCTAGTAAGGAAAAAAAAAAAAAAACCCTAATGCAACACTCAACCCCACAGTGATATCCAGGAAGAAATCATTTGCCACTAATATTATCATCCGAAGGAGCTAAAACTGCCATTTTACAGAGCTTGGGGCCCGAGGGAGGCTGTGCGCACAGGTTGGGGGTGGCTGAGGGACGTGGAGGACACCCCTTAGGAATTAGGGAGGAGCAGCCCGGGAGCACTCCCTCTGCCTCCTCAGCTCCAGCTCCCCAGCCCCACAAGGTGAGGCTCGACTGGAGCCCAAACTCCAGCTTGTTGACAAACAGACTGAGAAAAAAGACCCAAGCTTGTTAGGAAGGAGCTCATTAGGACTTGTTGACAAGAAACCCATTAGACCAATTAACATTCCATTAACGGCCAGGGGGCACCAAGGGGTTAACGCTGCCCAGCAGTAATTGGGCTGGGGTGCCTGGGTTGGGGGCTCAGGGCCTTAAGGATGAGAAACTAAGTCTAATTGGGAACTCTCCGGCCAGCCGGCCCCACAGCATCAGGAACAAGCTCCCTGACCCTGGCTGACCCTCTCCTGGAAGGCCTGATGTGGGAGAGGGGCAAAAAGGACTGGCTTCCCTGTGCTCCCCACTGTCACACCACCCCCCCCCCCCCACTGACTGGAGGCTGGGTAGGTGGCTGGCGTTTCCACCCTCTGGGACGCCTACCCTTCTTCCCCCCTTCCCCTAAACCCTCTGGACGAGGGGAAGGGTTCTGTATTAGCCCTGGGAAGTAACTCTCCTCTTTTGGAGAGCTTTTCAGTAATATTGCCCTCTCTTACAGAACCTCTTTGGAGAAGCTAGGATCTTTGAGAGCCCAGGGCCTGAAGAGGGGTGGGGAGGGGTGGGAGGGAGCTCTGGCCCTGCCCCCTTTCCTCCCCACCCCACCCCCACCCCCCATCACCCTCCCTCCCTCCCTGTTCCCATTTTCCCTCCCTTCTTCTCTCCCTCCACATAAAGGCATCAAAGAGGCAGCAGTGAGGCACCCCCTGGCCCAGGAGCCCTCCTCTTCTGTCCCCCCACACACTGGTAGTATTTTATCATTTTCCTTTCCCTGCTCCAAGAAGAGGCTGTGGAAGTCTGGGCCTCCATTTCCTCATCTGTAAATCCCCAAAGATCAGATGGAGGCTGAGCTTAGGGTCAGAAAAGTCTGGGTTCCACACCCAACTCTGCCACTCTCTGTGACTGCAGGAGTCCCTTTCCCTCTTGGTCTGCAAAACGAGGGAATTCACTAGAATATTCCCAAAGCCTCTGCCCAGGGTTAGCACACCACACAAGCTTTGCTGAATAGAATGGAAACAGTTGAAGCTGGTAGCTTCGTTCTAAAGCCTCCCTCATTTGAGAGTGAAGCAAGGGGGCCCCAGAGTCTAAGGGAGGCAGGAAGCCTCCTCCAGGCCCCCAGCCCAGGGGCCCCCAGGTGGTTCCCGCCCCCTCCCCCAGCCCCAGGCCCGCCCCTCTGAGCAGCTGCCCAGGCCAGGGTTCTGACGTCTAGACAGATTTGCAGGAGGCTGAAATAACACAGTGAACTCAGCAGGAGGGCCCGAAAGGCTGCATTAGTAACCTGGCTGGCTCAACCGTAGGCAGTTCCCTTTATTTTCCTTGCGCGGAGAGCCTGGTCCAAAAGGAGTCTCCGGCCCAGCTCCCTTTCCAGAAGTGGCCTGTAGGTGGCGCCGCGGAGCCCCCGCTTTAATTGCATTATATAATATAACCTGTTTACTAAATCATGTAATCAGTCGGTTTAGGATTTACAGCTTCGGATGTGTATAGAGAATTGGACTTTGAGTCAAATTTAAAAACAAATAAAAATGAGAGGCAGCTGTTGCTGATAGTGTGATATTCATCTTTTGGAAACAAATTCACCCCGCTGCTATAAATTATGCCTGGGGAAAAAAAACGTGTTGGTGGTGGGAAGGAGTTGGCTACGTCTCCTATGCTGGCAACTCGGAGCGATGAATCTTGAAATAACGGTGTCAACCTGTCACTGATTTCATGTGACTCTGTGGATTTATCTAAAGAAATGCAAGCATGCGCGTGCACACACACACTCACACGCTCACACACACACACACACATACACACCAGGTCTCTTTCGCAAAACCCAGTAAGGGTTAGAAACCGCAAGTGGAAAGCTGAGTGGCTAGAGGAACTGGATGGTCCCCGATCCTTGGTGCTTGGAGTCAGCACCGGGGTGACAAGGCTTAGGCCAGTGTGGGGATAGATGGTGGGAAGGACAGAGGTGAGAGAGAGGACGTACCCATGGGTGGGAAGCTTCGAAGTGTAAGCAGGTCTGGTGGAGGTGTTTCAGAGTGACGGAGAGGTGAAGGGTCCCTGTAGAATAATGGGAAAGAGCCAGCCCCCAGGAGCCGCCCCTGACCAGCACAGCAAGCGCTGGATCTGGGTTTGCCTGTTCACCCCAGGTGCTCAGGAGCCAGGAGGAACCTCAGGGCCTGGGGTGACAGGAATGCTGTGGCTTAGTGACTGATGCTCGCCACCCCACCCCACCCCCCGCCATCTTTCTGACTTTGGGGTCCTAGGGGCAGATAGAATCCTCTCAATCTGATGAGGCCAGGATCAGTGTGGGAGTCAGAAGGGCAATTGTGTCTACACTGGAGGAAGGACTGGGATCAGACTCCCTGGGCTCACTCACTGAGCCGAAGGCTGGCCGAGAGGCCACACCTCCCCCATCACCTGGGTCCCAGGGGGTCACTGCCTCCAGCACAGAGCCCAAATCCTGGCAGAACGTCTCAGCCAGGAGGGCCACCTCCCTGGCACCCCTCTGGATCCTGCTTGGAACTCTCAGTGGGGAATGATTCTCTATTGACGTGAGACGCAGCAGAGGTGACAACCAGGACAGTAGGCAGCTCCAGACCCCATGGTCAACCAAGGCCTTCTGCTCTGACTGCCCTTCGCCACCTTTCTGGGCAGCCCACTTGGGAGGTGGAGCCAGGTCATGACCTCTTGTGATGGTCCTGGTCTCCAAGGAACAGAGGAGCCAGTGCATCCAGCCTGAGTTTGACCAGCCCGGCCAGCTTCAGTCTCCCTGGGAGATGGGAAATCTCCCTGTCTCCACCTCTCTCTCCTCCTGTAGCCTGTAACCTCCCTTTGGTCTTTGGAAGAGGTAGGAACCATCTGTGAACCGTCCCAGCAGTGAGGTCCCCTCAGTGGCCTGTGGTCCTCCCCCCAGGGGCCTCCCCCTCCTCCCCTTTTCCCACTCCAAGGCCATTTTGCTCTTTGTGCTGGAATGACAATATGTCCCCCTCTAGGGCCGGGTCTAGGAGTCATTTCTGTGCTCAGGGACCCCAGTCTGGGGATGGGCTACAGCTTGCTGGGAGACCCAGTTCTGGGGGGAAGGGGCTTATAATCCACTCTGGACCCCTCTGTGCACACAGTGTATTGTGTGTGTGTGTGTGTGTGTGTGTGTGTGTGTGTGTGTGTGTGCTGGGGGAGCGGGGGGCATTGGTGGGGCTTGTGACATTCCCTGGGTGTAGGCAGGGCTGCTGGGAATTGCTGACCCTGGTCAGTGGCTCTCCTCACCCCTGATCGGGTTTCCAGGGGAAGAGACCCATCCTGCTCCATTGCCTCTGACTCACGGGGGCTCCTGGCACCTCAGCGCCCAGAGTCAGGGCTGTAGCTTTCTCTCCTTTATGCACCCAGTTCCCTTTACTGTTCAACTTGCTTTCAAAAAAATATGGGCCAGGGTCAGAGTTAGGAGAGCAGCCTTTACTGTGGCCCCAGCATCTCTCCTGCCTGCTCCTGCTTCGCACACAGGGACCAGGAAGTGACAGGCCCCTGCTTTCCTCCCTGCCTTGGCTGTCACACCTTTTCTGGCTTCAAAAAGCCGCTGATATATTTTACAAACTGAAACAGCAATTTAATTCCCCCTGATAGCGGCAATTGTCCATTAGATCTTCCTACCGAGGAGCTTAACAATAATTCCTTTCATCCAACTGCTTGCTTCTTCTTGATCTGAGAATCAATCCCATAAATAGCAGGCGAGAGTCTTCACATTACTCTCCCCCTCCAGCTTTTAGCATTTTGATGAAGATTCTCATCTCCTCTTTAAGCACTTTACAACTTGGTGATTTTTTCCCCCTTTGGTTCCTTTAAACAAAATAAAACAAAAAAGCAGAAAGGTGGGGGGGTGGTGGGAAGCATGTTAGCTATAAGGGTAAGCACAGCCCTGCATTCTTCTTACAGAGAAGTGGTATGTACTTTCTCCTGCTGGAAGGCAGGGGGTTGGCAGCAATGACCTCCAAGGGTCACCTCCAATCTGCCTTCAAGCAAGTGCTGCTTTGCCCCAGAGGCCCCATTGGTCTGGTCCTAAATTTCACCCACAGCTGGGTCCTGCTTTTGCCAGTGGTGCTCGACTTAGAACATAGTTTCTCTTTCTCTCCCGCTCTGTCTCTGCATCCCAGGAAAGAGGGTCAGAGGAGGCCATTGCTGGTTCTAGGCACGGAAGCCTCTCCCCAGGCCCGCGACCAGGTTCCCGCCCATCCCTTGGGCAACTCTCAAGCCTAGAGATGGGAGGCTGCCCTCTCTTTTTCATCTCCAGCCCTCTTCATCTCTATCCAAACAGCATGAGTGGGAGAGGTGGGGAGGAATGGAGACAGGAGAGAGCTTGAGGCCTTTCATTCAATTATTTTTCTTCTCCCTCAAACGTGCAGGCAGTCCTAGGGGTCTGGGGCAGAGGAGGGCCCTGCAGCTCTTCCGTGGGAGCAGCCGGGGTGGATTGCCAGGGCAGCTGGGAGCCCCGGCCAGCTCCCCCGGGACCCCGTCATGTGCTCCCTGTCTGCACACATACAAAGAGAGAAACAAATCTAAAAATGAACCCAGGGACTGAAATCCCCCTCGACAAACCCGAATCCCAGGTTTATTATTATTGGTCGAGAGCTGACAGCAGCCGCTGCTCAGGAACTGAGCTGAGAAAACAACACGGGCTGGGCCCCTGAGGCTTGCAACTCAGCAGAGACAGACCAACAGCTCAGACGCTGGGGACCCCAGATGGAAGGAGAGTTTCTGCTGTCCTACCTGCCAGCTTCTTCCTATCAGTCAACTGCCTTCTTGGAGGCAGTCACCTGGGAGGCCGGCCCTCCCTGGGAGCCAGAAAGAAGGAGAATAGAAGTAAGGGGCTGGGATGGGGGTGCAGGAGGGGTCTAATTGGGGGAGCTCCCAGAACTAAGGGACCCAGGCACCTATCAGGCATGGCATCTGAGATGCTCTCAGATTCTCCTGGAAGCAGAGGATGCTAAGAGGGTCAGCCAGGCCCCCTTTCTCTCTGAGAAGGACTGCACCATGTTATCTGGCTGGATGATATCTGGTTTCATTTTTAAAAACTGCCTCCAGAGGGAAAAAATAGGGGTCAAGAATCAGGGCTATGAAAGCAAGTAGTCCTTTGGGCTCAGTTTATCATTGAAAAGCCACTCATCCCCGATACTTCCTGACTCAGCCCGTAGCTGTCCTCACTCTGGGCCCTCGGTGAGCCCATGAGAAGAGGCAGGGGGACCAGGTAGAGTCCACAGCAATGTGGTCAGCTTGTGGGAGGAAAGGGCACCAGCCGGGTGCCTTGGTCCTCATGGCTGTTTGGAACTAGAGCAGGTACACTGGCTCCGTGTTCCTCATCTGTCAGAAAGGCAGCCCTGGGGGATAAGGGAAGGGAGGATGGCATCTTCCATGTGAAAGGGGGTGATGCTGGGCAGTCATCCCTGGGTATCGGCATCCAAGCCCCAGCTAGCAGACAAGCCCCGTCTACCTCCCGAGAAATGGTTCCTCTGCTGTGCTTCTCTGCTGGCAAGGTCCTCTATGTTACACGACCACACCTCTGCCTGCATCAAAACTTTGCTCAAAGCCTTCTCTTCCATGAAGCCTTTCTTCACTTTCTACTCCAGGACCATCCTCTCAGTGGGAGCCCTGCCGTTGGGGAGAGGGAGGGCATGTAGCATGATTTAGTGCTACGTGTGTTTCTATGTCTTGGAAAGCCTCCTTCCCAGTAAGGTCTCATCTTGCCCATTGATCTCTATGTCCTCAGCAGACAAGATCATGGCCTTAACTTGCTTTTCCTTCTGGGGAAAAAGGTCTGTGCAATGTGATTTTATAAGATCTATCTCCTTACAGAGGGCTTCCCAGGCTGCTCAGTGGTAAAGAATACGCCTGCCAAGGCAGGAGACATGGGTTCGATCCCTGGGTCAGGAAGATATCCCTTAGAGAAGGGAATGGCAACAACTCCAGAATTCCTGCCTGGGAAATCCCAAGGACAGAGAAGCCTGGCAGGCTACAGTTCATGGGGTCAAAAAAGAATTGGACATGACTGAGCGATTAAACAACAATAACAACCTCCTTACAGAGCCTGGATAGACATAAAACTTCCATTGGTTTATTGTTGAAATGTCAAACAGACCAATAAATCTAAGGATATTAGATACTAGGACTTAAAGAAAGGATAAATCTTTAAGTCCCAGCAGTCATTTACACCTTAGTGAGAATGAGCTTGTTTCCCTGGAGCCAGTTTTGCCCTAGGGTGAGATGATAATCCAGAATTATTAACAACTTCAAAGCACTGAGCCATTGCCATGCACCAGGCATTATGCTAAGCTACTATCACAGAGAACCCTATTTATTCTTCCCAGCAACCATAAGGTCTAGGTGTGATAGCTGTCCCCTTTCAAGGATGTGAACACTGAGGTTTGGAGTGGTGGAGAGAGTTTTCAAAAGTGACACAAGGCCTGATTTCAGAGTCTGAACGTTTAACCTAGAAGTCTGGCGTGGAGGCGGGGAACCCTAGCGGAGCCCTGGAAACGGAACAGGAGAGACAAAACTGACTCTGCAGACACTACCCTCAGGAGTCAGGACGCCCAACACAGGTGGTCCCTCACTTCCACATGCCCTGAATTTCAAAGGGTCATATTGTATCGGCACATCTAAATGTAACCTGTCTGCCAAACTTGGGCTTTTGCACCTCACTAACAGGCACATACTTTATGCCTGTGGATGGTGAGACCTCTTAAAAAGCAACTGTTCACTTCTGTCCTGTCTTCTCTGGACAGCAGGGTGTGTGCAAATTCATTTAAATACTGTACTGCATTTGCTCTTATCATTGTATAAAAATGAGTGGAAGACGGGAAACAAAATGCTGATAACAGCCATGAGAAGTCGGGGCCTCACAAACACGACGCAACCAAGACAAAGATGCTTCCAAGACAGAGAGGCAGGTTTGAGCCTCTGTCGGGAACTCACTGGGCTGTGGGTTCAATTATGAAGGGAAAGAACAAGATTTGAGAATGACTATGAAATGACAGAATACGTGGTTGAAGACTGCATGTAACAGGCGATCACGTGTCTCAGCCGTGGGCTCAGAACCCTGGGAGCTGGTGCCAGGTGGGAGCGGGGGCTGCCTGTGCCCTGACCCCTTACCACGCAGGCAGTTCAGGGCCAGGTTCTGACTCACGTCGGCTGGAATGCCAGCAATGTCTCCCTTCTGTGTTGTGGTGGCCCAGGTGGGGTGGGGTGGGGAGGGAGGGAGGGGGCCTATAATCTACTTGCTCCCTATGAAGTGTCTCTGCTTGGCCTTCTTTCTCCAACCGACCCATGGTTTTCCAAGGACCACCCACAGCTGCAAAGAAGTCCCTGTTCTGGAGGGAAATATGCCGTGACTCACAGGCTAAGAGGCACCTGGCTCTATCTACAGAAAGTCTGTCTGATGGAACAGGACTGGCTTTTATTCAGGTTAGGGGCACCCCATTCTCAGAGAGCATCCCTTGACATAGCTCTCTGAGTTCTAACTTTATCCCCTTGCAAAAGCCCCTTCCCGCAAACCTTCCTTTCAGACCTGCCTCCTTCCTCTCTCAGCCCAGAGAGGTTTCAGGCAGCTTCTGAAGGGGTGACCAGCAAAGACATGTTTGCTGGCCAGCAATGGGATTATTACCCACAGCCTCCAAAGCAGGAAGCAATTAAACAAAAGTGCAGGGGGCTAGAGCTCTGTTCTGCATCCCCCTGGCCCCTGCCAAGCTCCATCCCTTCAACCTCCAGCTTTGGAAAGGGGTCAATAGTTCTTGGGTTTCTAACAGGGAAAACTTGAGTCATATGCTGGCCCTTTCTACTGCACTCAACCAAGAAGTGTTCCATATTAGCAGCGGGTGTCTTTGAACGCTAGCTGCTTGTCTGAAAATTTTAACTTGCCTCAAATGCTGCCCTTTGCAGTGACGACTCATTCCCTATCATTGTGGTCTTGGCGAAAAGAAATCCTGTCTTCAATAGAGAAACTTTGTGGACTCAAAGTTCAAGTTGTGCTTCTGCTTGTGCCAGTTAAGACAGACCCCATGGAGGGCAAGGACAGAGCGGGGAGGCGGGGAGGTGGAGACAGATTCACACAGTGGACTCTCGACCTGGGGTACCAATTAGGGTACTTCGATTAGAACAGAGAATGACCTCTGGGATCTGAGTGCTTGTTGATCTAGGTGTTCCAGGGTCTGGCCCATTCAGGGAGAAGGAGTGAAGCATGTCAACTCCCAGTGTAGAGATTCTATCCAGAGCAGAGTGGCCTGGGCAGGGCAGGAGAGAGGGGTGTGAGGTGTCTGCTCCTAGAGCCCATCCCTGGGGAAGGGAGGAGGAAAAACTGGGAATTCTCAGCCAAGATGTCTCCCCAAGGGCACAGGTGGCCTCAGGCTGGGATCCCGGCTATCCACAAGCCTCTCTGCTCTCCTTTTTAGGGCCTGGCTGTCTCAGGTCAGAGCATCTGCTCTGCAGCCCTGGGAAGAGAAGTCTGCTGTTTCTTTGTTCTGGAATTCATAAAAGTGTAAAAAAGGATCTCACCTAATGAGGCCCTTGCCGTGGTCAGGGTTATTTCATGAACAGGAGCTGTGTGTGTATGTGAGCTGAGACAGTCTGGGGAGTAGGGGGGGTGGGCAGACGGAGATGAAGAGAGAAGGAGGCCCATGTAAGAATGATCAGGAAGGTCAAGGAGAGAGGTCCCCAATAGGATCAATGTTCAGGGGATGCTGATGAGATCTGAGGTTTCAGAGACGTGTCTGTCATTGGAGACTGGCCACTATGGCTGCCCTAGCTTGAGCTGAGCATTGTCCTCACTCCTTACTCTTAGCTTCTTCCTCAAGCCCAGGAGCAGTGTTGGACGCAAGACTCCAAAGCAGACTGTTCACAGCAGTTTGCCGGAGGGCTGGCAGAGCCATGGTGGGTCTGACTGCTGCCTAGAGGAGAGGTAGGGAGGAGAGAGAGATCCAGAGATCCCATCTGAGGACACAGGCAAGTTGAGCGGGGGTCCTACCCAGAAACCAACAGTCATTTATTGAGCACCTGCTATGTGCCAGGCTCTGCACTGGGCCATGGACGTCCCAGAAGGAGAAAACAGAGATGAGTGGAATAAAGATATGAAATGAAGCAAGATAGATGACTTCAGATTTCAAGGGATCCCAAGGGCTGAGTAAGAGAAATAAAAAAGGAGAAAACCAAATCTCAAGCCTCAGCACACAGTGGTGGAAATTCAGAGCTTTAAAAAGAAAAGAAAACTAAAAGTGGATTCTCACTGCCAGACTGGAAATAAGATAGCGAAGCAGCACCTTCAGGATCTATGAGAAAACGGTGTGGAACGTTGCTCTGAGTTCTGTCAGTCAGGTTCAAAGAGAAGATAAAGTCTGTTTTGGATACATGAGGACTCAATTTACTCCCCTCCCATCAATATAAAAATAACTAGAGGTGCTATTTCAGAAAACAAGGAGGCTGGAGGAAGAAGACAGTGGAAAACCAAACAGAGCTGCAGCCCCACAGGAGGAAGGCAGCTGGAAGGACTGAGGGGTGGGCGTCACCCTGGGGCTCGGGAGACTCTAGGCAGTGGCCAAGTGGTGAGGACAGGATTCCATTCCTTTTCCTGGGGTCAAATCCCAAGAGTAAGTTCCGTGGCTGAATAACATTTCTACCTTGTTATCAACCAATAGACAAGGCCTGGAGAATTCCATGGACTGTATAGTCCCTGGGGTTGCAAGGAGACACAACTGAGTGACTTTCACTTTCACTTTGGGGCTTCCCTGATGGCTCAGTTGGTAAAGAATCCGCCCGCAATGCAGGAGACCCTGGTTCTATTCCTGGGTCGGGAAGATCCCCCGGAGAAGGGAAAGGTTACCCACTCCAATATTCTTGGGCTTTCCTTGTGGCTCAGCTGGTAAAGAATCCGCCCGCAATGCAGGAGACCTGGGTTCGCTCTCTGAGTTGGGAAGATGCCCTGGAGAAGGGAAAGGCTACCCACTCCAGTATTTCTGGCCTGGAGAATTCCACAGACTGTATAGTCCATAGGGTCACAAAGTGTTGGACACAACTGATCGACTTTCACTTCACTACCAACCTATAGTCAGCATGCGGAGGTAACCACAGTTATTTAACAGAATAAAAAATCTTCTAAATCTTGTAAAGATAGCACATAAACTATACTAAATAGTATAACACTATACAGTCTGTAATATATATGTTCTGTATTATATATAACACTATTGACTAAAAATAGATAATATCAAATATAGTTTGATCAAACTAATATAAATTGGAAGGAGAAGAATGTGTGCTCATTCCCTCAACTTCCACAGCAGATCATTCATAAATAAACACATACGTTAAAAATAGGAACTGAGGGAATTTCCTGGTGGTCCAGTGGATAAGACTCCAAGTTTCCACTGTAGGAGGCATGTGTTCAATCCCTGGTCGGGGAACTAAGTTTCCCATGCTGCACAGAGAGGCCAAATAAATAAATTAAATATCTTAAAAAAGAGAGAGACACATATTTTATGACATAAAAAGCAACCACGTGCGTACATATGCTCAGTTATGTGACTCTTTGTGACCTTATGACTGTAGCCCACCAGGCTCCTCTGTCCATGGGATTCTCCAAGCAAGAATAACTGGATTGGGTTGTCATTTTTTCCTCCAGGGGATCTTCCCGACCCAGGGATTGAACCTGTGTCTCCTGCATTGCAGGTGGATTCTTTACCACGGAGCCACCTGGGAAGCCCAATAAATGGCCACAAAATCAGCTAAATCAGAAACTGTTTCTTGGGGTTGACTGGATGGTGAACTAGTGGGTAGAGGTGGGGGAAAGAAGGGAGGCTTTTTAGAATACTATGCAGCAGTAAAAAACAAGACTAGATCGATTTATCTTGACCTGGAAAACTCTCCATTATATAGCCTAGTTTAACAAGGCAAGTTTTTAGGACAGCATTTGAAACATAAATTTCACTGTGTTCAATCAAACACCCAAATCGATAAGACGCAGTCCGTGTCCTCAAGGAACCCCCCTCTGTAGCCCATCTCTGTTCCTCTGCTCTACCCCACCGGCTTCTGCTTCTGGAACATCTCCCTTGCTCAGTAGTTTGCAAGATGCAAATCTCTTTCTATCCTAAGAGAGAGCTGTTTTATGTACACTTCAAGTCACAAATTCAAGTTCTTGACTACAAGTCATAAGTTCAAAGATGGACCTGGATGCAGCCGCCCAGGAGATGAAAGCTTCACACACAAGTAACTGGCCAGGGGGAAGCCAAGTGGGGAAGGGAAATCTGAGAATTACAGAAGCCAAGGTTAAAGGCATCTCACAGAGCTCCCATCCGCGTTTCTCATTCACAGATAAAGAACATACGTGGGGCGTGATGGAAGGTCACTGTATTGAATTAGTGCCCAGAAGAGGGGGAGCTGGGCTTGTTACCAGCCAGAGGCAGGAAAGAAGCCAAGAGATGCTGAAGCTGGAGCAGGGGCCTGATGCCAGGGCCCTGCAGCGGAGCCCATAGGGAGACGGTGGGGGGTGTGGTGTGTAGGGTTGGGGTCCACTTCAGGAGCTGCTCATGGAGCAGGTGGCTTGACTTTGGGGAAGACCAGGGGAAATCAAACAGGATCACACTTCCTTAGTGTCCACAGAAGCTGGAAGGAAGCAGCTTCGATGTGGGCAGGAGGGGACACGTTGGGGAGGGGCTGGGAGCATCCATCGCGTGCCAGATGTACGTGAGGTGCCCTACAGTAGTTCTGGCATTTCATCTGCACACAAGCCCTGCAGGGTAAACGCGGTTGTCCCAGCCCATCAAGACAATGATGGTTAGAAAACCTAAGTCATGTAACTTGCCCCGAATCCTGTAGCCAGCAAATGACAGAGCTGGAATCTGAAGCTGGGCTGCTTTGTCCCAAAGTCCCTGCTCAAGGAATCAGAGGGCATCAATCAATGTGTGGCCACTCACTGCTAGAAGGAGTGTCTTTGCCCAATTGGGATAAACTAACCTTTCTCACTTCCTAAATCCTGTATATGGATTCAGACTGTCTGCCCAATCCATGACACCCAGACACAATGGCTGGACTAGGATTCACTGGCCCAGTAGGACCCTGAAAATTCCCACCTCGGAGGAGAACAGGAGTTGGGGTTCCCTTTCTCCCAGCCACGACCCCTGACATTGCTTCTGAGATGTCTGCCCTGGCAGAGCCTGCTATGTCGGCCGTGGAGGGAGATGCACTGGGATGGAGTATAAGCACAGAATGGAGAAGAGAAGCTGGAAGCCGGGACCCTTGGTTTTTGGTGCTCAGCTCCATACCTGCCCTCCTACAACCGCCAGGGCACCTCATTGCCCTTGCCCCCACCCCCAGATGCTGTTTGGCTCCCCCACATCTCCCTAGGCACCTCCGCCCCCACGGAACCTCTGACTTCAGCAGGAGGCAGGCAGGCAGGCCCATGAGAGTATGTATGTCAGTTAGGGGTTGTCGTTGACACGTGGAGATCATTAACAAGGCTTATTTTTAAATTGTAATTGCAAAATGTAAATGCTCCCCAAACTGATGTGTAATTGCTACCCCCTCCACCCCAGCCCTTCCCCTCTGGTGCCAGCTTTGCAAGGAGAGAATTAGAAAATAAAAAGGGGGTGGATTATGTAAGCAAAATGATTTTAAAAAAAGAGAGCGAGAGAGCTAAGAATTTAAGTGAGACAGCTGGCGGCTCCCTGATTGCCACACTTCCAGCATTAGCTGCAAAAATTGTCCTTGCCGACTGCACCCACCCAAGCAACGGTGTCAACTGTATTGAGTCCCAGAACAGAACAGACTGGCGCTCCCTTGGCAAGATGGTTCAGTGGTCAGTGTGTGTGTGTGGTCCTCTTCAATATACATGACATTTCTAATTACCTGCCTCTCTCCTTCTTCTCTTGCGGGAAACAAGCTTTTGTGAGGAATCTGGCAATGATTACTGCCCCCCAAACAAAGACTGGATCCCAGGTGAAACTAGTAAAGAATCTGCCTGCCAATACAGGAGACTCGAGAGACGTGGATTTGATCCCTGGGTCAGGCAGATCCTCTGGAGAAGGAAATGGCAACCCACCCCACTGTTCTTGCCTGAGAAATCCTATGGACAGAGGAGCCTGGTGGGCCACAGTCCATGGGGTTGCAAAGAGTCTGACATGACTGAGTACTGAGCACATATTGGATCACAAAGACTGGGAAACTAGAAGATCACAGGGGCCCTAACACATCAGGGAAACTTACAAACACCCCAGCAGGGTCCTGTGGATTTGGGGTGGGGGGTGGGTGGAGCCCATCTCACTGTAACAGATCCAGCCCTTATCATGACATACTGGAAAGAGAAAAGACTTGTTTTGGAGAACTGGATTTCTAAACCCCTGCCTATACTGCTACTTAGGTCTGTGAGATCATCAGGTTACTTAAGGGGATTTAAAAAACCCTATCTGATAAGAGGATTAAGTGAGATTCTCTGCTTTATACTCTCTAAGGAACTAGTTCTCATAGTTCATCACACACATCTTGGATGCAGTTTCCTCTGTGTTCATCAGAAATACTGGGGGCAGGGTGCAGATTCTCAGTCTAAACCTAGACTCACAATTCGGGATCTCTGGTGTGAGGTCCAGGAACTGAGTTTCTCACAAACACCCCTGGAGACAAGGCTTGCTTCAGAGGGCTGGACAAGTATTACCGTCATGGGAATGAGCAACAGCCCATCCCTCCATAGCAACAAGAGTTTATTATTGTTCATGGAATATGAAGAGGAAAATAGAGGTACACAGGGACAAGGCCTAGCTCTCGTCCCATCCTCCAGGAGCCAAGGAGAAACAATACAGGGTTCTGTGTTCTGAGGTCATGTGCAATAAGTGTCAGCTAACGTTATGGGCCGGTTCTCAAGGTTTTCAGAAGAAAAGACAATCTGCCTGGAGGGTTTGCTAAGTATCAGTCACTCAGTTGTGTCTGATTCTTTGCGAGTCCATGGTCGGTAGCCCTTCAGGCTCCTCCATCCACGGGATGGATTCTCCAAGCAAGAATACTGGAGTGATCTTCCCAACCCAGGATCAAACCTGGGTGTCCTGCATTGCAGGTGGATTCTTTACCATCTGAGTCACCAGGGAAGCCTGGAGGGTTTAACCACGTGTTAAAGGATGGAGAACGTTCTTACTGTTCGGTGATCCCGGCGGCCTCTAGGATGGCCCTTAGGGCACACAGCCCTCTCCTCACTTCCAGCTGGGCCAGCAATCCTTCCTGTTGACCAGAACCAGCGCACCTGTGAGAAAGGGCAGAGCAGCACTCAGAAGGGAAGGCTAGAGGTGCAGGGATAAAGGGGGACCCCGCTCTGTGCCCCCTCCTCCCAGGCTGGTGGTGAAGGATACATTCTGTGTGCTCTGCAGACCTCCTACTACATGATCATTCAAGCCCCTCTCCTCGTTGGGTGTTCAGACCCACCAAGCCACGTTAGAGCCTAGCCCTTGTCTCGGCGGGAAATGGCCTGTGGTTGCCCATCTGGTCTCTTGGCACCAGACAGCCCCTCTGCCCCAAGTGTGGTCAGATCACTGAGTGATTTGTGAAGCCTGGGGAACCACAGCCAGCTTCTTGCTTTAAACTGTAGGGAACTCAGAGAAAGAGTGGCAGGTGCCACCTGCTCAGATGAGTGGAGGAGTTTCAGATGCTTTCCCAGCGGACAGGTTTCATCTGGGGGTCTGAACACTGATGGGTGGGGGGAGGGCACTGGTGGGCAGCAGGAAGGAAGAAGCAGGAGGGCAAAGGACCAAAAGCAGCGATGAACAGCCTTGACCTAAAGGGGGCTTCAGCTGCATGACTTATCTATTTGTTATTAGATTCATTGTTGTTCAGTCACTCAGTCGTGTCCAACTCTTTGCGACCCCATGGACTGCAGCATGGCAGACTTCCCTGTCCTTCACCATCTCCTGCAGTTTGCTCAAACTCATGTCCATTGAATTGGTGATGCCATCCAACCATTTCATCCTGTGCTGCCCCCTTCTCCTTCTGCCCTCAATCTTTCCCAGCATCAGGGTCTTTTCCATGTGATCCTATGGACTGTAGCCCACCAGGCTTCTCTGTCCATGGAATTCTCCAGGCAAGGATGCTGGAGTGGGTTGCCATGCCCTTCTCTAGGGGATCTTCCCAACCCAGGGATCGAACCTGGGTCTCCTGCATTGTGAAAGGACTCTTTACCATCTGAGCCACCAGGGAAGACCATTAGATTCAGTTCAGTTCAGTCGCTCAGTCATGTCCGACACTTTGCGACCCCATGGACTGCAGCAGGCCAGGCTTCTCTGTCTATCACTAACTCCCAGAGCTTGCTCAGACTTATGTCCATTGAGTTGGTGATGCCATCCAACGATCTCATCCTCTGTTGGCCCCCTCTCTCTCTGCCTTCAATCTTTCCCAGCATCAGGGTCTTTTCCAATGAGTCAGTTCTTCGCATCAGGTGGCCAAAGTATTGGAGTTTCAGCTTCAGCATCAGTCCTTCCAATGAATATTTAGGACTGATCTCCTTTAGGATGGACTGATTGGATCTCCTTTCAGTCCAAGGGACTCTCAAGAGTCTTCAACACCACAGTTCAAAAGCAATTCTTCGGCACTCAGCTTTCTTTATAGTCCAACTCTCACATCTGTACATGACTACTGGAAAAACCATAGCTTTGACTAGATGAACCTTTGTTGGCAAAGTAATGTCTCTGTTTTTTAATATGCTGTCTACGTTGGTCATAGCTTTTCTTCCAAGGAGCAAGTGTCTTTTGATTTCATGGCTGCAGTCACCATCTGCAGTGATTTTGGAGCCCAAGAAAATAAAATCTGTCACTGTTTCCATTGTTTCCCCATCTATTTGCCATGAAGTGATGGGACCGGATGCCATGATCTTAGTGTTTTTGAATGTTGAGTTTTAAGCCAGCTTTTTCACTCTCCTCTTTTACTTTCATCAAGAGGCTCTTTAGTTCGTCTTAAGATTCTGCCATATGGGTGGTGTCATCTGCGTATCTGAGGTTATTGATATGTCTCCTGGCAGTCTTGACTCCAGCTTGTGCTTCATCCAGATTAGCAATTGGCATGATGCAGTCTGCATATAAGTTAAACAAGCAGGGTGACAATATACAGCCTTGACATACTCCTTTCCCAATTTGGAACCAGTCTGTTTTTCCATGTCTGGTTCTAACTGTGATTTTTTGACCTGCATACAGATTTCTCAGGAGGCAGGTAAGATGGTCTGGTATTCCCATTTCTTTAAGAATTCTCTAGTTTGTTGTGATCCACTCATTTAAAGACTTAGGCATAGTCAATAAAGCAGAAGTAAATATTTTTCTGGAACTCTCTTGCTTTTTCTGTGATCCAACGGATACTGGCAAATTGATCTCTGGTTCCTCTGCCTTTTCTAAATAATTAGACTAAAGTGGATTAATTTTGTTTCTCAACATTTGAAATGGACCCAAATGTCCAAAAATGAGTTTGGTGGTCAGCACTGGTATAAGGCCTGGCCTGACAGTTCCCAAACACATCAATTTCTCCTTGTGGATTGAGTTGCTCATTTGACTCCAAATGAGGCTGTGCTTGGGGCAAGGATGACAGGGGGTCGTGGGATGGGGGTGTTTGGGAGGGGGCGCTGCTATACCTGAGTTTTGTTTTCAGGGAAGCCTCAGGGACCACCTCTGGCCAAGAGCCCTAGCCCTGCAACCAGAGGTAAGTGTGTCTTTAACATTGATAATTCCTTCCCAGTTAACACCACCTTAGTCTCCCTGTAAAAACACATTTGCACCTCAGTAAAGAATGTAATTAACTAGTGACATGACAACAGGAGGAGCTAAACAGTGGCCGGGCTGGGAGCTGCAGTTGGAAATGAAAATTCAGACATTTGCCTGAACAAGACTTCAGCACTTTCTTCCTGGGAGGTGTGTGTGTGTGTGTGTGTGTGTGTGTGTGTGTGTGTGTGTGTGCGCACACACGCTCGCATTGCTGGGAGGTGAGGATGGCAGAAGCGCAGCATCCTGGGTCCTGAGGGTGCATGGATTCCAGCTGCAGGCCAAGGAAGCTGGGGAGCTGGGAGCTAGGATGAGCTGAGAAGAGCTCCAAGAACAGGCAGGGAGGTCAATGAATTTCCATGAGCAAAATCTGGGTTGAACCAACCCTCTTCCCCACCCTGGACTCAGATTTCTCCGGAGAAGAGATGGTGTATATGAGACATTCAAAGCAGCAGGAGGCTCAGGCCCCCTGGCCACTGCCCAGAGAGGATGCCGTGAGCACCAAGGTACTCCCACCCCAGCCCACTTCTCCACTGGCCTTGACTGTGACTTCTGTGAGTGACTCCCAGTTCTCTGCCCCCACCTTCAGGCAACAAACCTGGGGGACAAGCCTACTTCCTCCCTCCCTAAGCCCCATCTCATGTTCCCCTCCTCTCACTTCCCCATTTCCCACCCCTTTCCAGTTCAGACGGAAGATGGTCTCCAGCCTTTCCACTCTCAGGGACATTCCTAGAAAGGGCCCTCCTTCCTGGTCATGCAGGCCAAGTCCCTCCAGCTCGTGAGCCACCTCCAGGCTACGCTTCCCAGGCAGCCAGTCGCATCCTGCATCCATCCAGACCCTGCCCAGGATGGGTGCACAGCTGTGTCACCTCCCACTCCACAATCCTCAGTGACTCTCTGCTCACAGGCACCAAAGGTGTTCAGCCTGGCTGGGAACCACTCTGCCTTCTGGGCTCAGCTTCTGCCCTTTGCCCGCAGACTGTCTACCCTCCATCCACTCACAACAGCTTCCACTCCCCAATCTGCCCCACAACCGCCCACTCTTCTCAATGCCCCAGTTCTACATTTCTACCTGAAAAGACCCTCACCATTCTTCATTGTTCAACGTGAACATTCTGGCTTTTTCCCCTAGAGCCAGCCGTCATTGTATCTCCTCTGTGTTTCCTAGGAACATGCTGCTTGTCATCTTCTGAAAGTTCTCACCACATTCCGTATCATGCTCTAGTTATCTTACATGTCTCTCATCTCTTTCCAAACTGGAGGCTCCTCATAGGCAGAGACCCTGTCTTACATCCACGTAGTTGTTCAGTTTACAAAGTACTTTCATATGTAATATCTTCTTTAACTCTTAAAACAATCTTTAGAGGGCAATATTTCAATATAATGGCTTCCCACATGGGGCAGTGGTAAAGAATCCACCTGCCAACGCAGGAACTCACATTGGATTCCTTGGTCAGGAAGATCCCCTGGAGAAAGAAATGTTAACCCACTCCAGTATTTCTTGCCTGGAAAATCCCATGGACAGATGAGCCTGGCGGGTTCTAGTCCATGGACTTGCAAAGAGTCAGACACAACTGAGTGACTGAGCATGCATGCATTTCAATATAATAACAATTTTTGTTACCTTTACAAAATAATATATGTTTACTGCACAAAATAGACAAAGAAGACAGAATTTTTTTTTTTTTTTGGGTGAGTCACAGCTTGTGGGATCTAGTTACCTAGCCAGGGATTGTAGCCAGGTGCTGGCAGTGAAAGTACTAACTCCTAACCTCTGGACCTCCAGGGAACTCCCAGAAATTTTAAAGTGAGTTGTGATCCTATCATACAAAGATAACCACAGTTAATATGAAGGGTAAAACCTTTCTTTCTTCAAAACAGCATCATACATATTGTTTGTTCCGGAAGCAGTTGTTTATATTTAGCAGCATACAATAAACACCTTTGCATATGATCTTAGTGACTGTGTGGTATTCCATTTACAGGTGTACTACAATTACCCAACCAATTGTCTATCATTTCCAGTTTTTGCTACTATAAACAAATAATACCCATTCCTTTTTTAATAATGTGGACCATTTTTTAAAGCCTCCACTGAATTTGTTACAATATTGTTCCTGTTTTATATATATATATACATTTTTTGGCCATGAGGCCTGTGGGATCTCAGCTCTGCGACCCAGGGATCAAACTCACAACCCCTGCATTGGAAGGTGTCGTCTTAACCACTGAACCGCCAGGGAAGTCCCATAAAGCCCATTCTTATGACTGAGTTTTGCTCCAGACTTGATTATTGTCTTAGGAGAAGTTTATAGATGTGGAGTTGCCAGATCTAAGGGCATATTCATTTGAAAGACTATCAACTAATAACTTGCAGAAGGTCACACATATTTACATCACATCTGCAATTTATACGAGATGCCTTTTTGCCTGTTGGGTAGTTGATCTCATCTTATCAAGGTGGATATCGAGGCTGAGGAAAGTCGAACATCAGACTTGCCTAAGAAGACAAGCCGGCAAACAGCATGTCTTCTAGCTCCAGATATTTCGCTCTTCCAGCCTCCCCATTTCTCTTTGTTCCTACATTTCTTCCCAGCACAGAGGGAAAGCCTGCAGCGCAAGTGCTAAGTAAACGCTGGGCGTCCTGAAGGACGAGGCAAGGTGATGTGTCCTGAGTAGTGGGGTGGGCCATTCCTGGGGGCTCAGCTCATGTCAGCCTCCCCTGCCTCGTGTCCCAGGGGTCTGAGACCTATTTTGGCAGAGGACAGCTCTGTTCTTAGGTAGACTTTTAACTATTGCCTCCTCCCTTCTTCTGGGCAGATGCAAACTGCTTCAGTGTAGATGCCACGTATTGAGAACCTACCATGTGCTGGGGCCTGAGCTTGCAAAGATGAAGCATGCACACCCACACCGAAGCCCTCCATATCTCAGAGGGCATAGCTTGTCGAGCGTGGACGCTGCTGCTGCTGCTGGCTGCTGGCCCCACGGCCCCTCCTCTGCAAAGCCCTCATTGCCAGGGGCAGAGGACAGGGCCGGAGTCAGGGCTGCAGAAGGAGGCTGACCTGCCTGCCCAAGGTGTCCGGCAGCCCCTCCTCTTAATTGCAATCCTTTCTGGCCCCTCAGGGCCAGAGCTCCCTCTCTGCATCTCGCTGCAGTGCTTGCTTGTCTGTCTTTCTGCTCCAGCTGTACCTCTGCCCCTGCCCTCACCCCTAACACAGTACCGAGGAGTGGACCCCTCAGAGGGGACTCACACCAGTTTAGGAAAGAGATGCCAACCCTGCCCCACTCAGGGACTAATAAATACACAGCCGAGAGGGGAAGGACGGTCCCCAGTGATGCCTGTGTGTCCCACACAGGGCACTGCTTCAGGGCTACAATACACACAGATTTCCCCTTTCCCAGAACTGGCAACTGCCTGGTTCTCACCAGCCTGGAGAAAGCTTCAAGGCAGAAGGAGAGCCTGTCATCTTTTTCTGTCACTGCCATCTCTTCCTCTGAGCATAACAGGGCAACTCACAGGGCAGAAAGGCCCGAGGAGAATGAAAGACAGTCTGGGCCAGGGGGCAAGGAGACTGCCCACGGTCACGGCCATCCTCCCCCATGCTTATACACACCTTGCCCCGAGGGGGGTCCCGCGTGTGCCTTTTTAGCTCTTTCCAGAGAAAACCCACTCCCCTTTGTTTTGTCACCGTACAAATTCCGCCTCTAGAGGCTTGCAGGCAGTCTGCAATACCGCTGCCCTGACCCCGGGGCTGGGCTGGGGTCCGCTTAACGGGCAGCTGGATAGGCACGGACGGGCAGCTGGATAGGAGGTGGACAGAGAGACAGACAGACAGATGGGGAGACATGGGCCCATGTGACCCACTGGCCCAGATACTTAAGGGACAGGAGGAACCAGGACCTTCATCTTGAAAAAAGTCCCTCTGTCCCCACAAGTTCCCCCAAGGAAAGCAGTGGCCCTACCCCGGATTTTTAGCTCTGGTCAGGCCCCTCCCTGCCTCCCTGAGGCATTTAACCAGGGTGCCCTCTGACCTCTGATGGATGGCAGGCTTCCCTGGAGAGCACCTTTGCCTGTTCAGTGGGTCTGATTTACACTTTGCAGATGAACAGGGCAGCGCTGAGGATCGAGCCTCTGGAATTCTGGCCAGACACCCAAACCAAAGGCCTGCCCTCTGTCCACTTTAGCGAGCTGCCCCAGCCTGGTATCTGTCCCATGAGCAGAAACACTGGAGTCTTTGTCCTCATTGGCCCAAGAGCCTTGAGAGAATCCATTCTGTCTGGAGACCCTCCCAGGGCCTGTTTTTGCATAGTGCAGCCTTATGATTTGCTTACTAGGACCCTCGGGCATTTCCCCAAAGATAGAGGTTCCTCCCACCTTGCCGCTGGGGTGGGTGGTTCCAGCTCTGCCAGGAGCTTGCTCTGCGATGTGGCACAAAACCCTCCACCTCTGAATTCCAGTTCATCCCCATCCCCATCACTCTTCATCACTGCTGTCTGCATGCAAGAGGTGGGACCTGACACCGTGACCCCGTTCTCACATGACCCCATTCTCTGACTGCTCTTGAGCAGCTATCGAACTCAAACATCCCAGCAGAAGACTCAAGAGTTCACCAGAGCTGTGAGGACCATCTCAAAGAGACCGGACTCCAATCCTTTAGGAAGAGAGGGCCTCCTTGGAGGCTAAAATAGTTTACAGGCTTGTTTATACTGCTTCTCCCCTACCCAGAAGCCTGCAATGACTTGCCAAGGTCTATGAAGACACAATTCAAATCTCATAGCCTCTTTTCTTGTCTTTCATCATCAACCCCAACCTACTTATCTTACTTAATCCCTTGGTTTTTCAAGCCTGAGCCTTTGCTCCAGCCATACTAGCCTGCCCTATCTCCCAACTGAGCACATGCCATGTCTGGGCCCTCTTCCCCCCTTTCTCAGCCCACCAGGGCTGCCTGGAGGGCCTGGTGGCCCTCCTTCCTCTGCGACACCCAGGTCCTAGCCAACCCTCAAGTCTTCCCTTTCTCTGAATTTCTGCAGCTGAGTGAAGTCAAATTCTTGCTCCTCTATCCTATGATTGGCCCTGAATCTTACTTTATTTTGGCCCTTATTTTGTGAACTTCTGCTTTCCATGTTTGTTTAAATCTCAGTGGCATCATAGATGTTTGAGGACAAGACTGTGTCTTTGGGACTTGCCTGGTGGTCCAGTGGTTATGACTCTGAGCTCCAGGGGGCCCAGGTTCAGCCCCTGGCCAGGGAGTTAGATCTCACATGCTGCAACAAAGACTGAAGATCCTGAGTGCCATGACTAAGACCCAGTGCAGTAAAAGAAATAAATATTAAAAAAAGAAAAAAGAGAGAGAGAGGCTAGAGTCTTCCATGTCTCTTATGTCTCCCATGTATAACTAGGTTAGTGGTGTGCCTATGTAGATCATCAACAGGATCATTCTTATCATAGGAAGGGCAATCACTACTGGAAAATGCTTAATCAGATTAGTGCTTAACCAGTTCAGCTAGACTTTGCCTGTTTAGTCATTATTACTCATTGTCAAAGGCATCACAATTCTCTATGCCTCGGTGTGTCTCTGAATTGAAAGATTTGAAGAAAACAGTGGGTTGTTTCACATGCTCCTTACACATGTCTCTTAATATTAATAAGTTGATGGGGGAGACATAGTACAGTGGGAAAAACTGAATTCAGATCCTAGATCTCCCTTTTCCTAGTTGTGTGTGGTATGCTCAGTCATTTCAGTTGTGTCCAAGTCTTTGCAACCACATGGACCATAGCTTGCCAGGCTCCTCTGTCCATGGGATTTTCCCAGTAAGAGTATTGGAGTGGGTTGCTGTTTCCTCTTCCAGGGGATCTTCCTGACCCAGGGATCGAACCCACGTCTCCTGCATTGCAGGCTGATTCTTTACCCCTGAACCACTGGGGAAGCCCCTTTCCTAGCTCTGTGATCACCAAACTCAACAACAAGGTGTTCACTGGGACTGAACTGAGTGGTTTTACATTAGACATAAGATGTGCTCAGTGGATAATAAAGGACTCAGCCTTGACATAGACAAAGCCTGTAATAAATGGTGACTATCGTTGTTAAGACAATGACAGTAGGGTGGTTTGTTTAGATCTTGTTTGGCAAAATCACACTCATCCTTCAAGATTCAGCTCTGTGAAGTTATCTCTCAATGCTCCTCTACCCCCTACAAGACAAGTCATTCCCTCCTTCCCGCTCCCCTGATAACTGGGACTGTTTCTCCTATAAGATAAAGCCCAAAGTTCTTAGCTATGAACTCCAGGCTGAATCTCACCAAATTATTATTATGTGTCACTAGAGGGGTCCCTCTCATTCAACTCTGAGCTGAACAAGGACATCCTCACCTTTTATGTTTCCAGCTCTGGCCTAGCATCAGGCTCAATGTGTGTTTGTTAAATGAGGGGATGAACAGATGAGCAGGAAGGCCAAGAGCAGTCAAGAGACCCGGGCAGAATTTGACCAGACACAAAGGTGAGCCTGGTGATAGGGAATCCAGCATGGAAAGCAAGTGTCCCTTTATTTTATTTTTTTAAGATTTTTTTTTTTGATGTGGACCATTTCTAAAGTTTATTTTTAAATTTTAATTGGAGGATAATTGTTTTACAATATTGTGTTGGTTTCTGCAATAGAAAATCATAATTGAAGGGGGCTTTCCTGGTGGCTCAGAAGGTAAAGAATCTGCCTGCAATGCAGGAGACCATAACTGAAAGAGACACATGTGCCCCAGTGTTCACTGCAGCATATTTACAATAGCTAGGACATGGAAGCAACCTAGATGTCCGTCGACAGATGAATGGATACAGAAACTGTGGTACATATGTACAATGGAATATCACTCAGCTATAAAAAAGAAGGCATTTGAGTCAGTCCTAACGAGGTGGATGAATCTAGAGCCTATGGTACAGAGTGAAGTAAGTCAGATGGAGAGACACAAATATTGCATATTAATGCATGTGTATGGAATCTGGAAAGATGGTGCTGATGCAGACCATTTTTAGTCTTCGTTGAACTTGTTACAACAGTGCTTCTGTTTCATGTTTTGGTTTTTTGGCCATGAGACATGTGGGATCTTGGTTTCCTGACCAAGGATTGAACCCACACCCTCTGCATTGGAAGGCAAAGTCTTAACCACTAGGCCACCAGGGAAGTCCCTAGAAAGTGGCCCTTTAAACTCACCTAAGATCAGCCCCAACTTTAAAGAAGTTGCTCAACTTTTCCAACAGGATTAACCTTCTTGGGGAAGCCAGCAGCTCCCTCACAAGCCCTTTGACCATCTCTGCAAACTCTTCCTGTCTGCAGCCTCCTTTTCCTCAGCTGGGCTCCATCCTTCTCCTGCTGCTCCCCACTATTCCTCTCCCCAGTGGTCAGACCTCCAGCCTTGAAGCCGCTGTTCCCTCACACCCCGCCCCCTCCCCCAAGCCTGCCGAATGACCCTGGGTTCTAGGACTGCCTTCCCAATCCAGGAATGGGAAAAGGTCAGTGTGTCCTGACACAAGCTAACCACTGTCTTTTGCCCCCAGGCAAAGCAAGCTGCATTTTCCTCCTCTCCATCACCTCTGCCACATCTGGCTCAGCAACAGCCTCCTAATCAGTTTTCCTAAGGCCTACTCCCTCCTCCCCATTTGAATGCAGATATCCAAAGAATAGCAAGGAGAAATAAGAAAGACTTCCTCAGTGATAGATGCAAAGAAATAGAGGGAAACAATAGACTGGGAAAGACTAGAGATCTCATCAAGAAAATTAGATGTACAAAGGGAATATCTCATGCAAAGACTGGGCATAATAAAGGACAGAAACAGTATGGACCTAACAGAAGCAGAAGATATTAAGACAAGGTGGCAAGAATACACAGAACTATGCAAAAAAGATCTTCATGACCCATATAACCACGATGGTGTGATCACTCACCTAGAGTCAGACATCCTAGAATGTGAAGTCAAGTGGGCATTAGGAAGCATCACTATGAACAAACCTAGTGGAGGTGATGGAATTCCAGTTGAACTATTTAAAATCCTAAAAGCTGATGCTGTGAAAGTGTTGCACTCAATATGTCAGCAAATTTGGAAAACTCAGCAGTGGCCACAGGACTGGAAAAGGTCAGTTTTCATTCCAATCCAAAAGAAAGGCAATGCCAAAGAATGTTCAAACTACTGCACAATTGCACTCATCTCTCATGCTAGCAAAGTAATGCTCAAAATTCTCCAAACCAGGTTTCAACAGTATGTGAACCATGAAATTCCAGATGCTCAAGCTGGATTTAGAAAAGACAGAGGAACCAGAGATCAAATTGCCAACATCCAGTGGATCATTGAAAAAACAACAGAGTTCCAGAAAAACATCAACTTCTGCTTTATTGATTATGCCAAAGCCTTTGACTGTGAAGATCACAACAAACTGTGGAAAATTCTTAAGAGATGGGAATACCAGAACACCTTACCTGGCTCCTGAGAAATCTGTATGCAGGTCAAGAAGCAATAGTTAGAACTGAACATGGAACAATGGACTGGTTCCAGATTGGAAAAGGAGTACATCAAGGCTGTGTATTGTCATGCTGCTTATTTAACTTACATGCAGAGTACCTCATGTAAAATGCTGGACTGGATGAAGCACAAGCTGGAATCAAGATTGCCGGGAGAAATCTCAATAACCTCAGATATGCAGATGACACCACCTTTATGGCAGAAAATAAAGAGGAACTAAAGTGCCTCTTGATAAGTGAAAGAGAAGAGTGAAAATGCTGGCTTAAAACTCAACATTCAAAAAATGAAGATCATGGCATCTGGTCCCATCACTTCATGGCAAATAGGGAAACAATGGAAACAGTGACAGACTGTTTTCTTGGGCTCCAAAATCATGGCAGATAGTAACTGCAGCTATGAAATTAAAAGACGCTTGCTCCTTGGAAGAAAAGCCATGACCAACCTAGACAGCATATTAAAAAGCAGAGACATTACTTTGCCAACAAAGGTCCATCTGGTCAAATCTATGGTTTTTCCAGTAGTCATGTATGAATGTGAGAGTTGGACTATAAAGAAAGCTGAGCACCGAAGAATTGATGCTTTTTGAACTGTGGTGTTGGAAAAGACTCTTGAGAGTCTCTTGGACTGCAAGGAGATCCAATCAGTCCATCCTAAAGGAGATCAGTCCTGAATATTCATTGGAAGGACTGATGCTGAAGCTTAAAATGCCAATACTTTGGCCACCTAATGCAAAGAACTGACTCATTGGAAAAGACCTTGATGCTGGGAAAGATTGAAAACAGGAGGAGAAGGGGTCAATAGAGGATGAGATGATTGGATGGCATCACCAACTAGATGGACATGAGTCTGAGCAATCTCCAAGGGTTGGTGATGGACAGGGAAGAAAGGAGTGCTGCAGCCCAAGGGGTCTCAAAGAGTTGGACACGACTAAGTGACTGAACTGAATTGAACTAACCCCCTCCTCCACTTGGCCGCCACAGGATATTTCTAGCAGCTTAGAGCACCTTGTACACAATTCTCTTAGTGCTTATCCTGCAAAATTGTGATTCTCTCTTTGCCTACCCCACTAGATCATATCATCCTAAACTGAATGTGTTTAGAGCCTAATGTGTGTTTTGTTCATATTAGGTGTTCAATAAATTTTGGTGGAATAAAGAAGTAAATAAATATATCTATTCAGCAGAGGGGCTTTCCCAGGTGTTGCAGTGGTAAAGAACCCACCTGACAATGCAAGAGATGCAAATCCCTCGGGTTCAATTCCTGGGTCAAGAAGATCCCCTGGAGTAGGAAATGGCAACCCACTCCAGTGTTCTTGCCTGGGAAATCCCATGGAGAGAGGAGCCTGGTGGGCCACAGTCCATGCAGTCACAGAGTCGGACAAGACTGAGCGGGCACACACACATATTCAGCAGAGGATATGTAGAATGTATGGCACACAACATGCTATGTCCCTTAGAAAGAACTACATCGCCCAGTTTATGACTTAATCCTTGCAACAACCCTGTAAAGGAGGTATTATTAGTCCCTATCCTTGAAAGAGGGAACTGAGGTTAGAACAGTGACTTGCATAGTCACAAAGCTGGTTAAGGGGCGAAGGGAAAGGGCAGAGTCCAAGGCTGGCCTCCTCTGCCCCCCTGCCCACCTGTCCCCCTCCCTGCCCAGCCAGGGAGAGGATGCACAGAGGATGAGCTGCTGCTGCTCTGCCTCACTTGGGAAATAAACAAGAAGAATTCTTCTTCTCATCATTTGGTGAGTCGGTGACATTTCGTTTGACAAAGAATCTAGGAAAAGCCTCTCCTGGGACCAGTTTTGGGACTAGGCTGTGATAATATTGCTTTATTGAAAAAGGATGCAAGGAACTGAGCTCCGGATGGCCTTTTACTTGGAATAATTTATGCAGGAAATGAGAAATAATTTTTTTTAAGAAGAAACACACATTGATCTACACATGGTCACAAAGATAGAAGTGATGGCAACACACACACACACACACATGAATAATCCCAGAGACACAGACATGCAAAGGCATAAATTGCAGTTCTCTGTCACGACCGTGGCCACACACCCTGTAAAACACCAAAAGATTGCAAGTGTGGTCAATTCAGAGCCCTGTGGACACACCCACTTGCAAAACAGTCTGATGGCTGTGACTTCCCCTCCGTGCCTTCCAGGGGAAATTGCGATTTTCCCCACACATGTAAATTTCAGTCATTAAGGGACACACAGGAAGCTTGACATTGAAGAAATTAATCTCTCCGTGCCTCCGTGCCCTTCCCAGGGCCCTGTTCCCTCCTGTGATGATCACACAGCGTCTGGAGAGGCTGCCGATCAGATGACCTGCGCCCCAGGCACCAAGTCCCCACTCGATTCACACCGCCTGCGTCTCCAAGGCTTCGGTCATAACCAGTGCCTGGAGGACCACAAAGGAACCAGGAAAAGGCTAAGAAATGAAATGTCTGTAAAATTCTCATTCAGATGCCTCTCAGAAATGAATCTCAGATATGGAAGGGATGGGAAAGGAGTTTTATTTAAAGCATCTCCCTCCCTAGACTGCTTGGGAAGGGCTGGCATTTGAAAGGAAAGCTGAAAGTCAAGAATTCCCCTCCATTCATGGTGATTTTGACCTGGGCTGAGAGCAGCACCCAGGGTCCCTGTTCTTGTGGAATCAGCAACTGAGGAATTCAGAGAGTCCAGGAACTGCACCAGAAATCAGGACACTTGGCTTCTGTCCATCATCCTCCTGGTTGAGCTCGGGATGTGACCCTGGGTACATCACCACCTGGTCCTCCGTTTCTCCATCTATAAAGTAAGAAGTTTAGGACTGGGGACATCCCTGGTGATCCAGTGGTTAAGAATCTGCCTGCCAATGCAGGGGACATGGGTTCGATCCCTGGTCTGGGAAGATTCCATGTGCTGTGGGGCAACTCAGCCTGTGTGCCACAACTACTGAAACCTGCGTGCCCTAGAGCTCATGGTCTACAAAAATGAGGAGCCCAAGTACAACAACTGGAGAGTAGCCCCTGCTCGCCACAACTAGGGAAAGCCCCAGCCCAGCAATGAAGACCCAGCACAGCCAAAAGTAAAGAAAGAAAGATAGGACTGGGTGGTCACTTCCGTGCGGTCCCATCAGGTGAGCTGTGGTTCTGTCCTCTGCATGTGTGCTCAGCCGTGTCCAACTCTTTGCAGTCCCATGGACTACCACCTGCTAGGCTCCTCTGTCCATGGGGTTTCCAAGAACACTGGCGTGCGTTGCCATTTGCTCTTCCAGGGCATCTTCCCCACCCAGGGATAGAACCTGAGTGTCTCGCATCTTCTGTACTGCCAGATGGGCTCATTACCACTGTGCCACCTGGGAAGCTTGGCCAGCTGCTAATAAGACCTCGAACGCCTCTATGTACGCACAATGATTATATATCCCAAAGCATGTCCAGCTAGCTTTTAACATTTTGCTTGAGCTAGACAGTGACTTTGTGACTTTGTGGAGGTACTGGAATCAATACACCCATTTTACAGATGGAATAATCAAAACTGAGACTTAGAGTATCTTGGCCAAGGTCACAAAAAGAATCAGTATTCATTCAACTTACAAGAAGTTTAAATCTTCTCTTGGACATCACTCTATTAAAAAGGAAAGAAGTGTACAACATACCTTGGAAACCCTGAAATTTGCTCTGGAAAATATTTGTTTCTTTTGGCCAGCTTGGACTTGTTAAGTAAAAACTGTGATTACAAAGCTTCTGCTGCCTTTTTGCACAGCTTAGGGTGGAGGCCCAGGGCAGATGTTCTTTCATTTAGGAAAAAGGTTTAAGGTCTTCTGGCTGTTAAAGGGGAAGCCAGGCCTACTCCAGGAGGGGAAAGAGGAAAACAAAAGGGAACTCAGTTGTTATTCACTCATTCAACAAATGTTTATTGAGTGTCTGCTATGTGCCAGGAACTGTTCACAATTGTTAACAAAACAGATAAAAATCTCAGCATTCTTGGGGTTTACTTTCTGGTCTGGGAGAAGACCAGAAGGGAGTGGTGGACACGTGATAACAAGGCAGTAAATAAAATACACAGGGTCAGATAACAAGGGCAAAGGAGAAAAGGTAAACGAAAGGGAGTATGGGGAATTGAAAATTCCCCACTCAGTTCCCGGCGAATCTAGGCCAGAGCCTTATAAAGACAGAGGAGCATAAAACTCAGAGCAGAAGGGAGGAGCAGGAAGGTGTTGGTTGGGAGAACAGGTAAAAAGGTGGCAAGCCAGGCCGTGAAGGAGAAAATGGACAGTGAGGAGGAATTTCTTTTGTGAGGATAGGAGAGGGATTTAAAGAACTTATTATCTCCTACATCAAGTTTAACTTGTTCTGCCCCCTGCCCTAGAACCATACCCTCTCCTCTGGCATCTCCTGGGGCTGAGACCACTGGTACCTGCCTTGGGCACAAAATTTAAGGGTGCTCCCAGAACCTCAGTAATGGGGATGAAATCAGGACCCATAAGCATGCTTAGACACATCTGAATTTAACTTGAAAGGAAGAATCAGTAATACTGATTCTGCCAGTGTTGAAAATATTGGTGCTTTGTTTATCATGCATTTTTGTCATTAATTTGGAGGTCTAAAAATATTGCATTAAAATATGATTTCTCTTGATTGCTGAGTTTGGGGGCACCCCCTTAAAGTTATGGGTTTCCCAGGTGGCTCAGTGGTAAAGAATCTGCTTTACTGACACATGGGTGCCAGTGCAAGAGACTTGAGTTCGATCCCTGGGTCAGGAAGATCCCCTGGAGAAGGAAATGGGGACCCAATCCAGTATTTTGCCTAGAGAATCCCATGGGCAGAGGAGCCTGGCGGGTTGCAAAAACTAAACAACAGCAACTTAAAGTTATGCCTGGGGTTAGACCCTGGCTGCAGAGTTGGAAGAGGGCACAGTTAGCCATCTGCCACCTGGGGTGAGTGAGCCTGGTACCAGGAAAAATGTACCCAGGCAGCAGCTTTGTTACAGGAAAGAAAGAGAAGGGGCCCTGCCCACAGTGGAGAGAGCTGTGCTGGGGGGCCGAGGAGGCTGCATGCCTAGGACCCCAGGACCGAGGGAGGAAGGGGAGCAGGGCTTTCTGCTTGACAAGACCCTGAAGCAAAACAAGACCAGCAGAACCTAACGCCCCTTCTCTCTGGGACTTCAGAGAAGCTGGGCCTTCCACAGCGTGGGAGGACATCTCCAGTTGTTCTGTGGGGATGTTCACAGAACGGTGGTTTTGGGGGACACGTGGGTGGTTTGTTCTGTGGGGATGTTCACTGGAATGGTGGGCTTGGGGGACACATGGGTGGTTTGTTCTGTGGGGATGTTCACAGGAATGGTGGGGCTTGGGGAACACATGGGTGGTATCAGATGGCTAACTGCACCCCCTTCCAGCTCTGAAGCCAGGAGTCCGCCATAATAATTAAACCGTGAAGGCACCAGAGTCCATCCCTTGGGAGTGCTGGGGATGGAGCGGGGGCAGTCCCGAGGCACCCCCTGGTCATGAGACCCTGACCAGCCGTCCTGCATAGCCAGAAGGCGAGGGGAGGGTGGTCTCCAATTGCCTTGGCTCCACAGGAAAGGAGGGGCTGGCACTTGTCACAGTGTCTGCCTACAAGAGTGTGAGCCCCCTGAGGACAGGCAGTGGGAGGGGTGTGTGTGTCAGAACAAAAGGGAAGGTCCTACAGGGGACGATCAGAGTCCAGGGTCACATCCACAGACCTGCCTCCAGGGGGCTGTTGGTGGGCCCAGCCCGTCTGCTTTCCTCACTGCTCCCTGCTTCTCTCCAGTGCCCTCCAAACCCTAGGCCCTATGATGAGTCACTCCTGTGTTCACAAACACTTTTATTATTGACATAAATAAGTCAGCTATTTGAGACCTCTCAAGTCCTGCCGAACTTTCCAGGCGTATGTCTCATAACTCTCCTTCACAACCTCTAGGTCGGGGCTGGCAAACTGCACCCAAGCCAAATCCTGAGGCTGCCTGTTTTTTGTAAATAAAGTTTTATTGGCACACAGCCCCACTGTTCCTTTATTCTGGCCTAGGTCTACTTTCCACACCAGTGGCAGTTGAGCAGCTACAACACAACATAAAACCTGAAATATTTACTGTCTGAAACATTCCACAAAATGTTTGCTGAGCTGGTCTAGGTTGCAGGTAAGCTGTGCTCATTTCCTCACAGCCTCTGCGAGGCCTGCACTTCAAGGGCTCAGGTGAAACATTATTCATCATGTGATGTCTCCTGGATTCCTGCAAAGAGTGGATTACACTTTTGTACAGCCATGACCCATGGTTAGGGTGACCATGTACAAGGAAACACCAAACCTGAACAATTTTGAGAGGGGAGGAGAGCACGATTAATAATTACACAGACACTACAAGCTTCAAGGCTCAGATGGTAAAGAATCAGCCTGCAATGCAGGAAACCCAGGTTCAATCCCCGGGTTGGGAAGATCCCCTGAAGAAGGGAATGGCAACCCACTCCAGTATTCTTGCCTGGAGAATTCCAAGGACAGAGGAGCCTGGCGGGCTACAGTTCATGGGGTTGCAAAGAGTCGGACACGACTGAATGACTGACACTGCAAGGCTTCAGCTGAAACAGTCCCAGGCACATTGGGTTGTCCAGTGGTCCTACACTTGGTGCTTGATTCATTCTGCCTCCTATGGGTCAATCGTTTATATACCTGGCTCCCCCAGTAGGCAGGCTGCTCCAGGGCAAGGAAACTGTGGGGGTTTTGGCCCTTAGAGCATCCTTATCTAAAGTCCAAGATCAATGAATGTCCATTGAAATGAAAGAGAAAGAGCTCCATCCTAAACAAGAGCAGTTTCTGTAGGAGCAGCGGCTGGAAAAACAGAGACAGGGGAGCCATTAGCCGGAACGGGGAAGAGGCACTTGCTGTCCATGAAGACTGCACGCCTGTGTCTGTGTCATCGTGCCTGCATACCCAGCACAAGGCTTCCCTGGTGGTCCAGTGGCTAAAACTCTACACTCCCAGGCAAGGGAGCCTGGGTTCAATCCCTGGTGAGGGAACGTGATCTCACGTGCCACAGCTAAGACCTGGCACAGCCAAAATAAATAAATAAATTTATATATTTATTTTTTTAAGAGCCAGGATGGTGCCTGACCCTCCAGAAGTCCCGCCTCAGCTTCCCTGCTCCTCTGCAGCCCCCACCCTCTTCCTCCTTGCTCTCCCCATCCATCCACTCAGCTGCTGCCCCTCCTGGCACCTCCCAGGAAGGTGGTCACAACTACATGAGTCTCTGCAGAGTTAGAAAAAGGGGCATGCCACTTCAAGGGTGAGAGTGGGTGATCAGCATTTAGGTATATATATATCTCTCTTCATAAAGTTCCAGCACAGGGGACTTTCCTGGTGGGCCGATGGCTAAGATTCCGAGCTCCCAATGCAGGGTCCCTGGGTTCAATCCCTGGTCAAGGAACTAGATCCCACAGGCCACAACTGAGAGTTCACATGCTGCAGCTAAAGATCCCACATGCTGCAATGCAGACTGAAGATCCCAAATGCTGCAACTAAGAACTGGTGCAGCCCAATAAATAAATATTAAATAAATAAATAAAGCCCCAGCACATTCTACAGACTTCAGCTCACCAAAGTGGGAGCTAGGAAACAAACAGCTAGGGACTAAGATGACCCACTGAATACATAGATGCTCGCCATCTGTTCTCTACTGAACAGCTGGGAGACCTCTTTGAAGTGAAAACTCCATTCTAACCCCTCACCTTCTTCTCGCTGGTTTCAGCTACTGGTTTCCCACTTTTCTTGAGATCAAGACCAAAATTCTTACCTTGGCTCAGAAGGTCAGGTGTGGTCTGGCCCTGCCCACCTCTCCTGCTTCATCTTGGCTCTTGGCCCTCCAGCCATCCAGGCCTCTGGTCCTCAAACAGGACATGCTTCTTCCCACCACAGGGCCTTTGCACAGCCACCCCATTTTCCTGCAAGTTGCTGTTCTCTCATCCACCTGGCACTAGCAAGTCTGTCTCAGCTGGAACTGCTTCCTCCAGGGCAGCAACACCAACCTCTCAGACCAGGAAGGCCTCCTTTGTATATTGCATTTCCAGGCTTCAGTCCCACTTACTGCCGTTTATAATTACATACTCAACTGCAATGGTGGGGGGATGCCTGTTTTTTCCACTAGGCTGTAAGCACCCTGTTAGCATGGATTCAGGTTTGCTCAGATCACCTTGACTCCTCGCACACAGGGCACTCACAGACATTGGTTGAATGATCATCCACGCCAACCTGAGCCAAAGATCAGGAAGGTGACCTGCGGCCACCGCTCATATGTAAATTAAAGCAGTTGGAAGTGAGAGCTGGGGGTTAAAGTCCTCTCTCTTCTCATCCTCCACTTTCAGCTCTTACTCCTTCTCCTGACAGAGCTGTCTTTAGGGACCTATTATACAGAGGACCACAAAGTGGAGCTTATGTGGGGCTAGATGCTGACTGTGAGTTCACCGGTCAAGGCTGGCAAGGGATGTGGGCAGACCCTAACAGAGCAGACAGCCAGCTGGTGGTCGGAGGGCTGAACCAGCACCAGGCAGACGGAATGAGGGCCTCCCAGCAGTTCTTGTCTCCTCCACAGCATCTTGGGCTCAGAGAAGCCAGAGGAGCCCTTTGTACCGCTCAGGTTTCCTCTTTCCTCCCTCCAGACCTTCCCCAAGATCTTTTGTGCCCGGGGGGTGGGAGGCAGAGGGTATATGTTGACCCCACTGCAGGGCAATCTCCCGGAGGGCAGGAACCGGGCCCTGGATGGTTTTGGTTCCCCATAGCTCCTGGTTCAAGGTGCAGCACAGGACTTATATTTGTAGATTCTTGTTCTGATGTGCAGGGTGTGCGGGCTGCCTGCCTAGATGCAGAGCCAGAGGATGGCGTTCAGGCCTGGTGTGGATGGTGCCAGGGAGCCCATGGGGCACTGTGGGCCGAGATGTGCAGAAAGGGCCAGACCAACCCTCAGACCTTCTCAGCCCGGTGCTAGACCAAGAGGCTGCCTGCTCCCTGGGCTGGCTCACCTGAAGTATAGAGCGGCTCACTGCACCCTCCCAGGTCAGAGAAAGACACGTCCACACCTCCGTTCACCCACCCATCCACCCCAGCAGCCTGGCAGCTGCACCCCGGGGTGGGGCCCAGCCCACCAGGGAGAAGACAAAGCGGCTGCCTCCAAGCTGGCACCAAGCCTGCTGCTGCGAAGAGAGGCCTCTCTGCGCGGGGCCGATAAATAATAGAAAGTGCAAGTGGCCCGAGGTAGCGACCCAGCCGCTGGGCCTCAGGCAGGATGGGGCGAGCGGGCCCCCAGGTCAGGAGCACGGGGATTAATAACGTATCAATTTTAATGTAGGGAGAGGGTTTTTTTTTTTTTTTTTCTGCTTCACAAACAGCAAAGTGAATGTTTGAGCATCCTGGTAGGGGGTTAATGAGGACTCTGATTAGTTATTCGGATTTCTCCACACTGCCTCAATCCATCCTGCTAGGAAGCAGAAGAGGGAGGCGGCGGGGTGGAGGGCTGCTCAGGGCCCCTCGATGAGAAGACAATCTCTGTCTGTGAGCAGGTCTCAGCCCAAGGAAAACCGCAGCCCACTCCCACCCCCTCCTCGCCACCTCCACACGCTGTGGTAGAACAGGGAGCTGGACAGACTTCCAGATGACCTGTCCAGACCCTGGATTGGAGGGGCTTGACTCTGCGGCCACACAGAGGGTCAGTGAGAGCACATGTCCAGGCCGGAGTCTGGCAGCCTGGGGCTTTCCCACTGCACCAGAATGCCCTCCCCCACTCCTCCTGTCCAGCCAAGGAGAATAGTCTGCTTTTGCCTTCAGGGATGCAGCGGATCAGGGATTAGCCCGTGTCCATCTATCAGAGGCCCTCAGCCAGGGCTGTCTGCTGGGCCGGGGGACCTTGGGACCTCCTCGTTGGGAAATCTCTGCCTTCTGGTCCAGGCTAGTGCTCAGCTCAGGGATGGAAGATGAGGCTTGCTGTGATGGCCCCTGAGAATGGGAGCCTCCCAGCATCGCTCCCTCCTCCTCTGTCCCAGCTGCCCAGGGGGCCTCCGGCCACAACCCCTCCACCCTCCCTGCTGACTCCCAGGTCAGTGACAGATCCTGCTCATTTGGCCCCAGACACGCAGGGCACAAAAGAGGGGCAGGAACCTGCAGAGACGCAGCACGCACTCAGGAAGAGACACCGCCGGGCCATCTGGACGCGTGCTCCATGCCTTTCCCTCTATTACACCGCAGATGGACTTCGGAGCCAGGGGCCCCACACCCCTCCCACCCCCAGGTCCCAGCCCATCTGCTACAGTCCGGGACCCAGAGCCGACCCACACCCAGATTCACAAGGAAATCATGTCACGGTAGGCACCGCCCTGCAGTTTTCCCGAGATCATCTGAGGTCCCCCAAGTGCCTCTTTCCGGAGGTTCCTGAGGAACCGCCTCTCGTAAAATTCTCAAAGTGCCTGTTGAGGTCCTGTCAGCTCTCCCTGACATGAATATTTATTGTTCCCAAAGCCAGGGACTGTCATATTGGCACTCACAGGCACCTGTGGCTTTGCATCTTGGACTGTCTCCCCATTCACTGGGAATATTACAGCCGAGGTTTATTGAAGGTTCCCGTGAGCCAGCCGTCTCACCCAGCTTTACACACATGACCCTTGTTGACCTTCGGGGACCCTGTGAGGTGATGCTCACGTGCACCGCCCCACAGAACTCTCTGCGGCAAGATCTCCTCTGTTCAGCGAGATCTCCTCTGTTCATAGTATCCAATACCGTAGACACCACATGGCTAATAATCACTTGCATTGTGGTTGTTGCAACTGAGTAACTGAATTTGTAATTTCATTTCATTTTAATTTTAATAGACACATGTGTCTGGTGGTTACCAAACGAGACAGCACAGACATCAGAGAGCACCCTGTGATTTACAAGGGTCGAGCAGCACACTCCACACCCCAAGCCTGGTTGGGGTACAGCCTGGAATCACTGGGTTTGCCTGCTTTTCCGTACTGCCTTTTGAGGCAGTCTCGAGTGTGTGAAGAAACTCAGGCAGAGAAGGTAAAGAGATGGCGTGTAACCGTGGAGGCCTCATGCTACATGCCAGCCCTGGGTACAGAGGTGAGTAGGATCCAGTCTCTGCCCTCAAGGGCCCTAGTGCAGCTGATTCTACTCGGGGCAGCAGGACTTAGGTGCACGACTAAAGGAAGGAGGATGTGGTCCACATATTCCATGTCACCCCGTACCCCAAACTCAACCACGCCCAGCTGTGAGCCCCACCGTCTCCACTCTGCCCACGCTCCCCACGTTTGCTCCTCACTCTGGATGAATGGCATCATTGTTGCTGCAGGCACTCAAGAGGGAAACCTGGGGACTTCCCTGGTGGTCCAGTGGCTGAGACTCCACGCTCCCAATGCAGGGGGTCCAGCTTCCATCCCTGGTCAGGGAACAAAGATTCTCCATGCTGCAACTAAGAGTCTACATGCTGCAACTAAGAGTCTACCTGCCACAACTAAGACCCGGTGCAGCCAAGTAAATAAATAAATAAGATTTTTTTTGAAAGAAAAGAACCTGGAGACACCCTCACCTCCTCGTCTTCCTTCCTTCCCCTTCTCTCACCCTCTTTCTGTCACATCTGATCTTTCACTGCAAAGGTGCTTTGCTCTTTCCTTCCCGCCCGCAGTCTATGCTCCCAGCTCTGCTGTCTCTTCCCTCCCTCACATCATTCCATGATCCGACCACACGGTGTAAACAGGCATTTCTAGGCTCTCAACACAATACCTTGTGCCCTGTGCGTCTGAGTCTGCTGTCCGCTCTTCCTGGAACACCCATGCTGGCCTCATTTACTTGGACACCACGCTATGTCTCTGGACTCTCTCCGCTGGAGGCTTTGCTGAGCATCCTTTCTCTCTGGCAGCGGGTGGCTCCTGAGACCCCCAAGCACTCCTCTGTTATGCACTTAACCATCTTGGGCTAAGAGTTCTGGCATCTCCCCTGGCCTTCTCTGAGGTCAGAGACGGTGGCTTTGTCATCTCCATGTCCAGAGGGCCCACAGGGTGGGGCGGTGGACTCTGCTCCCAATGCAGGGGGCCCAAGTTCGGTCCCTGGTGGGGAGGTGGGCAGGCCGGGCATGGTGTGTCTGCACCAGCAGTTATCTGAGGCCTGAAGCACCTTCTGGCCCTGCCTTCATGCCTCCAACACGCTGCCTTTCTGCATTAGGAGTCTTGCAGGAAGGCGCTGAGAACATTCCTGATTCGCCTCACAACCTGCTTTCCGGAGGCATGGCAGGGTGACCTCCCGCAGAGCCCGGCACTCAGCGTGAGCTCCCACAGCTCGGAAGAGCCTCAAAAACAGCCCCAACCGCAACGGGCTTGGGTCTGCGACTTCCTCTGCCTTTGTCTCTGGCTGCCCCACCCGGCCCCACTCACCTTCCCAGTTCCCTTCACAAGTCTCTACACTGACAGGAGCATTGGGCACCACCCACAGGAAACCACAGATTCATTCATGACAACTTACCGCCCTGGGCTCCCGCCCCGGGAGGGACCAGCATCATCAGAGTGACGGTGCCCTTGCGGGCCCACAGCACTACCATTCACAAAGCAGTTCCTTCCACGTTTTCTCGTCTCATCCTCACGACCCTCCTATGTGAGGAGGGAAGTCAGGCCCTGTTCCCCCACTTTACAGATGAAGAAGTAGAGGCTCAGGAACTTCCCTGGTGGTCTGTGCATAAGACTCTGTGCTCCCAATGCAGGGGGCCCAGGTTCGACCCCTGGTCGGGAAACTAAGATCCCGCAACTGAGTCTGAGTGCCCCAATCAGAGAACACGCGCACAGCTACTGAGACTGTGTGTTCTAGAGCCACAGCTCGAGACGCCGACACACCCAATGCACCTCCTGCATGCTGCAAGGAAGACCCAGCATGGCCAAAATGGGCAAGAAAAGAAAGAAGAAATAATGGTTCAGAGAAGTGAAGAGCCGGAGCCAAGATTCATGCGGAGATCTTTTGATTCTAAGTTCAGTGTTCAACTTGCTGGGAGGATGGTGATGTCACCAAGAAAGGTGGGTGAGGGAAGTGATAACAGGGGAAGAATAGGTTTAGAGGAGGTGTTGATGAGTTTATTTGAGAGTGTGTTGTGCTCAATGTGTTTCTTTTTTTTTTTTTAAACTTTTTGTTTTTTGTATTGAGGTATGGCTGATTAACAAAAAATGTTATGATAGTTTCAGATGAACAGCGGAGGGATTCAGCCATACATATACATGCATCCACTCTCCCCCAAACTTCCCTCCCAGTGTTTGGATGGGGCACCACGGTGGAGGACAAAGCTTGGAATGCATGTCTGGGGCTGTAGTCCACCCCAGTCCACCCTGTGGCCCAGCTACATAAAGTCATCTGCTGTTATGCAAACAGCATCTTGTTTCTTCACCTTTGTGCCTCCCTAAGGAATTTACAGCCTTCTCTCCATCTCTGACTTCTGATACACTCCCAGCCTTCCATGACCACTTCAGATGCTACCTCCTGCATGAATCTTGCCCTGATCTTCTCAGGTAGAAATGGTCCCTCTTCCTTTGGGACTCCTGGAACACTTTGTATAAGCCAGCACTGTCATCTTCGTCTCGTCCTGTCTAGGGCTATGGCAATTTGCGTGTCTGCCTCGTCCATTGTGGGGACATTCTTGCTCACCTCTGTATCACCCACTATATTTAGAACTATGCCTTGGGCAAAAGAGGAAATATTGGTTGGGCTGAATTTCATTGCTAATTATGTTTTTAAGAGAGGAGGGTTTGACCTATGTCTTTCTAATGGGGAATAAGAAATGTAATGGACATCACATCTTTTGCCTGCATTTTCAATTCTGAGCTCCATGATGGCTTAGAAACACATGTACAGAAGATGAAAGGAGGGGCTTATCAACAGAAAACAAGACACAGAGTAGGCTGAACCCGTTAGAAGTGCGCTGGGAAGGCCAAAGACCAGAATGAGGTGGAGACTGAAAACACTCTCCTCCCTACACCCCCTCCCTCACGCCCTCCCTCTCTTCTCTCTCTTAAAAAAAGCAATACTTGAAGCAAACGGAAAGAGACAAAAATAAGGGATGAAGGCGGCTACAGCCTGGGGCAGACGGAGGAGGTTACAGATGACAGAAGGAAAGCAAATGATTTAACTTCCACTTTGCTTTGTTTTCTTCAAGGACAGTGATCATCAAACCAGAAAAATGATTTATAAAGGTTTCAAGTTTGAGATAGGTGAGGAGATGGTAAACGAGCATCTTATAGCTTTAAATAAAATCAAGGCTACAGACATCAGCAAATCACATCTTAGTGTAAGGAAAGAACTTCGAACTGTAGAACCACTGCTATCTATTTGTGAACTGATGGAAAGAAATCATTTTTAGAGATGGAAAGATGCAAAAGTTGTGTTGTCTTTCTTTTTTAAAAAAAGATATTTTTGATGTGGATCATTTTTTAAAGTCTTTATTGAATTTGTTACAATATTACTTCTGTTTTATGTTTTTTGTGTTTTTTTTTTTTTCCACAAGGTATGCGAGATCTTAGTTCCACAGATTGAACCAGCAGTCCCTGCATTGCAAAGTGAAATCTTAACCACTGAACTGCCAGGGAAGTCCCATAAGTTGTATTTTCTTAAAGTGGTAAACATTAGATTCTGGAAGCTACATGAGAGTAAGTCTGATATTCATTGCTAACAAAAATTCCAAATTGGAATATTTATGAAGGAAATAAATGATGACCCAAAACCAGAATAGTTTCATTGAAAAACAGTCACATCAAACTAACTTTATTGCCCTTAAAAAACACCTAGAATCCCTAGGCTGGTAGATAAGGAAGATTCCAAGACCTATCTTGATTTTAGCAAGCTCTGTGACATCTTCCACAATATCTGTCTGGATAGGATAAGATGGGATAAGATGGAAGAGTAAGCTGGATGCATAGGGACAAATAAATAGTTACTAGACCTACCGTGGGAATCATTTTGTAATACATGCAAATATCAAATCACTAGGCAGTACACATGAAACTAACATAATATTGCATGTCTACTATGTTTCAATAAAAAGGAGTAAGTTGGATGGGAAAGGTGGTAGGTGAACTTTTAGCTAGAATTGTGATTGTCCCTAATCAGTATTGATTAGTAGATTTCAGCATGAAGGGAGATCTTTCATGTTGAAATAACCAGCTTGGGTTGTTGAACATCGTTACCAACAATTTGCATACCACTGTAGAAGGTGTGTCTATCATCCACACACTGAAGGGATACTTAATGTGTTTAAAGACAGAATTAAGATTGAAAGCTTGTGAGGCAGGAAACATAGGCTGAAAGCAAGGTGATGATGTCGAACAGAGAGAAATATAAAGTTATACTGGGAGAGTAAAATGCAGACAGTGTAAGTGAGGGAGATGGAGCTTAAAAGCATCACATATGAAAAAAAATTCAGTAGTTACCAGTGTTATCATGTGGCTCCAAAAACAATAAAAAGGTAATTGCAATCTGAGGCTGCACTCCTATGAGTCCAGGTGAAGGGGGTAATGGCTCAGACCACTTTGGAGGGTTGTGTTTACGTCCGAAGGGGAGCACTGATCATCAGCAGTGCATCTGGGGAGGGAGGCTAGGATGCCAGAGAAAGGTAGAGACCTGCAGAACAGAAGACATGGGGAGAGGCGTGCTTATTATCTTCAATATTTAAAGAACCATTATGCAGAGGAGGGGCTTCCCATGTGGTAAAGGGGCCCAGTGGCAAAGAATCTGCCTGCAATGCAAAAGTACAGGAGTTCCATCCCTGGGTCGAGAAGATCCCCTGGAGGAGGAAATGGCACCCACTCCAGTATTCTTGCCTGGAGAATCCCATGGACAGAGGAGCCTGGTGGGCTACAGTCCAAGGGGTTGCAAAGAGTCAGACACGACTGAGCACACACACCCAACACGGCAGCAGCATGTGCCGAGGACGTGTTGGTTTCACACTGGGCTGCCTGGAGAGCAGAACTGAGATAGAGAGGTGGAGGTGACAGAGACAAATTTCCCCATCACGGGAGGGTGTTCTACCAGCAAGAGCTGCCCCAGCAGGAAGAGCCGCCCTCCCCAGGAATTATTAGGAAGGGGACGAAAGTCGGCTGCTGGAGGCGCCTTCACGGTATGGCAGGTTAAACCCATTGACCTCCGAGGCCCCCACCGGCTCTAGGACATGATGAGATCCCTGAGCGAGGAAGGTGTTTCTGATTGGGGCCAAGCCTCTCCAGGGTCCCTTGAATGCATTGCAGAGGTTGCCATCTCCTTCACCGGCATAATAAATCTGGTCCTGCATTCTGGGCACTGCTCTTGGGAAAGATCACAGTCGTCAGGACGTGTGGCATTTGGAAGAGAGCCCTCATGCTCCTCTGTGCTCCTCACAGAGATCCCCCGCTCCCAGCACTTCAGGAAGGAAGGTGGGCTCCTGCTGGACCTTCCCCCGGGGCCTGAGCAGGGCTGGGCAGAGGTAGCAGAGAAGACCAGGATGCAGCTGCCATCCACGGACCTGGGAGGGCTGGTGGCGCCGGCAGGGCCCAGCCCGGGCACAAGCCAGAGAGCCAGCCACGCGGCTGAGAGCGTGACCACAAGCTGATAACTGGTCAGGAGGGAGCAGCGAGGAGCAGAGAAGGGGCAGGTTCTAAGGAAGGCCGACCTAAGAGTCAAATGGTCTCTCCGGATCGTGCACTCAACAACCGTGGGTATGAATTAAGCATCTGCGAGGATCCTTATTTCCAGCCATCTCTGTGCCTTCACCCACATGGCTCCCTCTTCTCAAATGTTCTCCCTGGCCTCTAGGTTTGCCTTTTCTGGTTTGCCTTCCATCCTCCAAGGCCCGGATCCTTTGTCCCGCCCTTTAGTCTCCCAGTTGAGGATGTTTCCCACTGTGGCACTCGCCGTGAGCTTGACCCCTGGGTGAGAGGATGGGTCCCTGGCACAACCACTTTGCGGGCTCACCCGCTAAGTCGATTCTGTGCCTCATGTGTCCCCTGCACTAGGAAGCAAGCTCCCTGAGAATAGAGAAAGGTTCTCTTGCATATGACTAGCCTGCGTGTCAGTGGCAAGATGACAGGTGATGGAGTGCTGAACCTGTGGTCCAGAGTTCTAGTCCTGGCCTGGAGCAACCCTCTAGGTATCCTGTTCAGGAAGAGTAAAAGAAGCACAGTGGCAAGCCCCGAAGGCCCATTTGAACCCACACACTTATGATTTTGCTCCATAAATGTTGTTTTAGGTATTTCCTCCTTTATCACATACGTCAAATCCTGTTCATCTTATGGCCTGCTTCCATTTCTGGATCTTTTTCTGTTGCTCTCGCTCATCCAACTATCCATCCATCTACCTATCCATCATCCATGCTTCCCCACTTTTAACCAACACATAATGAGCATCTGCTTTGGGCTAGGTCACCAAAGAGACTAAGATGTGTTTGCTGCTTATATGGAGGGCACAGTTACAGCAGGGGACACAGCCATGAAAACAGATAATGAAAACCCAAGGTGGTAAGTGCTATACCAGAGGTGAGGGTGGTGTGCTGGGGCCACAGGGGCAGTGAAGGAAAGAAGGATGCTGCTGGTCAAGGTACCGAAACCACTCATCACCCTCTCAGCCCTGCATGTGAGCCTGGAGCCTCGCATCCTTTTCCCTGGCCAATCCTCCTAATATAGCCCTGAGAAGAAGGATGGAGACTGTGGGGAACAGGGATGGAATGTAAAAGGCTTGGCCTCGTGGTCCATAGAGAGTCCGTGGTCAGACTTAGAATGAGCCCCAGACCCCTCTGCAGCCATGCTGGGGTCTCTAAGGTCCAGAGTCTGCATTTTCCAGCCGCTCACCACCCCCCCCCCACCACCCCCAATGCAGCAGCACACTCGGCAAGTCATTTATTCCTCCATAACATTTGCTCGAAGGAACGCTGCCGCTGAATTATGGCTGGGACCATTATCTCACAATAACTGTCTGGGAAATGTTAATGTTAATGCATGGATCATGCAGAATGCCACATTAGGGGTTTTATGGTGGACATAACATTTTTATGAACTTTTTCTCTGGAAGCATCAGCCTTTGGTGGAAAGAAAAGGAAAAAGAAAAGGAAGAAAGACAGGGTGGGAAGGAAGAAAGAGAGCCGGCATGGGGAGCAGAAGTGCCATCTGAGAGTACCCCGGACTGAGCCAATGAGCTGCTCACCCCCAGGAAGGCCCGCCTGGCTGCGCTCCAGGGGCCGAATATCTTCAGCATTAGGTATTTGTGAGCAGGAAGCAACCGGCCAAATTGGCAACTGGGGGGAGACAGGGTCTACTGGGGCAGACCCATAAAACTTCTTGGTCTTTTCAGCCACCTGCTGCCAGGCGGGCACTTGGTGCCAGCCAGGGAGGGCTGGGGAAAGGTGTGTGAGGCTTAGGGGGGCGGCCAGCTTGCCCCCTGGGTGAGGGGAGGGGTCCCTGGCAGAACCGCTTTGCGGGCTCACCTTGAGGAGTGACGGCTAATGACTTAAGGAGATTTTAATTTCTGCCATTAAAAGACAAAAAAAGGAAAAACACGATCTTGGGAATGGCAGTATTTTACACCTGGCTTTTAGAAAGGACTAATAAAGGCAGTGTTTAGCATTTTATATCCTTACTCAAAAATAACGATCTTTGGTTCTCATCTCAGACATATTTTAAGTGAACTCGTGTCTCCCATCTCCAGAATCTTCCTTCAGGAGGCTGGATTTATAGCTCTGTTCTTTACCTGCCCTGGGCTTCAATTTAAGCCTCATAACTGCTGCGCAACGGTCAGCTTGCCTCTCCCCCCGCACGCCTGCACCCCCGTCTTCACCTCTGCAGTTGCCCCGATGCTGTTACTGCAATTTTTCTTCCAGACAGAGTACTATTTAGCTCCTGACCCTGCAAGACACCTGACACCTGTTTACAGTCATGCCTTCGAGCACAAACTTGGGCTGGGGGTGGCGCAGCCACACTGCTTGGCGGCCCCCTCCCTGGAGTCACCAGATCCTGGCCCTGGGGAGTCAGTCCCTGTCCAGCCCGTGGGTCCCTCTGACCCTGGACAGGCAGGGCAGGGGGACCTCGATAGGGGGGTGCCTGGCCTCCGGAGCTGGCAGGGGGCTGGATCTTAATGGGAACACAGCTGCGGGCGTGCTGAGAACTGACAAGCTAGCATGCTTCCCTAGAAAAAACTGCCAGGCTCCTGTTGGATGACAGTGTGACTGGACATGACCTTAGGCAGGTCACTAAATCTCCAGGAGCCATTTTTCCTCTGGGAAAGTGAAGCCAGAGCAGTCCGTACACCTCCCTGCACTGGAGTCAGTGATCCTACGGCGTGCAGACCACCTGGAGGCCAGCCGTGTGGGCTGGGGCGTCTTGTCTGCCCCTGAGGCCAGGTGAGCGCCATGGGCATGGGGCCAATGGGTTTTGATCCAGACCGCACCACTTCCTAGCTCGGAGAACTTGAACAGGTTTTTACAAACTCTGAGTTTCCATCTGCTTGCATGTAAAAAGGCAATCACAGTGCCGACCTTGTCAGTTGGGAAGGCAAATCTGCAATTGACCGCTGCACCACGTCTGAGGTTCCCTGTTAGAGTGAAAACTCCACGAGGGCAGGGGTCTTGGTGTATCACCTCCACAAGGTCTCTCTAACACCTGGGACGGTTCCTGGCACAGAGTAGCCCCTGCCATCAGTGTTTGCAGTATTTAGGGAATGAATGAACATCCAGAGATGTCTGGATAAATAGGAGTTCCTCAGGATCCCCACCTTTACCCAAGAGAGACCCTGGGCATCTACCCTGAAGCTGCCTAGAGGAGGACGTCCCCCAGGCTCATGGGGCTGTTCCAGTCTCCTGACAAAGTGCCGGCTTAAGGGACGTCGGATGCAGTCGGACTTCTGGAATGCAGAAGGCGTGTGTGCAAGTCCACACTTCTGCTCCCTCCAACAGAGAGAGCAGGGGTACCTGCTTAGAGCACCCCCTTTCCAAACACCCCTCAGCTCCTAGCCAGGCCGCTCCCCGTCTTCTCAGGCGGCCACATTCTCGTTCATGGGGACCCCCTGCCATATGTTCCATTTGAGCTATTAAACTGCGTGCTAATTGTCCTGAATGAACAGCTCCAGCTGGAAAAGCAGGCAGGCCGTTTACAGACCTTAAGATAACACCCAGTTTCCCGTAAGCGACGGGGTTTCCTGGGAAGGGGAATGGAAAGTCTTTCTTTCAGGGCCAGAGCTGGGCGAGACGGGTCCCTGGGGCTGGGGCCGCGGTCCAGGGCACCAACTCTTCTGGTCTCTACCCAAACGAACCCGTTTCTGAGTGGCCCCACCTGAGCAGCCCTCCCTCTGGAGATTCAGAGTCATTCTCTGGCTCCATCAGGCTGCCAAGCTCCCATAGGTACACTCGCTCTCCATGGGTAATGAGGGTCCCCTCCAACCATTTCTCTTGCCATTCCCAGAGTCCAGCAACCTCCCTGCATTCTTCAGGAAGCCTGTTGGGATTGGCATGCATTAAGCTCCTAAAGAAAGCTGAGCACTGAAGAATTGATTCTTTCGAGCTATGGTGCCGGAGAAGACTCTTGAGAGTCCCTTGGACAGCAAGGAGATCAAACCAGTCTATCCTAAAGGAAATCAACCCTGAATATTCACTGGAAGGACTGATGCTGAAGCTGAAGCTCCAATACTTTGGCCACCTGATGCGAAGAGCTGACTCATTGGAAAAGATCCTGATGCTGGGAAAGATTGAAGGCAGGGGGAGAAGGGGACAACAGAAGATGAGATGGTTGAATGGCATCACTGACTCAATGGACATGAGTCTGAGCAAGCTCCAGGAGATGGTGAAGGACAGGGAAGCCTGGTGTGCTGCGGTCCATGGGGTTTCAAAGAGATGGCCATGACTGAGCAACTGAACGACAACAAAGCCCCTACTTCAGACAGGCTTCACGTGTCCATCTTGAGGCAGCAGGGAGGGAGTGTGGATGGAGGACGGGTAGAGAGTTAGGCAGTGAACACGTTACCATGTGATCATGCAGGTGAGGACCCCTGCACCTGCTCTCACCCACTGGCCTCCATGTCCTCCAGTGGTAAGGGGCAGAGATGGGGTTTTTCTCTGTGTCACCTTCCTAATGCCTGTTCCTACATGGAGGCCCAATTCCTCCCACGGTTCTGCGATGCTGATTCAGCTCTGTCCTCCATTTCTGCCAACGTTTTCCCAAAGCAGAAGGAGAAATGTTTAAGCAGCAGTTTTCTGATAAAGCAGGAGCCTTGAGGATGGGAGGCATCTCAGAGGCCCGGGCGCTGGACTTCCTGAATCAGGGCGGGGGAGGCCGAGGCCAGGGGTGGAGTCTCCAGACTGGCGCTGGGCAGGGAAGGACCCACCGCTGCACCTGCCCCTTTCCCGGGGCTTGGGGTCTCCCTGGGGACGAAGTAGAGAGGCTGGGGCCCAGTGCCAGCTCTCCACAAATGAGCTCTATGCACTCAGACACGGCACCCGGGCTGGACTCCCAGGTGCTCATCTATAAAAGTGAGAGTGAGGCAACGCTTGTTCTCCTTACCCCTCAGGGGAGTCTGAGGCTCACAAGAGAAACAACTACAAACAGAAGATGAAAACTGAAAAGCAGACTCCAAAGATAAGGGACTGAGGTTACGCTTATTTCCAGGGCTTGGGGTCCCTGCACCTCCACTGGGATTAAGGTTTTGGAAGATGGGAGACGCAGCCATCTGGATGGATGGAGTCTTCTGCCCAGCTCTCTGCACCCAGCACAGAAGCAATAAGTTAGCTACTACGGAAACCAGGCAGACACTGTGTCCCCCTCGGCCCGTCCCTTCTAGAGCCTGGAGCTGACAAGGCCTGACCTCTGGGCAACTGGCTGCTCACAAACCTCCCTGTTCAGGAGGAAGCCATGGGTGGAAGGCTTCAGGTGGACAAAAGGAAAAGTCCACCAGCCCTGAAAAGGCGCCTTGTGGGCTGGGGAGCAGGGTCAGAGCTTAGGGCTCAGGTTGAAGCTGGACAACCACACTGTACCAGAGGCTTCTGCAGCCCCCAAGGTCTCTCAACTCAGACATCCCCTGACTTCTGTGACCTCCTGGGGAAAGAGAGGTGAGGAGGGGATACTGAAGCTCCCACTGAGGGGGTGTCGTCAGACAAAGAGGAAAAGCTGGGGGTGGGGGCACCTGGCCCACCTGCCTGCCCCGCGTCCTCGTCAGGCATCACGTGTACACGAGACTGACGGCTGCTGCCAGTGGGAGCCTTGAGGGCCTTGACCCTGGAGGGTTGACCCAATCTCCTCTGCTCTGTGGCACCCCTGTACACGGGGTGGCCAAGAGCTCCCCAACAGTGGACCTCTCTCCAGCCTGAGGACGGCAGCTGGGGAGCGAGTTAGAGGCCAGCTTCCTCCTGAAGGGCTCTGAGCCCAGCTGCAAGGTCAGCCTGCTGAAGGCAGTGCGGCCAGATGGTCAGTGGGAGCGCCACAGGTGGAGAATCACACCCATATCAGCATCAGCGGCTAGACAGTGTCTAGTCTCTGAAAAGCAGAGACATCACTTTGCCGACAAAGGTGCATAAGGTCAAAGCCACGGTTTTTCCAGTAGTCATGTACAGACGTGAGAGATGGACCATATAGAAGGTTGAGCGCTGAAGAATTGATGTTTTCGAGCTGTGGTGCTGGAGAAGACTCTTGAGAGTACCTTGGAAAGCAAGGAGATCAAACCAATCCATCCTAAAGGAGATCAGTCCTGAATATGCATTGGAAGGACTGATGCTGAAGCTGAAGCTCCAATACTTTGGCCACTTGATGAGAAGAGCTGACTCATGAGAAAAGACCCTGATGCTGGGAAAGACTGAGGGCAGGAGGAGAAGGGCATGACAGAGGATGAGATGGTTGGATGGAGTCACTGACTCAATGAACATGAGTTTGAGCAAACTCCTGGAGAAGGTGAAGGACAGGGAGGCCTGGAGTGCTGCAGTCCATGGGGTCGCAGAGTCAGACACGACTGAGAGATTGAACAAGAGCAGCATCAGGGAGAGAACAAAGCATATCTCCTATCAGACAAGGCTTCAGTTACTCAATGGGTGGCCAGGGGCTGGGGCAGCTCTGGGCTCAGGTACCCTCAGCCCTCCAGGCCCAACTTCTAGGTCTGATGCCTGAGTGCGGCCTTTCAGCTCCTGCCATCCTGCTATCTTCTCTGTGCCTGTGATGCTGGTGCTCCTCTCCTGGGCCAGCAGAAAGCCTACTCCTTCTTCAAGGTCCAGCTCAGATGTCACCTTCTCTGGGAAGCCTTCCTGGATCTCCTCCAGGCATCACAGCCTCTCTGGATTCTCCAGGCAGACAGAGTTAGCTGTGTCCAAGATGCCACGGCCACATAGTGGAACGTCAGCACTGGGCCCTGAGCCCCTCGCACCAGCCCTGGGATCTCCAGTAGCACCACACTCAGAGCCTTGCACACAGTAGGCACTCACACATTTACAAGCGTGCAAATGTGCGATCTTGTGCTTCCCCTGGCCTAAATATCAGCCAATCCATCTGTGAAACTCACACCCAGAAAGGAAAGAATGAGAAAGCTGGCCCTGGGAAAACATGTGTATCTTCTTCTCCTAGTGCCTGTCTCATGCCCCAGCCCCAGAGCCCCCCAAACCCAAACCCAGCAATGAAACAATAGATGATCTTTTGACATTTCCAGGGCTGTTTGGAAGGAGGAAAGATAATATGTAATAAATTCATATACTTCTATGTGTTTCTTGGCTCCGGCGGTTCTATTTCCATCTCTTTATGCAGGAGTCCTGGGGAGCTGAAATCCTTGATAATGCCAAACAATTCAACACTTTATTCTCTCTTTACTCTGTCTGCAACCACAAAAATATATCGACTTTATGCTAGCAGCTGTGGGAAGTGAAATCAGATGCCACGTTTCTTCCCGCACACAGGAGTCAGTCCCGCTCTGGAGGCCCTGTCCCTACACCAGGGTCCTGGACAATGAGGGTTTAGGACCTTTTGTCTGATGGACCCAAGAGGAAGGATGGCCTAGCCACCCCCCTTTCCCCAGGGGATATGGGCTGGAGGGTCTTGCATCCCTGAGGTATCCAGCATGAGCTGAGACATTTTTCTCTCTGCCCTCTGTCCTCACTGTCTCTGGTCTTTTTCCAGTCCCCCCACCCCCATCAGTGGACTGGCAGCATCTGATCTGACTCCAAACAAAAGCTTCGTGGGCCAGAGCCAGGCCAGGGCCCCGGAGGAAGCCTGAGCAGGCTGCTATCTTTGAGCTCCGGCTCTCAACTTGTGCAGCCAAGTTTCAGCCCGGGGCTGAAATAAGCATCTATTACCATCACCTTCATTTCCGGGAGGAGGGAGCCGGGGACTAGAGCGAGGACAAGACTCGCCCAGGGCCACATGCTGCAATCTGCTAGAGCTCAAAATTTCATCTTCCCACCCCGAGGTCAGAAATGTGTCTATCTTTGTGAGTCATCAAACAAATATCAGATGCCCGCCTTGTGCCAGGCTTGTGTCTAGGTCCCAGGAAGCTTTCCCTGGGTCTGGAGCCTTTGTTTTCAGGTTTCCCTGCAGAGGTGAAATCTGGGGCTCTGCCTGTGTGGATCTGGGTGTGTCCTGTCCAGACAAATAACACCTGACATCAGCAGTCACTAAAACCCCTCCCTCTGCACCCACCTCTCTCTCTCTTTCAACCATGCACACAAATGCACACACTGACACACACTCACCCCCATGCACTCCAGACACCCTCAAGCACACTCAGCACCCCCAGGCGACTCTCCTACAGTAACGGACTATCCCTGCCTTTCTGGGCTGCCCAGGCGGCACAAGTGGTGAAGAACCCACCTACCAATGCAGGAGACACAAGAGACGAGGGTTCGATCCCTGGGTCAGGAAGATCCCCTGGAGGAGGAAATGGCAACCCACTCCAGTATTCTTGCCTGGAAAATTCCATGGGCAGAAGAGCCTGGCGGGCTACAGTCCATGGGGCTATGAAAGTTGGACCTGACTGAAGTGAGTGAGCACAAAAAACAAACCCCTCCTTTCCATGTAATTCTCAATGCCAGGGTTTGATTCTTGGTTCTGCTTCTGACCAGCTGGGGGACCCTCTGTGCCTCACTGACTGTATCTGTAAAATAGGGATAATACTAATAAACCGCCCCCTGCCCCAGAGAGGACTGAAGAGGATACACATGCAAGGTGTTTAGCACAGTGCCTAGTGTAGAGTGTTCAAAACCGCTTGCTGCTAATATTATTATTTTATTTTTGTTATTATCAATCTGGTAGGGAGTGCTTCATTCCAGGCTCTTCATTTAGGAAGAGCCCTCCAACCAGGTGGCCAGGCTGGGCGATCGGCAGGCCAGGTGTGCAGTGAGCAGACAGTGATGTTCCCTGTGACCAATTCCTGCTCCTTGGCGCCCCACGTGGGTCTCTGGCCAGGACGCTCACGTGCACAGGTGGCCCCCAGGGCTCATGTCCCTCAGCAGGCTCAGCTTTTCTTCACAGCCCATTGTAAGGGTGCCCTGTACAGGGCCCCTGTGTGCCCCACCCACACCCCACAGCCCAGGAGCTCCTGTTTCCTTGACGCCGCCTCCTGAGGGACTCATTCTGCAGCCCATTCCACCAGGCTTGCTCAGCTGCTGTTCCCAACCTCTCTCACGCTGGTGGATCTTCCCAAGCCACAGAAGCCCTCTTCTCCCCTCCAGCCCAGGCTCAGCTCAGTCCAACAGCAGTATGTCGAGGGCCTTCCCTTCCAGCAGTTAGGACCCCACGCTTCCCCTGCAGGAGGCATGAGTTCGATCTCTAGTCGGGGAACTAAGATCTCAAAAGTTGTGCAGTTTGACCAAAAAATAAAAAATACATTGAATGTCCACCCTGTGAGAGGTCCCCTGATGTCACACAGCGGCAGGAACGATGTGATTTAGACTGTTTGTCCTCAGAGAGGTCCTGGTTCGGGGGGGGTCACACAACTGTGACAGTGAGCTAGTCTGTCAGGAGGGTAACATGGGGCTCAAAAGAGGGCGCAGGGCCATCCTGGGGTGGAAGGGACACCGAGGGGTGGGGAGGAGGGCGGTCCAGGCAGAGGAAGTAGCATTTGCAAGGGTAGGAAATAGCAGCGTGATCCAGGAACCAATGAGAAGTTTATGGAGGAGACGAGGCTGTGACTTGAGTGCAGACTCGGCTGTGGCCCCACGTGCCGGGCTCAAGAGTTTGGTCCAGGGACATCCCTGATGGTCCAGTGGTTAAGACTTTGCCTTCCAGTGCAGGGAATGAGGGTTTGATCCCTGGTCAGGGAGCTAAGATCCTACATGCCTTGGGGCTAAAACCCTCCAAAAACATAAAACAGAAGCAATGTTGTAACAAATTCAATAAAGACTTTAAAAACAGCCCACATTAAAAAAAAAATCTTAAAAAAAATAAAATAAAAAGAGCTTGGCCTATATCCTTCCAGGAAGAGCCGATTTTCTTGAACATATAACACTCATTCAGAGATTCACTTCCAATGTCACCTCCTCCAGGGAGCCCTCTCTGACTTCTCTAAATGAAACACTTTCTTGCCCACACTTTCTGAATGATGAGTTTCTATCTCTTATAGCACCTACCCTATTGCTCTAAGATTTTATTTAAACAGCTGTTTCCACCACCAGGCTGGACACTGAGAATAGTTTTCTATTTGATTTCTGATCCCCAGAAACTAGCAGAGGACCTGACATATTCAAGTGCTTCCTGAATATTTTATGGGTGAATGAATGAGAGCAAATGGAAGTTGAATGATCTCCTCATCCCCTCTACCTTGCTCTCTGCCTCTATTCTGAATCCTCAGCTTGAATAATAAATACTGATTTATATCTGTATTTATCTGTTTCCTCATCTATATAATGGGAATAATAATACTCTACAGATTGCTTTGAGGAATCCATAGAGTATTATTTGATATACTCTAGAGTAATAACTTGACATTAGTCAAAGTGTTCAAGACACAGCTCACTACCTCTTAAGTATCCTGTGAATGTTAGTTTTCCTTCATTCAACTCCTGTTTATTATCCACCCACTATGTGCCAGGCACTGTTCTAGGCCCTGAATTCACAGCAATAAAGAAAACAAACTCTCCGTCTTCATAGAATACACTTTTAGGGACTCCCCTGGTGGTCCAGGGGTTAAGACTTTGCCTTCCAACACAGCGGGTATGGGTTCAATCTCTGGTCCAAGGGCTAAGACCCCACATGACTTGAGGCCAAGAAACCAAAATATAAAAAAAAGAAAAAATCTGTTACAAATTCAATAAAGATGTTAAAAATGGTCTGCATAAAAAAAATCTTAAAAAAAGAATACACCGTGATTGGGTTAGATAATAAATAAACAAGCAAATGCACAGTATTCCAGACAGACAAAAATAAGCCAGAACAAAAGGGATGGGGTATCAGGAGTCAGGAGGGGGTTGCTCTTTTCTATGAGGTGGTCATATTGGTGGTAACCTATAGGTGTCTTGCTGGTTAGATGACAGCAGAGCAGAGACTGGACAGTGTTCCAGGCGGGAGGGGATGTTGGAGGGACAGCGAGGAGGCCAGTGTGGCCGCTCTGGGAGACGTGGCTGAACTGGCAAGACCCGGTTAGGCAGGGCTGGGCTAGGCTTGCATCTTCATTCTGGACAAAATGGGAAGCCATTGGCGGCTTTGGGGCAGCGGAGTGGTGGGATCTGCTTATCATGTTGGAGTTTCTGGCTGCGGGATTGACAGCAGACCAAAGAGGGAAGGGGTGAAGCAGGACAATGGGTCAGGGGCTTTTACAACAACCCAGGTGCGAGGCAATGGAGACGCGGACCAAGGTGGGAACACCAGTGGTGACGAGTTTGGTCCGACCAGGTTTCTGAATTCACGGGTGTCAACTCTGAGAGAAAGAGAGGGGCTGGGATGACCCCGAGGTATTTTTCCTGAGCACCTGGGAGCACGGCTTCTTCCTTCACTGGATGGAGAAGCTGCCTCCCAAGGGCGAGGTGTGCGGAGGTAGAGAGAGCAAAAGGACATTCTCAAAATGCTTGTGCACACTTCGGGCAGGGGGAGACTCACACAGGGTACAGATGAGGGAAGAGGGGGACCCAGCAATCTAGGAGAGAATAAACAACTGAAGCCAAATGCAAACACGGTCTAGACAAGAAAGGTTATGGCTGGGCAGGAAGGGGGCAGTTGTGTCGGCTCAGGCTCTGAAACCGCCCTCTCTTTGAAAGCCACCTTCTCACGAAATCCAGTGGCCTTGTCTTGACCTCATTTCCCTTTAACTCGGTGTCCCATATGACCCCAGGATCCTCCCTGTTCAGTGTGGCCCCACCCTCACTGGTCACTGTGGACACAGGCGTCCCCCAAAGGCCACCTCGAGCCCTCACGAAGCTCTCTGGCTCTGCGAGTGGTGCACACATGCAGATCACACACACACGTGCACACATGTGCACCATACACAAATGCACGTGCACAACTGTGCACACCCACAGGTTCGATCCGTGGGAGGGCTTGACCCTCACAAATTCCTCTGGAGCTGACCACTCTCCCTAGGACTTTCCTCTCAGCCTGACGATTCCTCTGGATGTCCGGCTGTCACCTCAAGTCAAGCTGTGCTCAGTACCGACCCCCCATTGGTTTTTCAGGGTGCCTGGCTCCTTTCTGTCCATAGCATCATGGCGGTCTCCACACTCTGGCTCCAAGGTCTAGGTTCATCATTGGCTTGTTCCTCCGCCCATCTTCTTATCCATGAATTCTTTGAGCCCGATCCCTATGTTCTAGGAGATGCTCCTTATATCCCATGACAGAATTCCTGCAATACTGTGGCCCAGCCTCTAGTTCCCCTGTCTGGCCAGTCCTCTCAGACAGAGGCCACCACGAGATGGATCCAACTAAAGCATGACCCTTACTACTCCACTTCTCTGGGTCTTTGCGCCTGGCAAGACAGAGCTCCAATTCCTCAGCCTGGTGTTCACTTCTCCCTGTAACCACATCTCTCTCCTCCCTCTTACATGTGTGCAAGAGTGCTCAGGCGTTTTAGCCGTGTCTGACTCTTTGCGACCCTGTAGATTGTAGACTGCCAGGATCCTCTGTCCATGGGATCCTCCAGGCAAGAACACTTGCCGGGAGTGGGTTGCCATTCCCTCCTCCAGAGGATCTTCTCCACCCAGGGACTGAACCCAGGCCTCCTGCATCTTCTGCATTGCAAGTGGACTCTACTGCCGAGCCACCGGGGAAGCCCCTTCCTACCTCTTACTGGACCCCAGTACTCCACGAGAGGCAGTGAGACAGCTAGCGATTGTCAGGTACCTAGTAGCATCATGCATGTGCTTATGGAATCTCAGGACAGCCTTGTATGACGTGCCGACACCGTATTCACTTGTAGATGAAGAAAAGGATTCTTAGTAGGGTGACATCCTGGATGCCACGGAGCTGATGAATAGCAGATGCAGGATCGATGTGCAGGTTTTTTTACTTTAAAGCCCATGCCTTTCCCGTCAGAATCACATGGGGTCCTAGACACGCATGAATCTTTTCGCAGGAGAGCTGGATCTCATTTCCCAGCTCACTCAAGTGCTGACCACACCACCTCTCCACCCACCCTTTCCTCTCCCCTCTATCCTTCATCCTCCATGGCCAATTCCCAAGGCTCTTTCTCCATCCAATTCCATTTCTCCTAGACTCTCTACTCAGCTCGATTTTCTCCTTCCTTTTCATGCGTACTTCAGTTATTTTCTGGACTTCTCTGCTGGCCGCCTAGGCAGAGAATGTCTCCAAGATGACTGGCAGCTCCTAAGTTTGGGGAGGGGGGCTTATCTCAGGCTCCTGAATATCCCACAGTTCTGTCAGGGCCCATAAATACTTGTGGAAACGAAAATAATGAAAATACAATAACAACTAGTTCCTTCATAGGGACATTCAAAACAACTTAAAGCAAGAATCATTTGTGTTTCAGTTTAATGTCTTAATTTCCTCCAGTTAACATGGAAATAACTGTCTGAAATTACAAGTTAAGTGGGATAGTCATGTTAGGGAGCTTTGTTATTTAAGAAAAATATTATGACAACATTAATGGCAGTGAACTACAGAGTTCAGCTCAGGAGACAACTTCCTTCCTCAGCACACAGTTTTCCATTGCTCAGAATATTCTGTAACACTCTGAGTGTTTTTCTCCCTCCATCAATGTCTGGGGAAATGAGATTAACGGTAATATCCTCAGCCATTTCGAAGACATTTGAGTAAGAGGGTTATAGTGAAAAGGGAGACATTGTATTTCCCCAGGGATGTGTGCGTGTGTGTGTGTGTGTGTGTGTGTGTGTGTGTGTGTGTTACAACTATTCAACAAAAACTTCAACATGAGGCTACTCATTGATAAGGCCTAATTCACCCCAAAATTTAAAGAGAAAGATTTGCAAAAGAACCCTGAGAGGGAGAGCAGGAGTCTTTCAGACACAAGGGCAGAGGTATTCCTCCAGGAGGCTGGACAAATAACAAGCAAATGAATTCTGAAGAAGAAATTTCTCTTCCTAAAAAAGAGATGCCAGGAACACCCAACACCTGGAAAGAGTTCCCTGGGGAACAAGGTCACTTCTCTGCCCACATGTCCACCATCCCTAGAAGAGCACTGGCCGCAAGGACACAGAGGGGTGGGTGGATAGCGACCTCTCCATCACTTGCCCATTAGCCACCTGCCTACTTACAACACATGGTTTGGCTAAAAAAAAAACAATTAAAATGTGTTTCTTTAATTAGGCGGTTAAAAGCATACGGCAGGACTTCCCTGGTGGTTCGGTGGATAAGAATCCACCTGCCAATGCAGGGGACACGGGTTCCTTCCCTGGTCTGGGAGGATCCCACATACTGCAGAGCAACTAAGCCCCTGGGCCACAACTACTGAGCCCGTGTGCCACAACTACCAAAGCCCAAGCACCGCAACAAGAGAAGCCACTTCAGTGGGAAGCCCTCACGCTGCAACCAGAGAGTAGCCCCTGTTCAGCGCAACTAGAGAAAAGTCCGAGCGGCAAGGGAAACCCAGTGCAACCAAAAATCAATTAATTCTTAATTAAATTTTAAAAACATACAGCAAAGAAGGTAAAGAATTTAAGGAGCACAAAACATTAAGTATGAAAACCTAAGCATTTCTCCTACCTCTGACCTTGAATCCTCATTCTTCCACCTCACAGCCAGAGGCGATTAGTGTCACAATTTCTCGATCTCCCTCCCAGGGATGTTCTGTGCACACCCAGACAGGTCTGTTTTGACACAAAGAGCAAGATGCTCTGGGATGCTGCTTTGCACTCTGTTTATTCCCTTTGGTGTTGGCCTGTAAATAGTGTAGGAGGTCCCTGATCAGCCTGTAAACAGCTTAGTGGGTCCATGGTGACTGGCCCCCTTTCCCCAAAGCAAGCTTGTAACACCCTCAGTCTGCCCCACGCTCTGGGTTCTTGTTCACCCCGCATCTCCTCTCTGGCTTCCACATTTCACACGCACGTCGAGAGTGGATTACTGTCTCCCGTCTTGACCTGTTGTACTTTCTCTCTCTCAGGGCAGACAGTTCTAGGTGTAAAGTAACCTGGACTCAGGTCTGAAAGGAGCCCTGCCTGCCTTCTAGGGCTGCAAAGTCACTGATAGATAGAAAGGAGGGGGGAAAGGAAGGGGTGACCGCAGCCAGCCTCATGGATCGAAGCCATCTTCCGCAGATGACTGGACCCGCCAAGTCCCGAGGACCCTAAACTGGGGACTCATCACGTGCCTGGCCGTGTAGTAGGGTCTGGGGAGTCAAACATGAAGCCTGCCTTGCGAGGACACCACGGCAGTGCCCCCAGGATCCAAAAGCAACGTTACCACTGGCAAGGGTTCCTTGAACCCGAACCAGCTGGGCTCAGCCCCTCGCCCCCTACCCAGTTCCTGAACCTGACGCACCGAAGGGGACCTGGTGGGGGCTGGCACTCACTCCAATCCTGCAACCGCCACCGCCTCCACCAGAGACTGTCATTAAAGCTTTGTCCCGGGCGCTCTGATTTACATGTACAAATAATCGCTGTCAGGGGCACGCGCCCCGGAGAGCAGTAATAGATTCTGGTGGTAACAGACGCAGATGCAGGAAATAAAAACAAAAATGAAACACGCCAGCCTGGCAGAACTCAATGCTGAGAGAAATCCTAGGGGAGAGAAGAGCCTGCCGGGGAGGCGGGCCGGAGAGGGTCCATGAGATCAAGTATTGATTGGTTCGTTCATCTTCTGCAAAAGCCAGCCTAGGACTCTTTTTTTTTTTTTAATGGTGGTCACATATATAACATACATATGCCATTCTAACTATTTTGAAGTGCACAATTCAGTGACATTAATTATATTCACAGTGCTATGCAACCATGATCACTACCCATTTCCAAAACTTCTCCATCATCCCAAACAGAATTGCTGTATTCTTTTTCAAGCAATAACTCCCCAGCCCCGTGATGCCCTCAGCCCCTGATAACCTCTAATCTACTTTATATCTTTATGAATTTGCCTGCTCTAGACAGTTCATAGAAGTGGGTGCAGGGATTTTCCAGGTGACCCAGTGGTAAAGAATCCGCCTGCCAATGCAAGAGATGCAGGTTCGATCCCTCATCTGGGAAGATCCCATATGCGGTGGAGCAACTCTGCCCATGTGCCACAACTATGGGGCCTGTGCTCCAGAGCCCGGGAGCTGAAACTCCTGATGCCAGCATGCCCTGGAGCTGGTGCTCTGCAACAAGAGAAGCCACTGCAGTGAGAAGCCCGTGTACCGCAACTAGAGAAAGCCCAGAGAGCAAGGAGGACCCAGCACAGCCAAAAATTAATAAGTAGATAAAATTTTTTTTTAAAAAGTGGGTTCACATGACGTTTGTCCTTTTGTGTCTGGTTTGTTCATTTTTTTTTCACTTAGCCTAATGATGTTAAGGCTCATGCAAGTTGTAGCAGAATCAGTCGCTTTAATGGTTGGGCACTCGTCCCCTGTACCTGTATGTATATACTGCATCTTGTTTATCCATTCATCTGTTAACGGCCACTTTTCCACCTTTGGCCATTGTGAATAACACTGCTGTGAATGTGGGTACACAAATGTCTGCTACAGTCTCAGTGGTCAAATCTCTAGATTGTAGACATAGGACTGGGATTGCTGCGCTATGTATGTGGCGACTCTATGTCAAGCTTTTTGCGGAACTGCCATACTGTTTTTCCCAGTGCCTAGCCAAAGACTTGAGGGGATGACTCGGTTCAGCTCTAGAAGGTATGTTCTGGGCACTCCGGCCTTGGAGATCACACATTCCTCTCGCCTGGCCAGCGTGGCCCAGGGTGAGAAGAGGGGAAGAGTCCAGAGCTTAGAGGTTTCAGAGTAGGGCCTGATGGGCCTGGCCCCCCAAGCCCCTCCCCAGGTACCCACCCAGCTCCAGGGAGAGAGCCTACTATAAATTCCCAGGGTGGGAGACAGCGAATCAGTGTCCCACTGCCTCCTGCTCTACGTTTGAGACAGTGACCGCCCCCCAACTCCACCAACACTTGTCCTGGGCCCCCTTGTTCTCCCCGCTGTACCAGCTGCCAGCTCTGGGCTGGGGCATCGTCATGATACCTGTGTGCGGTCACAGTCCTGGGCCCGGCTCCGCTCGCTCTCAGAGACCCCTTCGCCCAGCAGTGCTGTCTGTTTAACTCCCATGCGCCCTTCCAGACTCAGCTCAGGTATTGCCACCCCTGGGGAAGCCCCCATCTCCTCAGTGGAGCTGGGTACCCCTCTCCGAGCTCCTCAGCACCTCAGGAATCCACTCTCAAGGCTGTCATCATGCACTCACTGATGCTTTCAGCTTACTGATGTGTCTCCCCCGCAGAGAAGTGAGCATTTTATCTGTGCATTCCCAGGACAAACAAGGCCTGGGGCCTAGTGTTTACTGAAAGAGCAAATGAATGAAAGTAAATGAATGAATGAACTGCACACTCTTTGTAGCCATGATGAATGTTTGTTGACTGACCTAATGAGTGAGTGAATGAATGAATGGTATTCCCAGGACTGAATGAGCCTGTGGAGCAGGCCTTTAGTCCTCACTCATGTATTCATTCATTTATTCCAATCACTGCTAAGTGTCAGTCTCCATTAGGTACTGGGGTTCAGATGCAAGTAACTCTCAGCTTCAGCCATCAGGAAGCCCACTGAAGAAAAGGAGGATGCTGAGATAAACAAACAGTGAGTTTCAAGTGACTCCATCTCCCCCTAAAGCACGCAGGGACTCACATCACATCAAAACCCCGGCCGGGCCTCCTTGGCTCCACCAGTTGCTGGCACAGCTGGCTGCGGGCAGAGGGGCGATTAGCATGCTACATACACCTGTCCGCGCTGCTCTGCAGATCCAGGGGCCAGAGAATTAACAACCAGGAGGATTTTTTGGAGTTCCCGGAACCCAGCCCCGCTCACATCAGAGACCTCATTCCCCTTTAGGGATTCATTCGCTCTGCACAGCTGGTTAATTTTTCATCAAGGGTGGGGGTGGGGATTGGGAGAACGCTCTGATCCTTCACTCTTTCATGCTGGGGGTGGGGGAGAAACACAACATCCGATCCATTTTATTTTTAGATGAAATAGGAACAGATTGTGGTTGCCAGGCAAGACCCAGCCCTCGCAGGGCTGGTGCTGCTGCTGCGGGCTGATTAACGGTTATTGGGCAAAGGATGAAGCATCCAGACGGCGCAGGCCTCCGGTGGAGGTGCTTACACATTTAATGAGCACCGGGTGGCATGCTGGTGGTAAGCAGCAATTTTTTTAAGTGATTTAAGGTCCTAGTCTTCCGACCCACACCTTCATCTCCTCTGCCATTAGGACCTGGTCGGGTGAACTCCGTGCTCTGGCCAGGGTGACCCTTGTTTCATTCCTCTGTGAGCTCCGCCTCCTCCCACAGTGCCTCCGACTGCAGCACCAGGGGCAAATGCTTCTGCTCGAATCTGACCCAGAACCTAAAGCTTGCAGCTGAGAACGGGGCCTCAGTTTGCTCATTCGGAAAATGGGAAAGAGAAGATTAAGAAAATGGCCTTAGAACTTCCTGGGTTCAGTGGTAAAGAATCCACCCACCATGCAGGAGACATGGGTTCCATCCCTGATCCAGGAAGATCCCACATGCCTCGGGGCAACTAGGTCCATGCATCACAACTACTGAGCCTGTGCTCTAGAGCCTGGGAACCACAACTACTGAAGCCCTTGCAACATAGAGCCTCTGCTCCGCAACAAGAGAAGCCACTGCAATGAGAAGCCCAAGCACCTAGAGAGTAGACACTGCAACTAGAGAAAGCCCATGAGCCTCGCGAAGATTCAGCACAACCAAAAATAAATAAATAAATTAAAAATAAATACTAAAATTTTTTTAAAAGAGAAAGTGAAGGTGAAGTAGCTCAGTCGTGTCCGACTCTTTGAGACCCCATGGACTGAAAGAGAAAATGGCCTTATAAATAAATCAGGCTGGCGGTGACAAAGGGCTTTCACGCTGATTATCTCATTGAATTCTCATTCAAAGCATTTACTGGCTGCCTACCAGGTACCTCCCCCCCCACCCCCGCCGGCTTCCCTGGTGGCTCAGATAGTAAAGAATCTGCCTGCAATGCAGAAGACCTGGGTTTGATCCCTGGGTTGCGAAGATACCCTGAGAAGGAAATGGCTACCCACTCTAGTATTCTCACCTGGAGAATCCCATGGACAGAGGAGCCTGGTGGGCTACAATCCATGGGGTCACAAAAAGTCAGACATGAGTGAACGACTACTTTCACACTTTCACCAGGTGCCCCAAAGTCGAGGTGACCTCAGTGGAACAGATACTACCCCCTCTATTTCAGAGAAAAGGAATCTGGAGGACCAACCTTCAGTAACCACCCAGGTCACGCAGTGGCCAGTGGCCGAGGTGGGTGATAAGGAGATGCTCCATCCTCCCCTGCTGCCCTGGCTGGGAAGTGGGCTTGCTCCACGGGTTGGGGGGTGCTCCCAGCCGGCAGCTGAGAGGTCTTCCCTGGGTGACAGAGCCCCTGGCTGCTATGGACTCCGGATTCTGTGTCCATTCTCCTGAGATGTCCACATGCAATTGCTCCAGGTCAGGAAAAAAGCACCTACTGTGCGCCTAGGACTGTGCTCTGACTTCTGTGCTCTGTATAAGACCCAACAGCCACGGTCCCCTTTCTTAAGAAGAAGGCAACTCTACTGTTGAGACACAAAATCTCGACACGCGTGACTCTGACAGACGGTGGGCGTTAAAGAACAAACACCAGTGCTTCTCCACCTTCCCGGTGCTTATGAATCACCCGGGGATCTTGCTCAAATGCAGGTTCAGTGGGTCTGGGTTGGGAGCTGAGGCTGGCAGAGGCATGTCTAACAACCTCCCAGACGGCACTGGAGCCGCTTGTCCTCAGGCCACACTTTGAGCAGCAAGGCTTTGCATGGTCACTTATGACAAGTCAGAGGCGCGTGGGTGGACAGGTTCTGCAGGAGGGGCACTGATGCCCAGTTCTGAGGAGCAGAGGGACACAGACATCTTCAGTAGAGGCTCTGGGAGCGAGGAGTTGCCTGCCTTGCTTAGTCGCTCAGTCGTGTCCGACTCTTTGCAACCCCAGGGTCTGTAGCTGGCCACGCTCCTCTATCCATGGGATTTCCCAGGCAAGAATACTAGAGTGGGTTACCATTTCCTCCTCCAGGGGATCTTCCTGACCCAGGGATCCAATCCTGTGTCTCCTGCATTGCAGGAGAGATTCTTTACTTGCAGAGCTATCAGGGAAGGAGCAAGAGGTTATGGGGACATAGAAGAGGGCCCCTCCTGGCCTGGTGGAACACATTTTCAGCTGGGACTGGAGGCAGAATAACTGATCCTGATCGTGGGACTGTGAGCTGATCGCTTCCTCAACCTGGGCCTCATTTTCTTCCTCTATAAAGAGAGAGTTCACCCGTTCCCAACCTGGGCAGCACATTGAAACATCTGGGGAGCTTTTAAAATAAAACACCTGGAATCCTTCCCTGGAGGGTTTTACGCAGTGATCTGGGCTAGGGCTCAAGCCCAGGTCGTTTTTAAAAGCTCCCCAGTGATTCTAAGAGGAGACCTGGGTGGAGACCATGACACTGGGCGATCTCAAAGGTCCTTCCTTACCCGCCTCCTCTTTACATTTGGACAAAAACCTCCAGAATTCCAAGCTTCCGTTCCTGGGCATGTAGACTGAAGCAGAAAACAAAAACAAAAACCTAAAACCAAAAAAAAACAAAAAACAAAAAAAACCCACCCCAAACCAGTATTATAGAAATCCTCAGAAAAGCTTCACCCCAATGCCAGAAATCTGAGCATTCTCCAGTGGAGGCCAGGTGGAGGGGCCGCCCTGCCCATCTGGTTCCCATTAATCCCAGGGCATGTTTCACATCCCTGGCAGGTACTTGGAGCTGGGAGCAGCCCCCTGGGTGGCCCTCAGCAGGGGCCTTTCAAGCCAAGCCCTGCTGACAGGCTGCAGGGCTCTGGGGGCCCTCCTGGCTTCCAAGTCACTTGCCCCCTCTCGGGGGTAGAATCCCAGGCAAATTAGAAACCGAGGAAAGCAGAAGCCCTGGCCGCCCTCATTAGCAGTCTGTCATAGCGCGTGAAGGCCTTCGATAAATTCTGCAGCTCGGCGGCAGCTGCCGAGGAGACCCGGGAGGAGGAAGATTCGTTTGTTTCTCAGAAGACTAAGTCTTCAGGAATTTCCAGCTCCATTCCTTCTCCCCACCACCCCACCCCCTTAGCTGGGAACTAGCCCAAAGCCACGTGTTGCTCTCTGCCTGTAGATTCCAAGGCTTTGGACAGGGCGGAGAGGGAGTGACTACCCCATCTGGTGAGACCCTGAGGACCCCTTCCTCCCTGTCAACAGCGGTGGGGGATCTGGACTCTGCTTCTAGAAGGACCCCAGAGTGTTTGGCTGCTAACACATCCTCTCCCCAGGCTGTAGCCCTAGTGGCTCTGGGCAGGGTTTGGGAGTAGTCTTTGCCAAGTCACCCCACAAGAGATGCTCAGTCAGCTTGGTGGAGCTGGGAGTGGGTGAGTAGCCTGCCTGCAGGGTGCCTCGACTGAGCCTCCACTTGAATCCTCCCTCAAAGAGAAGCTGCTTTTCCTCTTCCCACCAGTCACTCCCTAAATGCTACAGTGTCCACACTGGCCTGGACCCTGGGGCCAGACAGATCTGAACAGAGTCCCCATGCCACTGCATAGTAGCTACCTGATCTCCTTGTGCCTCTGTTTTCTCATCTATAAAATGGGATAATAAAATCTGCACTTCATATGGTGATGGTGAGGATTAATGCAGTAAGATGGTTAATGGTGAGGGGCCAAGGGAGAGAAAGGCCCAAGACAAAGGGTCTCTGCATCCCCGGCTGGCAAGCAGCTGGGCAGCAGGGGATTCAGAAGGGCCTGCTCTCATGAGCTCTCATGAGCCTGGTCTCATGAGGGGACCCACATCCAGGATGAAAGCATCGGTGACACCGCCCCTTTCAGGAAGGAACAAGAAGAACCTCCAGCTGTCTGTCTGATGCTTATGACATGCACTGTCCTTCCCCACACATTCTGGCCAAGCCACCCCTGGGAACTCTGGCCAAACAGCCACGCCAGCCCCCTGAGTGGGAAAGGGCCAAGGGCCCCAGCTGCAGATGTCCCTCCCAGAGGGAGCCTGAGGCCAGGCTTACACGGAACTTGGAGGGGAGAGAGGAAGGAGTGCTTAGTCGTTCAGTTGCGTCTGACTCTGCAACCCTACAGACTGTAGCTCTCCAGGCTCCTCTGTCCATGGGATTTTCCAGGCATATTTCCAGACATATTCCTCTGTCCAGGGATATTTCCAAGAATACAGGAGTGGGTTGCCATGCCCTCCTCCAGGGCATCTTCCCAACCCACAGATTGAACCCAGGTCTCCCACACTGCAGGTGGATTCTTCACTGTCTGAGCCACCCGGGGAAGGAGAACACACTGCAAAGTGCTGCCCTGGCCCTTACATGGCCAGTTGAGTGGTTACCTGGGCGTGAGTCCCAGCAGCGCCCTCAGCCCAGGGCGCCCCCAGCCCCAGTGGCTGGCAGGGAGAGGCGGGGAAATGGGCTCCCAGAACCTTAGCCGGCAGCAAGAGATGGCACAGTAGGTCAGCACACACCAGGACCCTGGACTCAATCCTTTTATAAAGTCTGATGAACTTTACTTTGAAGGAATTGAGTCCAAATCCATTTTTACACAAAATTTCAGTTTGAGGGGAAGAAATTTTTATTTCAGAAGGATTCTTTCCTCTACAAAATTGTTTACCAGGAGATGTTTCAATGACAGCTTCCTAATAACTTTAGGATATTACTTGATTTTTAAAAAACCCAGTGGATACACAAAGTGTTTGGGAATTCAAATTGGTGAAACACTAAAATCCCTTTCAGGTACTAACTTTGCATGTTAACCCACCTGTCAGCATTGGTGTCCTGTCCCAAGTTCTGCTCTTCCCCCTTCCTTTCTTCCTTCCACGTCTCTCCAGTTCCACCCATCATTTACTGAGCGTGCAGGGTTTCCCTGGTGGTCCAGTGGATATGAACCTGCCCGCCAATGCAGGGGACATGGGTTCGATCCCTGCTGCAGGAAGGTCCCACATGCTGCAGGGCAAATAAGCCCGAGAGCTACAGCTACCAAGCTTGAGACTGTGCTCTGTATTAAGAGAAGCCACTGCAATGAGAAGCCCACGCACCGCAACTAGAGAGTAGTAGAGAAAACCAGCGTGCCTCAATGAAGATCCAGCAGTATCAGAATAAAGAAATTAACTAATTAATAAAAAAAATCTGAGTGTACTCTGTGCGCCCAGCACTGAGATGGGGGCTTGTCTATTGGTCCCTCATTAATCCTCATGACCAGACCCTCACAACACCCCATTGGTCACTCGTGACCCACCCAGGGCCTGTGGACTGCTGGTAAACATTCAACAACAAACTGCTCTCTGGAATAGTATTCCCACGTGGCCCATTTAAGCTTACCAATAAGGGCAGAGATGCAGAGTAAGTAATATGCCATCATATAGTATTTCTGCCATTCAGAAACATTAGGCGTCAACAACCTCAAGGGCATAGATAACAGTAAAATGTAGGAGAATGCCCAGGAACCCAAGAGTTTTGAGTATTTATTACCTTTGTGTTCAATATAAGTTAATTTAAGCCTACATAATTTTAATAATGGCTATGCTTAACCATTGGCTTGCCAAATTCCTGAAAACTTAACAGTCAGCTCTTGCATGCTGGCCCAAGCTGGCCCTGGTACCCTACTGCCTAGGACTGAACTACTGCTATGGTGGGGCTACCGCCTCCACAGCTACTGCCACGACTGCATTAACCCCCAGGAGGAAGGATGAGGTCAAGCACAGCATGTTAAACTCAACCTTTCATCGGCGTCTCATTGCAAACCAATGGGCTAAGTCATTTATTATCCCCATTTTATAGGTGAGGATCCAAGTGAGGCTACCTTGAAGCTTCAGAGAAGTTCAATGATTGATAGCCCCTCTGACAAACCTAGACAGCATATTAAAAAGCAGAGACATCACTTTGCCAACAAAGGTCCGTATAGTTAAAGCTATGGTTTTTCCAGTAGTCATGTATGGATGTCGGAGTTGGACCATAAAGTTGAGCAGTGGAGAACTGACGCCTTCCAGTTGCGGTGCTGGAGAAGACTCTTGAAAAGTCCCTTGGACTGCAAGGAGATCAAACCAGACTATCCTAAAGGAAATCAACTTTAAACATTCATTGGAAGGACTGTTGCTAAAGCTGAGGCTCCAATACTTTGGCCACCTGATGGGAAAAGCCGACTCATTGGAAAAGACCCTGATGCTGGGCAAGATTGAAGGCAAAGGAGAAGATGGGCGACAGAGGATGAGATGGTCAGACAGCATCACCAACTCAATGGGCATGAATTTGAGCAAACTCCAGGAGATAGTGGAGGACGGAGGACCCTGGTGTGCTACAGTCCATGGGGTCATAAAGAGTTGGACACAACTTAGCAACCAAACAACATTAGATCAAATCCAAGCCCCTCAGTCTAACTGTCAAGGCTATGGACCAGACAATTGGGTCTTCATTTTTTCAGTTTCATTTCTCAAAACATTATCTCAAGTGGATTTCAGGAAAGAACTGCCTAGTGTGAGGGCCTTTTTCAAGGTAGAAGAGATGTGTAGGAACACTGTCCTGGGTTCTAGCTTTGGCTCTGTTTCTGATTTATTCGACCTATTACCCTCCTGAGGCCTTGGCATCCCCAACTGAAGAAGAGGGGGAACAACAGTCTCCATGATCTTGATTCCCCTCCAGACTGTAGGCTCATGGGACAGAGTATCTGCCTAATAACCTACAGAAAGCACAGGCGCAAGACTGGATTCCATTCTCCATTGTGTGGATGACTCACTCCCAGATGGGGCTGCTTCTACTTCTCTCAAACTAGAGCAGATCCCAATGTGGTCAGTCTTCAAGAAGAAGAGTACTGGTTACCTAAAAAGCTGGACCAGTACATGCCCTCACAGAAGATGGGGGACCTCTGTAGTGAAACAGCCATGTATGAGGAACGGTCTGGGGGAGGCTGCTCAGATCTGGGGGTGGGGATGGGCAGAGGCTCAAATGACCTCCAGAAGTCTCTGGTGTCCTCTCCCCAAGGAGGCTGGTCTTGTGGGTTTCCTGAGATAGATGGATTACAGGCCTGGAATCCATCATTCCCTTCATAACACAAATAATCGCCAAATGCGCTCAAGCACTCGGTAGCCTGGATATTCACTCTAGCAATTCTCTGTGTGGACGGTGATTAGACCATCATTATCTTAATGCTTCTTAATTTATCTTTCTGATTAGCAACTTACCATTTTATTTGCAAAAAATAGCCTTCTGCTGGGTGGAAGCCAGCCGAGCACAGCAGCTGTCATTTTCTCTGTACTAAATCAGGCCAGGCTTAAGTTGGTTCTCTGGTGATGCTATTTCTTGTGTCTTGGCGCTAACACACACCACTATCCATCATGGTTGTTGTAAAGACTTACTCCCGGGGAGGGGGGCTACAGGCTTAGAGGTCACCTCTACCCAAGGAAGGGACACCCCTCCCCGATCCACTCACCCAGGGAAGGACTCCCAGAGTCTGACCCTCATGCTGCCCTTATGGGACAGCCCATGGGGTCCCTGGCTGCTGAAACTACGACTGAGGTCAGTGGTGTGTGGAACAACATAACAGTTCCCATCTCAAAAGCATATCATGTAAAGCACACGAGCCCCATGATATCATTAACTGTCAAAACAACCCTGTACTTGTGTATCACGATTATTTCCATTTACAGATGGAGAGGCCCAGGCATAGAGAAGTTACATAATTCGTGTAGGACACTATGACTCGGAAGTGGCAGAGCTAGTTTTGAACAAGAACCTTTTCCCCTTTAACCTTACCCTTTCGTTTTCCCAACTTAACTATGAACAAATCATACTGCCTTCTGATTCCTATTTCCTTCCAGAAAATGTCTTCATTGTTTTCTCTCCCCGTAACACATGGGTCACAACCCTGGTGTACTGCTGCTGACATTGTCCCTAAGAGATCCATCACATTTATTCTACTTGGGTGTCCAAACCCTACACTTCATATATTCCAACTATCCCTGTCTCCCCCAGAGAGCAGTATACCTAGATATTCATGTACATGAAGGAAGGCAGAGGTTTCATTACTTGACTCCAGAGAAGGTCCTTAGGTAGAGGGAATTCACTGAAGGAGGAGGTGGCTGTAATATTGTGTCTTAACCTAGCCTTGGTTCTTGAGGTGCCATCCACTTAACTATGTATTTTCCTGGGTAACAGGAAATTTGCCCTCACTAAGCACTATCTGGCTTCCCTGATGGCTCAGTGACTGAAGAATCCACCTGCAATGCAGAAGAGATAGGAGACATGGGTTCTATCTCTGGGTCAGGAAGAGCCTCTGGAGAAGGGAATGGCAACCCACTCCAGTATTCTTGCCTGGAGAATTCCATGGACTGAGGAGCCTGGTGGGCTACAGTCCATGGGGTCACAAAGAGTTGGAAATGACGAGTGACTAAGCACACAGCACACTCTCTACGAGACTAGTCTGCTCAGTCCAATATGGCGGTCACTGGCCACACATGGTTATTCAAATCTAAAGATAAAATTCAGTTCCTCGGTTGTACCAGCTACATTTCAAGTTTTCAGTCACTGATGTGTGTGGCTGGTGGCAACCAAATTGGCCAGCACAGATATAGAACATAAACATCACTGCAGAAAGTTCTACTGGACAGCATGCGTCTAGATAATTCAGACCTCTAAACCCACTTGGAAGCTTTTGTAAACGAGGTTGGATATCTATAAGGCGCAAATTTAATGGATTATGGTTAACTATTTTCCTTACTTTGGATAGCATTTGTTGTTTTTTAGTCTCTAACTACTGTGTCCAACTCCTCTTTGACCCCATGGACTGTAGCCCAAACCAGGTTCCTCTGTCTATGGCATTTCCCAGGCAAGAATACTGGAGTGGATTGCCATTCCCTTCTCCAGGGGATCTTCCTGATGCAGGGACTGAACCCACATCTCCTACATTAGCAAGAGGGTTCTTTACCACCAAGCCAACAGGGAAGCCCTTGGATGGTAAAGCCTGCACTTTTCAAAGTGTGATCCTGTCATCTGGGAATTGATGAGAAATGGGAATCCTCAGGCCCCATATCATACCTGAGTCAGGGACTCTGCAGCTCGGGCAATCTGCACTTTAATGCTCCAGGGATTCTGAATGCTCATGAAGCACTAGTACATCTCTCGGTATCCCCTGGTGATTGAATCCAGGGCCTCCAAGGACACCCAAATCCGTGGTTGCTCAAGTCTTTTATATATCATGGAATAATAGTTGTATATAGCCTATGCACGTGTGCCTATATACCTTAAGTCATCTCTAGATGACTTACGATACCTAATACAATGTAAATGCCATCTAAATAGCTGCTGGAGTACAGCAAATTCAGGTGTGCTCTTTGTAAGCTTCTGTATTTGGGGGAGTGGATATTTTTGATCAGAGGTTGGTTGAATCCACATATGAGGAACCCACACTTTCCGAGGGCTGACTGTGTAGATAAATAATGATGCCATGTGTTCAGAGACTGTTGTGTGCCAGCCATGGCAGTGAGCTCCTACAAGTATTATTCCCCCTTAACCTGGCAACAATGCTGTGAGATAAACATCATAGTCCCATTTCACAGATAAGGAACTGAGGTGCTGAATAGGAAGCATCTAGCCCAAGACCACTCCCCAGTGGCAGAGTGGTAAAGAACCCGCCAGGAATACAGGAGACATGGTTCCATCCCTAGGTCTGAAAGATCCCCTGGAGGAGAGCATGGAAACGCACTCCACTATTCTTGCCTGGAGAATCCCATGGACAGAGAACCCTGGAGGGCTACAGTCCACGGGGTTGCAAAAAGTTGGACATGACAGCAACTGAGCATGCACGCACGCAGCCCAAGGTCACACAGCTTAACAGTTGGCAGAGGCAGTTTTCAAACCCAGTTTGATACGACTCCAAAAGCCTGTGCCATAACAGCCCTTGTTTGAAGCTAGCAGAGAGCTCCTCCTGCCAACTGAAGGTACTTGGAGATTCTCTCATTTGACAAGTTGAACAGTGAGACCCAAGACGGGAAAAGGGATGAGGTCAAAGTTCCCACAGAGCAGCCATGACAACAGCAGTTCCCCAGCAACAACAGCTCCAAATGGGGAAATGTCCCAAGTAGGGAAATGAGTTGGATTTGGGTAATTCAAAGACCAAGCCTCCACCATTCAGGACAGTGGTCTTTTTCTGGGTCTTTCTAGTTTGGCCAGCCCAAACTCAAGCATCTTGTTTTAAGGGTACATGTGAGTTTAGAGAAATGAATTGTTCTAAAAATAAAGTTCTTCCCTGGAAAACCGTGGATTTGTTTTTCTTAAGAGTTCAAGAAAACCTCCCGTGATTGTTATAGGGGATTAGAGCTCAAAATTGCTGTTTCCTTCTTTAATCTCCGCGGTGGTCCCTAGGCTGGCAAGTTGGATTTCACAGCAAAAGAAACACATGATTTGTTTTGTACAAAAGTTATGTTCCTGAAACATTCAACAAACATCCACTGAGCACCTATGTTATCCAGATCCTTTCCCTCAGGTCATCTCATTTAATCTTCAGAACAACTCTCTCAGGACCTGTTATTTAAGACAGTGGCTATTATTATTACCTCCATCTAACAGATGAGGAAAGAAGGCTATTCACTGGGTAAGTGGCCAGTCAGAATTCAAACCCAGGTCGGCCCATCTTGCAATTTTTCACTGTTTACAACATACATAAGCTTACTCTGTCTGGCACTGGGGTAAATTAAGAAAGGGACTGGACTCTGGGGATCTGGGGACAAATACAAGAAAATCTCAGGCACACCAGCCTGATAAACACAGAAAAGGAAAGATGTTCGTTCTATGTGACGGCAGGTCAACCTCTGGGAAGACTCCGAAGGAATATTTCTAAACGGATTTGTACAAATTGGGCCTGTTCGACATATTCCTAGAATCACACTTGACCGAATCCCATGTCTATATCCCAGGCTCTCAATTCCTTTCCTCCTGAGGCAGGTCTGGGCTGATTCTGGCCATCAACTCCTACAGCCCCAGGGGGAGGCTTGGCCCAAGCAAGTGGCCTGGGCTCCAGAGGATACTGACCTCTGGGCAACCCTGATGTGACAGCTGGGCTTGTCAGCCCCAACCAGCAAGTTCTGAATAATCTTGAAAGTGTGAGCAACCCTGGGTTCCAGGAAAGCTGTCTAGCCAGTGTCCAGGAAGCCAGTGGGATCACTCAGATCCCCAGGTCCCTCTGGTTCCCCATCTGTCTTAATTCTCTGCTTGGAGACCCTCTGCCTTCTGGCCTCACACAGACACTCCCGAACGCCCTGCTTCCTGGAAAGCAAGCAGAACTGGAGGAGGGAAGGGGCCAGGAATAATCCTTGCACAATTCAGCCACGGATGTCCAATCGCCCTGGCACCGCAGACAGCCAGACTTTGCCATGCCTGTGCTATTGCTGGCCAAGCTGGGCAGGGTGTGGGGAGCCCAGGAGGACATGTAAGGGGTGAGCACATGAAACTTGGAGCCTTCTCTGTGGGAGGACTCTAGCCAGGTCCTTTACATGGGGCACCAAATAGAAACATGTATCGCCCCCTCCTCCCCAATACTGCCTGTGACATTCACAAAGGAGCCTATACCAGGGCATCCCATTAGAACTCAGATCCAATAAGGATTTCCTCCAGATAGTCCAGGTATTCTCTAAATTATGGGGGGAAAGCTAGAGAAGACCCATCCCCTTCTCTCCCTGACTCAGACTGACCTGGGCTTGTCCTTTCCCAAAATTTTTGATGCTAAGAGAACTCCTGGATGCCAGAGAGGAACTTTTTTAGGGGAGACACGGCCTCCATTTGCCTCTGTGCAGATGGCTTGGCCTCCTCCTCCCCCGGCCCTAATTTCCCATTCAAGATCCCCAGTGTCGTTCCCCAGATGCCGGCAGGTTAAGAGGGGTGGTTATAAGCTGAGCTTCAAGCAGCCCCATGAGTCTGGGTGCAGGTTCAGACTGTCACGAGGTGCATATCAAAGCCGGAGTTTAAAAACTGTACTGGGAATAGTGCAATTATCTCGCTTCACCACATTTCTCAGCCCCGACTGAGGTTTAATTAAAGCCAAGTAAAAACACAGAGTCGCCATTTCAGTTATCACCCCCATTGCATGCTGGTTAAAAAAAAAAAAGAGGAAAGGAAAAAAAAAACCCTTTATCAGGGACTTAAAATTTTTTTCTGTGGGTATCTTCCAGCTCAGTTGGATATTATTCCTTCATAACAGCCACTTTAAAGAAAAAAATATATATTTAATATATATGTATAAAATGAGTTAATCCCCCATAATCTCCTTGAGTTGTACCTAAAACACAGTTTCTTGCAGGTGACCTTTTCAGAAGAGGCTGTTCCTATGGCAACCGCATTGTTTGATTCAGTCAAGAGAAAAATGCTTCATGGAAATGTATTTAATTTTGCTTAATTTGATGCTGTATTTAACACTTGCGCGGGCTGAAAGGAGAGAGGGGCTGAAAGGCAGGAGTTGGCTCTTCGGGCCACATTCATGGACATCCTATTCTGAGGTCCCGAGGGCCCCCCAGGCCCCATAATGCACTCAGTACAGGCTCCTGGCTCAGGGCTGAGGGAGAGAACTCCGAGTTCTGTAGGGAAAAAGAGGGACAGGGCCCACGGGGCAGCCGCTCCAATGGTGGGCCACCTAGCAGCTATTGCAACTTGAATAAAAATGTAGGACACACGGGTGGCAAAGCTTTGGACCAAGAGTTAAGGGGCCTGGGTGAGGTCTTTGTTCTATTATTCCCCATGCATGTCCTCACCTGAAACATGAGGCTACTGAATCCGACCACCTCCCAGGTATCTTTTAGTGCTAAGCCTGAGTCCCGTGTGCAAGACTGGTCTCCTCAAGCCAACTCTGAGCTTCAGGGAAAGAGCACTGGGCTTTGGGTAGACACACAGTAAACAATGTGTTCATGTCATCAGACAGGAGCCCACTCCGGGGCAAACCACAGCCCGGTCCTGAGAGGGCTGGGTGCAGCCTCACCCACCGCAGGTCACAGGCGCTGCACCTACTTCTCACCACCCAGGTGAGCCCACAGTCACAGACAGGGTCCTAGAGCGGATCAGCGAGGGCACTCGACTAAGGCGCCCCTGAAGGTGACAGGGCTGGAGCCCTAGGCCAAGCTTTCTGGTTTGCAATGGCACCTCTGCTGTTTGGAGCAAACCACGCGGTGAGACCAAGTGCCCTTCCACCCACAGGTGCTATGCCTCGGCTCCTTCTGCCTCAGCCTCAGACGAGAAGCACCCATAAGCTATACAGGTACCTCTGTTTTTAAAAAATTTTATTTATTCACCTATTTATTTATGGCTGCTCTGGGTCTTTGCTGCTGTGCACGGGCTTTCTCTAGTTGCGGCGAGCAGGGGCTACTCTGTAGTTGCGATCCGCCGGCTTCTCATTGTGGTGGCTTCTCTTGTTGTGGAGCATGAGCTCTAGAGAGCCCTGGCTTCAGTAGTTGCTGCTCCGCGGCATGTGAGATATCCCAAGACCAGGGGTCGAACCCACGTCCCCTGCAGTGGCAGGCAGATTCTTAACCTTTGGACCACCAGGGAAGTCCCGTACCTCTGTGCTGAGTAAATTCTAACTCCCCGCTTTTTAGCTTGATGACCATGGACAAATCGTTTCACGTTATTGGGCCTAAATTTTCTCACCTGAAAAATAAAGGCATTGACTAGGGATATCTAAAATTGCATTCTCTGTGATACAAATCTAATCTTCCATCCCCATATGCCAACAGCTGACACATGTCCAGTGGTGGACGGGATTAGCCACCCAGACCTTCAGTCACCACGTGGCGCCAACTCCAGCCGGTCAGCCCTTCCGCTGAGGTCTCCCGCTGAGGCCGCCCCTTCCCCATCACAAGCCAAGCATGGCACTGCCACTGTCCTCAACCACAGACTGTGATGACTTTCAGGACAAATCCCGTCGTGCCTCAGCTTCTCACTCCCCCAAATGCCATCATTATCCCAGACCTCCCAGATTCGGCATCACCGTGTGGACCCTCAAATCCATGCTGTGCATGTCCCCCTAACCCCTAACCTCCCCTCCCCACATCCTTTTACTGTGGCCTGTAGCAATTCTGGTCCTCTCTATCTCCTTCACTTTCTTGCTATAAATGAATCCTGGTGTCCCCCCTCCCACCCCAGGATATATTTTCTTGGAAGCCCTTCTTCCTGGTGGAAGAAGTTTTATCTCCCACATCCGAAGTTACTTCAGAATGGTAAGATGAGTACGTATCTTCCTTGCTCCTCTAAGCAAGGAAGCTGCCTCAGCTGTCTCTTTTTGCTTTCAAAATCCCAAGCTCATTTGACGAGTTTATCATCATACTCCGTGACCCTCCCCCTATATACACAACGCCATCATTCTACCAAGTTCCTGGTCCTTCCCCCTCATTCCTGGATGACGAACGAGCATCATGCTGAATGAGCAGCACTCATATCCCTGAGGCTTTCTCTCTACTGTTCCTGCCATCATTGTTGAAGACTCCAACATCCATGAAGACGGTCCGTTCCACATCCTGACCTCTTACTTCCCGGACTTGCCTTGCTCCAATGAGCTTTTGCTCCACTCACAAGGCTTTTTCCTAGGCTTGGTCACACTAATCACTGAATCACCCTCTAAACGAAGATTTCCAACTCCCACTTTCTGACCATCACCACCCTTCTCGGGGCTAGCTTACTCCAACACTCCCACTCCAGTCATTCTCCAACCTTATTAAGATCTCATTTCATCAAAAAAAGAAAACAACACTTTTTCTTCTTGTCATCTATTGCTGCCACTCCCCACACATGCCCACTTTCTTCCTTGCCGGGCTCTTGATTCCAAAATCCACACTCCAGCCACCCCCTGGCCAATAGCCCGAAAACATCTGGCTTCTCTCCTTCTGCTGTGCTGAGCCATTAGGCCTCCAGTCTGGTGTCCTAGCCACTTACGTGGAGCCTGCACCAGAGCAGCTGAACACTGCTGGAGGAAAAATGACTCAAATTTGCTGACTAGACTTGCTACAAACATGACCACAAATCTCACTCAACACTGTCAGAAAAACCTACTACACTTCCTTAGAAAATTCAATTTCCCAATCTCTGAGGAAACCATCACACTTCCTTCTCTCTGCTCGAGTCTCCAACATACCCTTCCCTGTCCCGCTCTCCAGCTGATGACCTTGTCGTATATTTCACAGAGAAAATAGATTTCTGTAAGATGAGAACTACCTCATCTTCCCATGGACAAGTCCTTCACTGTATCTGCACCCGAACCCAAATACGCTGCTGGCCCCTCCCCCAAGTTCAGTTGAAAAAGAATCCTGGCTCCTACCCAAGGTCAGCACATTCACTGGGCTCTGAACCCATTTTTCTGTGCTTTTTTGATACCTTTTTTTTTTTTTTTTGCAACTTCTCTATTGCATTATCATTTCTCCCTCTTTTCTGAGTCATTTCCACCAGCATGCTAACATACCTCCTTTTAATAAATGCTCCCTGGACCTCACTCCTCCCTGGATCCCACTTTGTCCTCATTTTCTTTCTTTCTTTTTTTTAATATCTGTTTTATTTATTTTTGGCAATGTGGGGTCTTACTTGCAGCACTTGGGATATTTCATTGCAGAGCTTGCGGTGGTCTACTGTGGCTTTGGGAACTCCAGAGCACACGGGCTCAGTAGTTGCCACACTCAGTCGGGCTTAGTTGCCATGGGATCTGCTATATGGGATCTGCTATATGGTATGTGGGATCTTCGCAAGAGACTCAGGTTCCAGCCCAGGGTCAGGAAGATCCCCTGGAGAAGAGAATGGCAACCCACTCCAGTATTCTTGCTAGGGAATCCCATGGACAGAGGGGCCTGGAAGGCTACAGTCCAGGGGGTCACCACGACTGAGTATGCACCTAACATTTTCTTACTGCCATGCTTGTCTCTCGTTTACTGACTCTTTCCCTCCCACTTAGAACAGGAGACTCCCTCAAGGCAGGGACCGTGTCTTATTTAGCACTATCCCCTGCACCTACCACCGGCCTTGCACACCAGAGGGACTTTGCATTTGTTGCCTGCCTGCCTGAAGGGAGCAATCTGTGGCTAGGTGTGGGGGCAGAGATGGTGAGGGCAGGCTCTGCCATCTCACTCACTCTGTGCATGGGGAATACATGGGATGCATTATTACATCTTGGAGTTGGATATTCTCTGAGCAGCCCTGGTTAAAAGAAAAAGAAAGAAAGCGAAGTCTCTCAGTCGTGTCCGACTCTTGGTGACCCCATGGACTGCTGTAGTCTACCAGGCTCCTCCATCCGTGGGATTTTCCAGGCAAGAGTACTGGAGTGGGTTGCTAGTTCCTTCTCCAGGGGATCTTCCTGACCCAGGGATCGAACCCGGGTCTCCCGCATTGTAGGCAGACGCTTTACCATCTGAGCCACCAGGGAAGCCCTGGTTAGCCCTCCACCTAAAGCAGGATTTTCCCTGTATTCAGACATCCCTCTGATGCCAGGTGGTCACTGAGCCTTCCGAGATCCTCGAATGTTCAGTGAGGAAGCCCCACAGCTGAGAGGGTAGCCTGGGGCCGCTGCCCACAGAGCCTGGCCTGGGCGGGGCCGTCTCCTCCCCGGGTCAGTACTGTATTCTGTGCCCCACCTCCCGGCCCTCTGTGCTCCTTGTTGAACACCCTTGCCTGTGTTCCCCGTGTCTACTTGGTTCTGTAGTTTATCAAACGGTTAAAAAAATAAAATAAAAAACAGCCACAGTTGGGGGAAGAACCCTCTGCTGCACACTGGGCTAGAACCGCAGCGGTGATGGAGCCGCATGAAGCACGCCCTCCATCCGAGCTCTCCTGAGGACCCCCCCTCTGGTAGCTGGGGTGCCTCACTGACTGCTGAACATCCCTCACCCTTCTGGGGTCAGGCGCTCCCTTCCCCGAGACCCTAAGGGCATGAAGACCACGTCGCTAGGGACGTGGATCATTCAAACCTGGGTAAGACTCGGCTCATGTGACCATGGGCAAGTTACCTGGGTCTCTGAGTCTCAGCCGTGAAGCGGGGATATTAATAACACTGAGCTCGAGGGATCAGTAAGAAAGTGAATGAGGTTGTGGATTCAAAGCATGGAGCACAGCAATGGACATACCGAAAGCCCTTGAGAAATGAGAGTGGCCATGGGTTTTAGGTCCTCCAGTTCCACCCTCTGGCTCCAGAGCCTGGTAGCACATCCCCTTCCCCACGGTTGGGAGGAAGGAACTTCTCATCAGGCCTCACCCTGGTCTGACTGGGAAGAGAGAAGATTCTTCTTCTGCTGGCACTGCTCCTGGGAAGGGACCGACCTAGGGGAATCTCAGAGAGTACATTCCCAGAGGATCTGGGTTAATCACGCCCACACTCTCTTGCATCTCACTGCTTAACAAGGAGTTAGAACTTACCCAAGTCTTTGTTGATTATGGGAGAAAAAAACAACAACAAAACTGCAATATGTTAGAGCTGAAAGGATCCTCTCTGGGCTCCCAGAAATCATCTAGTCCTGCCTTCTCATTTTAATAATTAGGAAACTGGAAGGCATTCCCTGGCGGTCCAGTGGTGAAGACTCCACGCTTCCAATGCAAGGGGCAAAGGTTCCATTCCTGGTCAGGGAACTAAGGTCCTGAATGCTACAACCAAAGATCCCAAATGCTGCAATAAGACCAGGTGCATCCAAATAAATAAATAAATATATGTATATATATATATTTTTTTCTTTTTTTAAAAAAGGAAACTGGAGCCCACAGGCCCCCACAAGATCACACAGCAAGAGCTGGAGCCTCCTAACTCAGGACAACACTCTGCCCACCTAAGCTTGGTCCCAAATTCCCTCCCACTGTAGAAAACCACGTGTAAGGCATCAAACCACAAGGGACTTCACTCCTAAGTGGCTCCATCCAAGCCAAAGCCGAGAAACTCTTTCTCTGCCCTGTTTCTCCTCACCCCTTGAGGAAGAAAGTGGTGGAAGGGGATTTTCCAGGAGAGAGGGCAGCACCATGCCAAAAGGGCTGGCAGCGGAGACCCTGGGCCCGCTTCCTGCTGGCCTCTGCACCCCTGGTCTCTCTTTTTCCATCTGCCCACCCCTCCTTTTTCATTCTCCTCTTTTCTCGTTTCGCCTGGGCTGCCTGCCTTTTCGGCTGTTTGCTCAGAGCTGGGCTCTGTTTGCTGAGCCGTTATTCATTTTCATATTACCTGGGATATTTTCAGCTGCTCCTCTGGGTTTTTAGGAGAATTTCAAGCGGCCAGAAGCAACGTGGGCTGCAAAGGCAAACACACATCCATGACCTCTGAGCCTCGCCGGGGAATTTGTGCATCTTATCAGCTGCCTTCCTGACCAGCACGGCCACTGTCTCCTGGCCTGACGCTCAGCCCCCTCGCCCTGGGCTTCTAGGGAGCAGGGCACACTTTCAGGGAGACAGGCTGCAAGATCTCATAAATCTGAGACTGAGGCAGAGGGCTGGCTTGGGTCAAGGACATGCAAGGAAGGCCTTTGGCCCTTCCTCCCCTTGCAGGACAGCCTCCCTGCTCCGTGGCCAGAACCCAGAGAGAGCATCTCAGAAGTGCTTTCATCACCTCTCAAACAGGGGAACAGCAAGGCATCCGGAGACGTCGATCCCCCCTCTTCCTCCAGCCAACAGCTTCCGGAAGGCACTATTCACTGCCCCAGCCCAGTGCTGGAGGCCCAGGGAACAGGTGGGAACGGCAAAGGAGGGGGACACCAGGGAGAAGAAGGTTGCTCCTTGGGGGGTTGCTGAAGCTTTGCCCCCTGGACTCTATTTACTTGGCAAGATCAAAGCCTGAGGAAGAGCTCCTTAATCCTCAGCCTGGTCCCTGGTGGAAGGGGACCCAAACCCCTCACATTAAAGAGGGGGGCACCAAAGGATACAGGCAGTCAGAGGGACCTGGGGTATAAGATCAGATCTTGCCTGAGTCTTGGCCAGCCCATGGATTACTCATGTGACCTCGGCAAGTCAAACGTCCAGCATCTCAGTCATCTCAGTTAAAAACCTGGGACGAGGACCCATCTCCAGGTTAATGGGAGCATCAGTAAGTGATGAAGGGCTTCGGAAATGTCATAGATTACTCATCCAGAGTCAGACATTCCATCAGCTGATCAATCATCCAGGATCGAGAATCAGCCCCGTCAAGACAGATGCACGGAAAAACACCTGCCATGCTATCCTCACGGCCCCGCTCTCAGAGACCCAGAGGCACCGCGGCTGCCAGCTCTCATCTCTGCCCCTCCTCCAGGGCTCCATGCAATTTGTTCCAAATGTTCCAGGAGACTAGGCGAGAGGCCTGGGTTATTGGATGTCAGGTTTAATAAAAGGCCCTGAGCGACTCTGGGCTTGTCATGCTCTCTAGCTTTGTCACCATAGCACTGGTGGCCCTGGCCCTGAAACTCCAGGCGCTAGACATCAGGAAAACAAGAGCGGGTTTTATCAACAGGCCAAGGGATGAGTGGTGCATCTGTCCCGGGGGGACGGGCAGTGGCAGCCTCCCCATCAGCACACTGGGCCCCTCCGCGGCTCCAGCTGCAGTTACCTCACTTCTGGGCTCCGTGGGCTGAGTGAGTGCAGCCAGGAACAGGCCCATGAGCTGGAGCAGGGCCTGCAGAGGAGATGACTCCTTAAAGAACCGGTGGGGTTTTTTTTTTTTCTTGAGGAAGTCATCAAGTTACTGCTACCTTTCCCCTAACTCTGCTAGTTTCGTGATAGCACAGGCATTGATGGACTGAGTAGAACTGAAACCAGAGCCTCGGGGGTCAGGAATCAAGTCTCCTCTGAAAACCAAGCTCCCCGCAGAGTATCTAAGGCACAGAGTCTGCTTGGTGAGTATTGAGTGAATGAATGAATGAGACAGGGGAGGGGCTGAAAGCTGAGCCAGGCATGCACTCCAGGTGCAAGTGATGGGAGAGAAAGTCCACTCAGAAAATTCGAACACAAAACACATATCCAGGTAGCGTTCAACATCCGAGAAGTCCAGAAAGAGATTATGAATCTCTTTACACATAGGACACAGTGGAAGAATGGGAAAGTGTTCTTATAAAGGCAGAAGCAAGACAAAAGACTGAAAAGAAGGTGCGTATATAGCCCAGAGCCTGGGTAGCATCCTGTGGCCACTGCCTTAAGGGGGAGAAGGTGACACTCACAGGGCAACCAAGTTATTCACATCTTCCTGTCCCTCAGCCCCTAGAAGCAACACTGGTACCCTGTGAAGGACACAAAAATCATGCTACTGGGCATCATTGTCTAGAACCTTCTGTTTCATCCTCAAGCCAGTGGAGGCTCAATCTCTTTGATCCCAGATAAGTGAGAGCCCCTGACAGGCCTGGAAAACCCTTCCCCTTGGTCAGACGTCACCTGCCCCAAACAGCCCATGCCTGTCACACACCCAGAGCCAGGCGCCTGAGCGTAGGAGAGCGGGTGTCAGTTCCGGCTTCCATGTTTCTTCCTATCATCCTATTTTGGGAGACAGAAAATGCAAGAGCATCTAGGAAGGTGGGCAGGGAGCTAGGCACCACTTGTTCCAGCTTTCTCCTCAATGAAATTCCAGGCTGGGGAGGCTGCACTGGCCTTCCAGACCACAACAAGTAACACATGGCTAAGTACAAAATAGAGATTTTTCCAAGGCATTTGTTATCCTCTCATTATCCTCTACCCCACCAGCCAGTTCATGAGAGTCTGGACCACAAGTAAATGGGAGATTTTAAGCTTGGCAAGGCATGTTGAATGAAGATATGATGCCAGGCCTGAGGACAATTTGAAAAGCCACCCAGTGGGGGAGAGACTGACAAATGCTACATTAAAACCAAAATTGGAACCCTCAGGACTCCAGCCCAGAGTCTAGGCCTTTAGGATGACGCGTGGCGGGGCGAGTCAGGGCTGGATCAGACTCCAAGTGGAGCCACTCGCCTCCTGCAGAGGGAGGGCCACACTGGGGTCCAGGAGCAAAGGATGCGGATGTCACTCACCTGGTTCTCAGGATCCCTCCTCGGGATTTAGTAAGGTTGGGTTACATCCAGAGGCATCAAGAAATCCAGAAACACTGAGCTATTCAAATACTAGACCTTGAAGCCTGGGGGTGGAGCGGCTCTCCTACAAGTTCCTCGAGGACCAGAAAGATTATTAATGGGAGAGGGGATGTGCAGAGGCAAGGGGGAACAGTCAGGACCCTGGGATGTTCTCCTCTCCATCACCTGTCTCATTTGCTGTCGCATCTCTAGTGCCAATGACAATGCCCAGCACAGAAGAAGCACTCAGTAAACTAAAAAAAAAAAAAAAAATTAGATGAATACAAGCAAGAACCCTGATCTCTAGGAAACTATCTGTTAGCCAGTCCTTCGTGGGAACTCACCTAAAGAAAACCCAACCCAAGGACTGCCACCACACCCTGCCTCCACCCCCAAGATCTAAGAATGCCTACATCTCTTAAGTCCCAGCATCCTGAAGGACGCAGGCTACCAAATGCACTTGAAGAGACCTTGGCCATCCCACCTCCTTCTAGCCTCACTCTCAGTCCCATGCTGGGCAGTGGACACCATCTACCTCCATCAACTAAACACACACGTAACCAATGGCCAAAGGGTCTTTCCCTCAGAGATTTGTCACATCTCTGCGAGTGTGAGCAGGCGGGCTGGATTCTCCAGCCCTGGCATTAATTGTAGCCCATGTGCTATGATTACAAAGTGGAATTAAATGACACGCCAAATTAAAGAGTTATTTTTTCTAATAAATATTTTGCATAGGATGTGTTTATAACGGCATTAATTATTTATGCTGCCATATAGAGAAAGCATAAATATAAAGAGAGAGAGAGATCAGACAGTTCCTGTAGGAGAAATAAAATGAAAATTTCCATCAGGATGATGAATACCTGCGGGGTTCTTTGGGGGTAACTTTGGGCTGGGGCTGGGGGGAGGGTGGAAAGAGAGGGACGGCTCGAGAACAAATCTGACAAACAGTTATCGAGGTTTTTGAAAGAGGAATACGTTAGAAATGAAAGTGAGTACAGAAAGTTTAAATATTTAATACCTGCATTAATTCTAATTCACACTTTCTTTATTTTTCAGGTTAAAAATTTATAAGAATTCCCATCTCTTTCATCGTTCTCCTCTCGTGAGACACTTCTCGGTCACAGTTTCAGGGACCACATTTAGCAGCAACCGGAGAAAAGGGCATGAGATGGTAGCACCTCCACCCCCCACCACATGACACCCTCCCCCACTGGCAGTTCCCCCAACACCACCCCAGGAGGCTACAGTTGTTGGCCTCTGGCGCCAGGATGACTGATGGAACCAAAGCCACTTCCTGGCCTCCTCAGCTCATCCCAGAGACGGCCACGGAATTCTCAGAGATGACGCAGCCACCTTGTGGGTTTAAAGTGCTCGCCCGTGTCCAGACCTTGAGGGTAGAGAAGAAACACCACCACTGAACTGATTCCTCCTTGAAGCAAGAGATTTCTGTCACATAGAGCCCAGAACCCCTGCCCTCCAGGAGGTTTTGTTTTAAGGCCTTCCAAGTTCTATATGCTTTAAATGATGTTGCTGCAAGCCAGAGTTAATTTGGATGCAAGGGAGGAATAACTTCCTGAAGATCTGAAGGTTGCAGTTGAGAGAGTAAAATTCTGCATCCGTTCCAGCTCCCAGCTTCAGGCCCAGCCTCCAGCCCAGCATTAAGCTGGTGAGCAAAGTCTGCTCTTAAGAATAATAAAACATACATCCATAAGCTTTGAAAAGGGAGTTTCCCACATCACATTTTAATACTCTAAACAGCATATTAAAAAGCAGAGACATTACTTTGCTGACAAAGGTCCATATAGTCAAAGCTATGGTTTTTCCAGTCATCCAGTCATGTATGAATGTGACAGTTGGACCATAAAGAAGGCTGAGCGCGAAAGAATCGATGCTTTTGAACTGTGGTGTTGGAGAAGACACTTGAGAGTCCCTTGGACAGCATAGAGATCAAACCAGTCAATCCTAAAGAAAATCAATCCTGAATATTCATTGGAAGGACTGATGCTGAAGCTGAAGCTCCAATACTTTGGCCACCTGATGCAAAGAGCCAACTCATTGGAAAAGACCCTGATGCTGGGAAAGACTGAAGGCAGGAAGAGAAGGGGACAGCAAAGTTGGATGTTGGATGGCATCACCAACTCAGTGGACATGAATTTGAGCAAGCTCCGGGAGATGGTAAAGGACAGGGAAGCCTGGCGTGCTGCAGTTCATGGGGTTGCAGAGTCGGACATGACTGAGCAACTGAACGACAACAACAACATCACATTTGACCCCACAGTGTCATAAAGTGGTCAAAGGGTTGTTGGGAGCCTTCATTTTAGATACAGGAAACCCAGGTTCCGAAAGGCCATGTGACAGGTCCAAGGTTGTCTACTCCAAATCAAAATTGTTCCCACTGTTGTAAGGAAGCAGCTTCACCAGCACAAGGTTCCCAGACACTAGGTACAGAGGGAAAGGGGAAAACAGACCGAGAGGTGTTTTCTGAGCCCACACCCTGACTTTGGAGCAGCAGTCGGCCTGGTGACATTTGCAGAGATGGGGACGATACGGGGGCAGTGACTGCTCTCTGCTACTGGGTCCTGGCCCCCATGTTCCTCCTGAGGCTCCTGTGACCCTTAGGCCAGAGACCCTCAGAGGAGAGCTGCGGACAGAGCTGTCTCAACATGTCTCTGATCCTCTGGGCTGTAAGTTGTCAGACACCCATGTGGCATTTTCTCCTTTTCTCTCCCGGAGCTCTCTGCCTCCTCCCATCACTCAACACAAACTCCTGTACAAAACACCTTCATAAATAGTGCTGATTAGCTCCTTGTTCTAATCAGGCCTCTGCTCAAAGACAATACCCTGCCCCCAGCCCCCCTCCTCCTCTTGTGTAGACCAATCCACAGAGTGCCTGTAAATCAGCAGAGAAAACACACACACCGCACACACACACACACACACACATGCACACACATGCACACACACACACAGGCTCCTCCATCAGAAAGCTGAGCAGGAAACCGCCTGTGGTGGGATCGGAGCTTATCGATCTGGTGCTGGAAGATGTTTGGGGTTGTTTGTTGTTTTCACTCCAGATACCCACTGGAGCAGGGCCAGCCCTTTACGTGAGATGAGCAGAGCTCGAATCATCCAGGGGACAGAATCTTCCTTCTTCCTCTTTCTCAGAGAGCCTGCTTCTGGAAGGGCAGGGGGAAAGAGGCCCCAGCAGGTAGAGGGCAGGACCAGAGAAGCTGAGGAAGGCTGGCTTCAGGGACATTCCTCTCCAAGCACATCCTTCGGTTCACTCCAGGGACAGGAGGGAGGTCTGCGTGGGCACAGGAGCGTGCCCGTGAGCACGTGGAGACAAGTCTGGTAGACCAGCTGCTCCAACTTCACCAACGGGGCTACCCACCCCTCCCAACTTTACTGGTTGTGAACTTTTCAGATGATGACAGGGGAATGGAGGTGGCAGAAAAGAAGGGATTGGGTTGGCCAAAAAATTCACCCAGGTTTCTTCATAACATCTTACGGAAAAACCCAAATGAGCTTTTTGGCCAACACAATTATTTAGCCAAATGAACCTGCTGACCAGGGTCTATGCTGCGCTCGGATGTCACTATCAGATCTGGTGACAGTGACAGCAATCACAGAGCTGACACCTTGCAGGAAGAGAATCCCTTTCACTGAAGGCTCTGAAGAGCCTCCCTCTCACCGACATAAAAGCCAAAAGCGAGAGACGATGTTTGCAGAAAGCGCGCTCCTAAGATCCTAGCACAGCGAGGAGCACATTAAGGCATTCTTGTTTTTCTCATTTCTCTCTATTCTGCCCTCATTTCCGTGCGCTAACTAAAATGATTTAAAGCCTGAGTCAAGAGACGGAAGAAAGCACTGAGGCCTCTCCTAATCCCCACCCCCACCCCCAGGTCTTGTGTGTAGATGGGTTTTGCTGCTATAAGAAAAAGGGGTGGAAAACAGGTAAGAAATTCTGCAGGTGATGTGAAGAGCTACCTACTGCTTTCTGAAGAACAAATGCCCACTTTCCACCTCTATGATGCTGCTGCTGCTGCTGCTAAGTCGCTTCAGTCGTGTCCGACTCTGTGCGACCCCCATAGACGGCAGCCCAGCAGGCTCCCCTGTCCCTGGGATTCTCCAGGCAAGAACACCGGAACGGGTTGCCATTTCCTTCTCCAATGCATGAAGGTGAAAAGTGAAAGTGAAGTCGCTCAGTCGTGTCCTATTCTTAGCGACCTCCATACCCCCAGCCAAACTCCTCCAAAAAAGCAGGTCTGTCCTGTAGTCTGTCTCTAGTAAACATTTCACTTGCTCAGGGAGAGTAAAAAGTTCAAAAGTAAAGGAAACCACAATGGCTAAATGCCCTCCAGAAACAGTGAGATATGTACCCACTCAGAGATGTTTTCCTGGAAATGACGTAAAATGGGAACGCAAAGGATTGGGGTCAGGAGGCTGAAAAACTGTGTGACCTTGGATAAGTCACTTAACTTGTCTGAGCTTCAGTTTTCTTCCCGCTAAAAATAAAGAACTCTTACCTCTCGGGGGTTTCATTCTTCTAAGCTGAGACTTACTGAGTTCTTACGTGTTGGCACTGTCATTACCGTATCATTTAGTTCTTTGAAGAATCCTGTGAGCATGAAACCATTCTTCCTTCTGAGAGACGGGACAATTGAACAAAGGGCTGATGGAGGGAGCCCCGCTGTTCTGCTTCACGGCCAGTTCTCTGGTCCATCACGGCTGTCCCCTGACGGGCAGATGTGTGCATGCTCACACAAGATGTTAGGAAAATTTAAAGGCTGGAGAATGTGGGGTGTTATTTCTGAGAGTTTGGACAGTAAAGAGAGGAGGATGGCACTTTTCCTTTTTTGGTTTAATTTATTTATTTTTGGCTGCACTGGGTCTTTGTTGCTGCTCAGGCTTTTCTCTAGTTGCGGCGAGCAGGGGCTACTCTCTAGCTGCGGTGCCTGGCCTTCTCCTTGTGGTGGCTTTTGCTGCAGTTCCTGGGCTCTAGAGCCACAGGTTCAGGAGTTGTGGCCCATGGGCTTAGTTACTCTGCAGTATGTGGGATCTTCCTGGATCAAGGATCGAACCCACGTCTCCTGCATTGGCAGGCAGATTCTTTATCACTGAGCCACTAGGGAAACCCCTGCACTTTTCCTTTTTTAAGCTTCACCACTCACGGTCCTCCTTCTAGATACTTGGGAGCCAGAACTTTCTCCTCCCTTTGTTCTAGAAGCACTGCCTCACTTTTTAAAGCAGTAAAACCACAGATGACCCATGAGCCTTGGGTCGGGGGTGGGGAGGAGATGGGGGTTGGGGTGGAGCCATGAGGGCTTCCCTCCCTCAAGAAACCTGAGATATCCCAGCACACTGCTTCTCCACTCCCACCCTAGCTCTCAAGGGTCCAGGGGGAGACCTCTCCCCGTACCAGACACCAGTGTCTCCATCTGGAATGGAGATAATCTGAGCAAAGCTGAGCAGCCAGCCAGCGGGAGGTGGTGGGGGAGGGAGAGCAGGAGGGCTGAGCCCAGGGTCGGGGTGTGGTCACAGGACCATCTGTGGTGCCAGGAACATCTCAGATGTTCAGATGTGGGGGAAGAACCTCAGATGTTGAGGAGCAACTTGGAAGGCCTTGGAACGTCTGGTACAGGCCGATGACTGCCAGGTGGGGTTTGTTCATAGGATGTGCACTAAGGGTGCCATGGTCATAAATGTTTAGGAAGCCCTAGGTTAAACTGGGTTGTCTTGCATCCTGAACTTGATCAAGTCTTTACAATGGTAAGGAGCCCTGTAACTCTTCAAAAGGAATTGTTTAGGCAGTGTTTCCCAAGTTTGCTGGGCTTCGGGACTCTCCCCTCCCTGCCCCCGCCCTCTGCGGAGCCCACTGTGCTGCAGAGCACTTTGGGAAGTGCTAATCCAAGGCAACACGCCCATTTCACAGATGGGGCCAGAGGGGGACGGGAACTCACGCAGCTTCTAAAACTGGTCGTCTTTCTGAATGCCCCTCATCCCCAGGGACTGAGAATTCCTCCACACCTGTTTCCGGGGACTAGGGGAATGTGTCCGGCTGCAGCTGTGGTGTGTGGAAGAAAGGACATCTGTCCCCTCCTTTTATGGGGGTGAGATGGTAGATGGGATGAGGGGAGGAGAAGGAAGAACCAGGCCCTTTGAAAGTGCAGAACCGTTGATCAGAAAAGATGAGCAAGACAGCTGGACAGGTCACTCTGGGAACACTATGCCTCCCCAGGCCATAGCAGGCACCACCCCAGTCACTTGTCAGGACACCAAGTCCTAGCCCTGTGCCTAACCCTGAGGTTATTAGGCCTGCTCAGAGACACCAGCCCTGACCCCCAGTTTCCCCATTTGCTAATAGCTTCCTTCTGGAAATAAACTTAAGTCCAGCGACAAGGGCCCTATGGCCCCCAAGTTCCCAGGGGCCTGAACTGTGTTCCAAGGGGCCTGGGGAAGAAGCTCTGGCCTCCCTCACTGTTTCTGGACTTGAACAGCGAGCCCAACCAGGGAGAGGAAGGAGGGGAGGAGCAATACCCTCTGCCCAGAAATGGAGGTCTGGTGCCCCCATGCCATCCCCATCCCCACACAAAGCACCCCCCCCCCCAACATGGATCAAGGTCCCTGCGAGTGTCTAATCCATCTGTTCTCCTTGATTGAGTCACCCTTTCTGAAAATGCCAGGCGTGGCTCCAACCTGCTCAGGTTAAGGGAGTTTATTCCTAAGGGGCTTGAGAAAGGTGACCTTTCCCATCCTCTGAACATGTGGGGGGAACAGACTCTGACCCTGTCTTCCCCAGAGGTCACTGAGGGTGGGCGGGTGGAATTCCGATAGTCCTGGAGGAGTGGGATGGAAGGGTGTGTAGATGGAGGCCAGCAAGCCCCCTCTCCCGCCCATCCTACACCATTCCGGAACTTTCTCCTCCCAGCTCTGAGCCCAGCCAAAGCAGCTGTAATCCAGACAAAGACCTGATACGTCCAGCCAGGCCGAGCTGGGCGGTCTGTGGACGAGTGGGCGTGGGAGGGTGGCAAAGAGCAGGGGGCGAGGGACAGCCAGAACCGGAAGAGAGTCCGCCTGCCCTGTCCTCCGGGTCCACGCCCTTTGTGCTCAGACGAGACTGGAGATAGCCACTTTCTGCAGGGGGTGGGGGGGCCATCTGGCCCTCGGGCAGCCTTTCCCCCTCCTGCTTTGCTCCTCAGCCACATGCCCTTGGGCTGAGCTAAGTCCAGAACCCGGCTGAGTAGGGGAATTGTTCTGAGAAAGTGGCCCGTTGGCTGGTTGCTATGGAAACCGACATACCACAGCGCTGACCCTGGAGAGGTTTAGCACGCTCCCCCAGCAGGGATGCCAGCAGCTGGACTGCAGCTGTTACCACGTAAGTGGGGGCTGGAGCCTTCGCCAGCAGTCCCTGCTGTTTGCCTAAACTGGTCCGGGCAGCAGATCCCTTCCCTGTGCTCCCCCCACCTCCCAGTTCTCACACAGCCTCCCACTCCTGCAGCCCAGGCAGGAGGGGGGGCGCGGGGGGGGGCACACACCAGGGAAGCATTCTTGAAGAGTAGTGCCACATCCTCCTATTGCATTTCTGGGGAAACTGAGGCCCACAGAAAAGGGGGGTTGGCACACAGGTGCCGTGGATCTTCGCTTATGCCCCTCTCGGTACAAATGGGCATGCACCGTAGGTCGTCTGCTCCTGCAGACACTTAACCCAGCATCACTCCCAGACACAAGCCTGGGGTCGAGGGGGCGTCACTGACAACAAAAGAAGCACCAACCAGTGATCGGAGAAATAAAAAGTGGAACACACAGAGAAGGATGTGAGCTGGGGAGGCGTGGGAGAGGCAGACAGGTCCGAGGGGCAGAGTCAGAGACGGAGGGAAGAGAGGGGTGATGAGGTGCCCAGAGGACAGCCCAGGTCTTGGCTAGTTCTGACCCACCCCAAGCATGTGGCCTTTGAGGACAGGTAGTGGCTCAGACGGTAAAGAATCTGCCTGCAATGCAGGAGACCTGGGTTCAGTCCCTGGGTCGGGAAGATCCCTTGGAGGAGGGCATAGCAAACCATTCCAGTATTCTTGCCTGGAAAATCCCAGGGACAGAGGAGCCTGGCGGCTAGAGTCCATGGGGTCACAAAGAGTGGGACACAACTGAGTGACTACTTTCACTTCAGGGGAGGGGTAGTGGTGGAGGGCAAAAAAACTGGTTTCAGGGCAGCACCTCCAGGCATCCCACAATGCCTGGAGCTCCCCAAGTGGCCCCAAGCAAACACGCCAACCTGCCTCCCCTCCAAGAGTGAAGCTTCAAGACTCAGGCTGGACGCTAGACAAACCCCCTGCCAGAGAGGTGAGATGGCTCTCTCTGCCCGCCCCCCTTCTCCACCCGTTAGCTGGCCATCCTCCTGTGGCAGCCAGAACACAAGCTCCTTTCATTCTGAGGTCTGCCTCACACCCGGCTTGCTCTGACCCTCATCTCCAACCTCAAAGGTCACTCAGGCCCACTCCCTCCCCCACTTCCCTTCCTCTAGAACCGGGTTGTGAGCAGGCAGCCCCCTCCTCCCATCTAGTACCCCTGTCTCACCGCTCCCCAAAGAGTTTGCACCTTCTTCAATAATCCTCCCCTCCAGCCACCCTAAAATTGTTGGTTTCAGATGACTGGGGAGCCACTCTGCACCCCTTCTCCCTTCTGAACTACCTCATGGAGACCAGGCCCTGGGGCAGCAGCCTGCTTTTGCGCTGGCCACCTTGAAAACTCCAGTCTCTCCAGTGAGTGATCCCTGCTGTGTTTGCAGCTCCGACAAGTAGAGCATCAGAGCCGGTGTCATGTCCACTGGCCCAGCCCTCTGCCTACAGAGCAAGACCAGCTGTGTACATTTGGGCCCTTGGCCTTGACTTGGGGGTGAGCAGCACTGGAGCCTGCCCTTGGCCAGCGAGGTCATCGGAGAGCGTTTATTGAACAATGACCCAGCACTGGGCCCTGTGGGTGTGGTGGTGAGGGGAGCACGTGGAAGAAATCTCGGGCAAGGACCCCTGTCCAGAAGTTTGCAGTTTTAATAAACAGACAAGATGGACCTATCACAGGAAGCAGACAGATCAGCGCTCACCAGCTCATTGCATATGATGCCATGGGTGCTGAGTCCCCACTCTTGGGAGAAGAGCTGCCCACGGGGAGGGTCCCTGCCCACTGCCCAACACCAAGTGCAGACACTCACTCAGCACCGATGCTCAGGATCTTTGCACAAAGCGTGGTGGTGAGGGTGAAACCCGACCCACCAAACCCTCCCAGTGGTGCAGCTCTGGCCAAAGCTGAGCGTAAGACACAAGCAGTGGACTCCAGGAAGCAGCAACATCCCAGGCCAACAGGGAGCATCTCTTTACCTTCTCACCAGCCCACCCAAGAAGTGGGCCAGGACCCGAGGTGTGACTCACTTTAGGACTTGGTCACATTGCACCTGAATAATGAGTGGCATGTACAGTTTCCATCATCACTGTCTCATTTAAATCTCTACCATCTCCTATGAGGTGGGTGCCATTTGACACCCACGTAACAGATGAGGGCAAAGAGGCCTAGGGAAGTGAGGGGCTGCACACAGCAGAGCCAGAATTCAACTGCATCCTTTGCATCCTTCCCACATGGGCCAGTCCACTTTCCATGACCGCGGGGCCTTTCTGGTAGTTCTCTCTCACAGAGTCTAGCACAGGACAGCTGGTCAGTAAGCCTCTCTTGCATAGCAGGAAAGCACCAAGTCGCCCTGAAGGTTACAACAAGGCGTGTTCTGCTGCATCCATGTGCATGGGGTGGGGGTTTCTGATAGAGGATGCAGCCCACCCTGTGGTTGTGGTCAGCCTCCCAGGAGGGTCCCCCAGCTGCCGAGCTGCCTCTTTGAAGGGATGGCGGCAAAGAAAACAGAATTCATTATAAGTCGAATTTGCTTCTAAAACGTCTCCAAACTCTCAACCCAAATGAGCAGCAAACCTCATTCTGATTAAAAAACCAAAAATCGTGGAGAAGGAAATGGCAACCCCCTCCAGTATTCTTGCCTGGAAAAAATTCCGTGGACAGAAGAGCCTGGAGGGCTAAAGTCCACGGGTCACAAAGAGTCAGACACGACTGAGCATCTCAGCACAGCACGCATGCAACGAAGACCCAGCACAGCCAAAAATAAATAAATGAATGAAATTATAGTTTCAAAGAAACAAAAATTGGAGGTGAAGGGTAGGTGGGAGATGAAGAGCGAGGTGGGAAGGTCAGCAGTGAGCAAGCTTTGTGAGGAAGCACAGAAGTTCAGCAGGAAGATGACATAGGAGGCCAGGCAGGCCCTCAGGCAGGCTCCTCGCAGCGAGGCCCACAGCCAAGCATGTGTTAGCAAGGGAATGTGGGCTCTCCCCAGGGTCCTAAGGGGAGGAGATGCTGAGGGTGCCCTTTGGCTGGATCAAAGCATTGAGAAGGAGAATCCGGGAGGCCAGGCTGAGTGACCAGGAGCTGGACCACAGCGCCTCATCCATCTGAGCAGATGCCTGGGGAGCACTGGGCACTGGGACAGAATGGCTGGGACACAGAGAGGCACGCAGGGTGCCTGACAGAAACAGACCAAACCCTGCGTGCACATGGATTGATCTAGAACCAGAACCCCAAGCTGGAACAAAAAAGGCCACTTTATTTATTTATATTTTATTGGTCACTTATTACAGATATCTTTAAAATGCTGGAGCTGATGGGGATTTTAGGGATCACTTTGTACATGGACCCTAGAACACAGTATGTGTTTTAGTCGCTTAGTCATGTCCAGCTCTGTGAAACCCCATGGACTGTAGCCCTCCAGGCTTCTCTGTCTATGGAAATTCCCCTGGCAAGAATACTGGAGTGGGTTGCCACTCCTTTCTTCAGGGGATCTTCCTGACCCAGGGCTCGAACCCAGTTCTCCTGCATTGCAGGTGGATTCTTCACCGTCTGAGCCACCAGGGAAGCCCTAGAACACAGTAGTGCCCCCCAAATGTTTGTTGAATGAATGGAGAGAGAAGCAGAGCTCTGACCCTGTAGCTAATCCTCATCGTGATGTGCTGAGACCCTAAGACATTGAAAAAGCTTTTGAAGCATGCAGGAGAAGAGTGTATGCTATACATTTGCTAACGGCCTTTCAGGGTTGGGTTTGAAAATCAGTGCTCTGCTTCTGATCCCAGGAAAGAATGAAGGCAAATGAAGAATGGGGCGGCAGAGGATGAGATGGTTAGATAGCATCACCGACTCAATGGACATGAGTTTGAGCAAACTCCGGGAGATGGTGAAGGACAGGGAAGCCTGGCGTGCTGCAGTCCCTGGGGTGGCAAAGGGTCGGACACGACTGAGCCGCTGAACAACAACAAAGCTCTGATTACAGTAACTCCTTGTGAATCAGAATTCAATTCATCTCCATCTGATCAGCCTGTATGGGGTTCCTAGCACATGCCAGATCCTGTGCAGAAGTAGCCTGTGCCTCTTTGGTTCCAGACTTCACTGCTGCAGCAGCTGAGGCTGCAGAGGGGGCCGGGCTGCAGCAGGAGCTCCGAGGACCCCAGGGCCAGAGGCATGTTCTGCGCATCCCCTTGGGTTCGGAGCAGCTTCTGGTTTGGGTTAATGGGGACCTAGCTGACCCTCTCCTGCTCAGCCTTCCCACATCAACGGAGTTCCCCCCATCCCCCGTCCTCCCTAGCAGCCTGGGGAGGCCAAGGGAGGGGCGGAAGGCTGCCTCTCTCCCCTGCCATTTCCTCTGCGGCTCCCTCACTGGCCCTGTTTTTCAGACCTCTTGTAATAAAAACAAGCCAATAAAATGAACATGAAAATATATTCATTAGGATTTATAATGCTCATTAAAACTGCCTGTGTACGAAAGCATGACTTAGCTTCATATAAGTGGGAAAAAAATGCAAATTATACTGCATGTGAAGAAGATATTTCCCTAATCGTCCAATCAAATGCCAGCCCAATTATCTGTGGCCAACCCAATGGGTTAAAATTATACTCTCTCTCCTTGGACACAGTGAGGCGCCTGAAAGTGTTTCATTTTAATAAAAATGAAATCTGGACCCTGCAGAAAACCAGCTTCACTAATGACGTGTTTACACAGAGAAAGACAATTTCTAGTTAATGGTGATTACTACGGAGAACAAATTAAACTTCCCAGAGTATATGGGTTAGAGATAATGGGGAAGGGGGGAAAAAGTTATGGTTTTAGTGTGTGTGGAGGCATGGGGGACCGGGTGACAGGGAAGAAGGAAGCTTAGGGAACCCCAGGAGGAGGCTGAGAAGGCAGGGACCTTGGGCTGGGTGCAGGGAGGAGAGCTCCAGACATGGGCTGCATTGCTCCTGCCCGGTCCAGCTGGGGCAGGGGGCTCTGGCAGATGGCTCTGGGCTCTCATAACCCCAGGGCGGGCCACCTTCATGGGGGCGGAGCCCCGTTCCCTCCACAAGCTCAGGCCCCTGCAAATCTGCCCTGTTTTCTTCTTGAGAAGACAGGTGAGTTACTCCTATCAGCCCCCAGTGATGGGGAGCATATGCAAAGCACTTGTGATTCCACTCCACTGGCTTAGTGATGACAGAGAGCAGAGGCAGGCTTAAGGGGAGCCAAGTGGGTAAACTTTGGGACAGGCGATGGAAGAAGCAAAACGGACAGGAAAGAGAACAAGAAGATGCTGATGATGAGGATAATGTAACTCTACCTGCCCCTCGCTAAGTCCTCCCCATCTGGTGGGCACCATTATCCCTTTTCATTTTTACCAGTGGGGCAGTATTATAGCATCATCAGAATTTTCCCGATTTTTCAAGCAGAAACAGAGGCTGAGCAATGTTATTCAACAGCCCGATGTCACAGGCCTAAGGAAGTAAAGAAGGTAGTAATTTGCAGGGTATAAAATGAAGCCTCAGGACTTCCCTGGTGGTCCAGTGGTTAAGAATCCGCCTTGTAATGCACGGGATGTGGGTTTGATCCCTGGTTGGGGAGCTAAGACGCCACATACTGCAGGGCAACTAAGTCCATTCGTTGCAACTACTAAGCCCATGAGCCACAGCTAGAGTTGAGCGCTGGAAGGGAAGATCCCACATGATGCAACAAAGACCCAACACAGTTAAATAAATAAATATTAAAAAAAAAAAAATGAAGCTCATTGGCCACCCCACCCCCAACACCAAACTCAATTTCCTATCTTCTTCTTTGGCCATTAGAGGCTATGAAGGTGCTCTAACAGGAAAATCTTAAAAATTGACAGATCTTCCTTGCTGTCTTCTCTCCCCCACCTCCTACAACCGGGTGAGCCCGGGGGTGGGAGAGGAGAAGGGAGCTAGGATTCCTCCAGTGTTGAGTTGTAATGTATGTTCTTTTGTAAACAAGAACAATCATTTGTGAACAGGCCCAGATGCAAACAGTCCCCAAATCAGGAATTCCAGCTCAGAGGCGCAGAATAATACAGCTTTGGGGAAGATTTAATAATAGTAAAATTAAAATTGTAACTGAAGCATAATGAAGAATGTGGTACAAACAGGCACTGCAAAGGGGGGGGAAAAAAAAACCAGCACAGATTAGCCCCTATGGAATAGTGATTGGTTGAAAGCAACAGTAAACATTGCACAGAAATGCAACTTAATTATCTAGCAATTCTTAACATTCTACCAAAGCCATGCGGAAAGCTTTGATGTTGGCAGCCACGGAGGCAGCGGCAGCAGCTCCTGTCTCTCCCTGGCTCCTGGAGGAAGATCATTACTAAGAAATCTGCACCCACCTCGGCAGCTGGGTGGGGGAAGAGCGGTGGGGTTCATCCGCCAAGAGACCCGGAATGGCCAGTGACCCTGGGAAGAAAGCATCTCTCCAGGGGCTACCGAGGCAGGGGGCTGGTGGACAAAAAGGGAGCTCTAAGGACTGGAGCACAAGAATCAGGACACAAGGAGGGGGACCCAGCTGACCATTAACCCTGAGGGCTGGGTGAATAGGCCCCCTTGGGGATTCCAGGATCTGTCAGCCCAGGACTGGCTTAGTGAGCACCTGGGTACTTGCTGGATGAAATCTGGCCTGCCCCTCTGCACCTACCCCAAATACAGACACAGTGAGTGTTATCTGGCCAAGAATGTCTCTGTTGTTCCTGGTTTTGCACCTGAGATACCCAGTTAGGATGGGAGGCAATGTGACCCAGAAGTAGGAGGACTCTTGATTCTGAGTCAAATGTTTCTTTTAAGAATGCTTCTGATGGATGTCCAAATCGGAGCGGAGGGAAGTCCCTGAGACCCCCAAGGGGATAGTGGTAAAATCTGAGGGGTCTTATTCTGGATTCGCTACTTCCTGCTGTGGATTGGAGGCTGGGCAGGGAAGAGACAATCTCAGTATTGCTACGTCATTTGGGAGCCTGAGCTTTAGAGGTGAGGGGATAGAGCTGAGCAGAAGTTTTCCATATGCCACACCCCTCACGCCTCACAGCAGGGCAACTTTTAGAAGCAAAGAAAACCTGCCTCAGCCCCCTGCCCCACACCCCACCTTCACTGCCCCCTAACCCACTATCTGGGTAAGTGCCACTAAATCACACTGCAAAGGAGTGCAGTGCCCCCTGAAGGCAAGAGAACAGGGCGGCAGAGCATGAGATGGTTGGATGGCATCACCGACTCAATGGACAAGAGTTTGAGCAAACTCCAGGAGACAGTGAAGGGCAGGGAAGCCTGGCGTGCTGCAGTCCATGGGGTTGCAAAGAGTCAGATGCAGCTGAGAGACTGAACGACAGATCTTACTGCACAGGACTCTCACAACACTCTCAGAACACGTATCATTTGGCAAATACCTGGTTGACTTATGGTCCAACCTCCTTCCCCATTGACAAACAAACCCCTCACGGGTATGGGGCTTGCAGGGGTTGTTCAGTCCCAGTGCCTGGCATAAGGCATACTCTCCATAAGCCCTGGTTGAATAGAAGAATAAAATGCCAAGAGCCAGAAGCCTCAGACCCACTGCCCTTCGCATCCTCCCATTGTCAGTGTGCGGCCAATGTCTTAGAGGTGCGGCCAATGTCTTAGAGGTGCGGCCCAGTCTCATCTCAAACACTTCACCTCGGGACACAAGAGGTGCCATGTGGGACAAAGGCCCCCACTCCTCGAGCCTGGCGCCCCAGCGGACACAGGTACGGCGAACTCACTGGACAGGTGCCGGCGTGGCTCTGAGCCCCTGGTGTGTATCCGCTCATTTCAGCTTCACAAAGCAGGTTTCTGATCCTGCCAAGTCCACTGACTGGCTATGTGACTCTGTGATAGTCACTTCACCCCCTGGCCGTCTGTCTTCTCGTGGAATGGAGAGGATTGGGTGCTAACCTGGAATACCTGTGGACACTGTTAGCCAGTGAGTTCTGAAAGGTCAGGGGCTGCTGGCACAATGCCTGGCACGTGGTTGGTCCTAGGTAAATGCTTACTACATGAACAGGGATGTTTTGTCCAGCTCCATTCTAGAATCCGAAGACTTCTTATCCACTGTTCTGTAGCACAAAGTTCGGTTCCCCATTTCCCTTGGGCTCAGGAGGCCTGGCCTGTTGTTTCCAAGAGCCCCAGGAGGCCTCAGACTTAGAACTCACCTGGATCCTCATCCCCTGTGGAGAGTGAGGCGGGGAGCCCTGACTCAGCTTCGGAGCTAGTGGGAGAGAGAGTAGGCATAGGGTTCTGTGCTACCCAACTGGAATGAGAGGCCACATCACAGAGGGGTCACGATCCCATGCCTTGCCATGGAATCATGGCAAGACTCAAAACAACAAGGCTGCAGGTTAGGGCAAAGTTAGTGGTTCTCTTCATCTGCAGATTTAGAAACTGAGAGGCAGAAAGGGCAAGGCACTTGCCCCGGATCACCCAGCTGTCTAGTGATCAGGAACCCTGGTGCTTCCTTCCTCCTCCTTCTCCCCTTGTTGCCCTCCAGCTGTGATCAGAGCCCTGATTCTGGAGGTTGAGAAGGGAGCTGCTCAAGAGATGGCCCCAATTCTCCTGAGTACAGCATCTCCCAGCACCCCTGGGAGGAATAGCGATCAGAGCAAGATTTGAGAAGATGGAAAACGATCCTCGACTTTGGCATTTGAGTATTTAGACACATTTTATTCTTTGTAACAAAAAGCTGCCTGGCCATTGCCTGGGCACGAAATTTTCGCAGAAGATAGCAGATGCGAGCACCTCTTCCCTTCGGTTGTCTAATAGCAGGAGTGGCTCGCTGTCTCCGTTTATTTGTTTCTCTGGGGTGCGCTCCCTCAGTCCCCAGGAGCCCGAGGAAGCCTGGTGTTACATAAGCACCTCGTTGGAATAAACATCCAGTTCCACGCTGCTTCCTTCAGTCCTTGCCCTGGAGGAGCGCTTACCTCAATCCCCACGTTCTCCCAGAGCACACACAGGATTCTGTTCCTGGCGGCTGGCTGCCCCTTATCACCAGGCAGCCGGCCCAGGGAGCCAAGCCCAGTCTGGTGCGTATCTGGGGAGCTCGTCTGCTCCTCCTGTAATGGACAGGGGGCAGGGAGCTCCTGTCCGCTGACCTCCCGGGCCCCCCTGAGCATCCTGGCATCACTAATAGCATATTCATAGAACACCTGTGCACCAGGCCCGGTGCTGGGTACCAAGGATATAAAGAGGAGTGAGCCAAGATCCCCTCCCAGGGAAAACCCAAAGTAGAGCTGAGGTGACAGAGACGCTACGAACTCACTACAGATCAGCAGCTATAACAGAGAGAGGGGAATGTATTCTGGGAACCAGGGTGGGGGCGAGTTCCGGCTCTGTTCAGCCATTAGTGGTGTTCACACAAGGCCTTGAAGGACACACATGAATGAATGAATGAGTTAGGATACATAAGCAGGAAAGATAATTCATAACAAAGGGCATGAAGCATACAGAAAAACAGCAAGCAGAGGATGGAATAAGCCACTTCTTTTAGCCCTTGGTTGCCCCCAAACCAGCTTTGGCCTAGCTCATGCCCTCCTTCCTTGCCCTGAGAAGGAATCTGCAGGCTGGGAGTCCAGGGGGCCTGCTTACATAACCTGTTTGTGATGATAACAGTACCAGCACAATGGGATTGTCGCAAGGACTAAATGAGATACTTCAGGCAATGCCTAATAGAGTGTCCTGGACACAGCAGCCTGGATAAACCAGGAAATCATCATTATTCCTTTTATCACTATCACCACCACTGTTGTACTCAGAAGCTTCCAGGGATCCAAAAAAAAGTGCTCGGAGGCATAAAACACTCTGGATGAACCTGATTCACCACTTGGTGTAAGCTTACATTCTTTGCTCCTAACCCAAACATATCAGGAAGGACCTTCCTGCTCCTTCTTGACAATGATATAAAAAACCCTTTAAAAGAGACCACCCTGGGGACTTCCCTGGTGGTCCAGTGGTTAAGACTCCACGCTTCCAATGTAGGGGTCAGGGGTTCAATCCCTGGCGGGGGCACTAAAATCCCATGTGCCATGTGGCATGGCTGAAAAAAAAGAAGAGACAACCCTTAATTATGGGAGGTGCCTGGGCAATGCTCAAAGGCCCTGGTACAGGTTGTGTTGCCTGGGTCAGAAGTCAAAGTCCAGAGGGGACCTGCTCAGCCCGGAGCTCAGAGTTTGACGATGAAGCTGCCTATCGCCGCTTAATGCCCGGCGATAAGCGGACGCCCACCTGTGACCCATGGGCCCCACTGGTGAAGAAACTGGGGCTCCACAGCTGTCACTGGGGACAGACACCCCACCTCTGCTGGGATTTGAGCCTGGTAGCCCCACATACCGGGGAGCTCCCCGGACCTCTCACGGTCCTTGTCCTGAAACGGGGAACCCACTGCACACATTCACCTGATTGCCGGAGCCAGAAAACGGCTCTCATCCTTAACACCCCCCTCCCTCACCACCAGCACCCCGACTTGGAGCCCATCATTTCTCCATCTATAACACCTCACAAATGTACACAGCCTTCTCGTTCTCCTCCGCCTCCTCCAGGCAGGGCACTATTATCATCTGCAGCAGCTTCCTCAAAGGTCTCTTGCCTTTTTTTTTTTTTTTTGTCCTTCCTTCAATCCACTCTACTGGCTCCCCTGGTGGTTTAGTGGTAAAGAATCTGCCCACAGTGCAGGAAACCCGGGTTTGATCCCTGGGTCAGGAAGATCCCCTAGAGAAGCAAATGGCAACCCACTCCTGGTTGAATTTGTCCTGTCCTGGAGAATCGCATGGACAGAGGAGCTTGGTGGGCTACAGCCCATGGGGTCACAAGAGTCGGGCATGACTTGGTGTCTAAGCCACCACACCACAATCCACTCTACACACTCAAGTAGAAGCAATCTTTCCAAGGCAGATCTGACCAAATCAATCCTCAGCTTAAAATTCTTCCATGTCACTCGATCTGTCAGAAGCTGAGCCTTCGGAACTTTTCTGATCTGTAGCCCCTCCTCCCATCACAGCCCCTGCTCCACATGGGGCTCCTGTCGGATGAAAAATCTTGCATCTCACTCACCTGCCAGGCCCTCTCTAGCTACAGAAGTTCCCTCAGCCTCAAGGACTTCCACCCACACCCCTGTCACTTTGCAAACTGGTCATCCTCCCAGTGTCAACACAGACCTCCACCCCATGCCCTCTAGAAGTCATCCTTGACCCCACAAGATTTTATTAGGTGCCCTCCTGAGAGCTTTGCAGTGTTCCTCCCTTGCCTCATGACAGCACTTAACACGTTGCACTAGAAGTGCCTGCTTGCCTGTCATCCACCCCTGTTCTCTCACTGATCTGTAAGCTCCAAAAGGTCATATCCCCATCCTGAGTCATGCCGGAACACAGCAGGCAATAAACATGCGTTGGGACTTCCCTAGTGGTACAGTGAATAGGAATCCACCATGGATTCGATCCCTGGTTCAGGAAGATCCCATGTGCCTCAGAGCAGCTAAGCCCATGCACCACATCTACTGAAGCCCGAGGGCCTAGAGCCCATGCTCTGCCCTGATAGAAGCCACCGCCAAGAGAAGCCTGCACACCACAACTAGAGAGAGCCCCCTCACAGCGCAAAGACTCAGCGCGACTAAGAATTAATAATCAAATAATTAAAAAAGAGTCCATCTCCATTAAAAAAAAAGTGCTCAATGAATAACAAAAGAACAAGTAAATGGATGAACAAGTAAACAAATAAACAACAAATGAATGAATGAATGAGGTTATATCAACTGAAGAAAATAATATACATCAGGAGGTTGTACATCATCCAGTGGGAGTCAGCACAGGATGGAGGCATCAAGAGATCAGGGGTCGACAGGAAGGGAGGGGACCTGGCAGAAAGGCAGGGAGGACATCAGAAGAGAATGCCCCTGTCTTCCTGCGCCCTGGAATCCTGGACCGCATCTGCGTCAACCTCAGCTACCCAGGAACAGAGAGTTTCATCAACAGGAAGACTTGCACTATTTCATAAACTTTCTTTAAATTAAAATCAGGCAACACACACACATACACATATACCCCACAGACATCTTCGTCGCTGAAAAGTTGCTCCCTATAAAATAAAAGAAGCTGTTTAAATGTCTTCCTTCCAAGCTAGCCCCACAGAGCTGGAGCTGAGAATACATTAGCCTTTAATGAAGTGAGACTCTCATCTTCCAGGAGACACCTCATTTAGCGCAATTGTTTCAGAGCCATTACAGAAAGACAATTACAAGGAAGCGGGGAGAGTAATTGGAAATGCTGGCAGGAGTTGGGCGAAATGATAATAAATAAAAATATTCAACCTAATAAGCTTCCAGGAGGGGGTGGGATGAAGAAAATCAACATAATTAGAACTGAACCTTAGCAAGGAAAAACAGACAGCAGGGTGGCAAGTGCTCAACTCATACAGGAAGAAAGAAGAAGTCACACACAGCCCATGATCATGCCGGGGCCATGGGCCACTGGCCCCTCCAGAAGCTGCTGGAGGGAGGGGGTTGCACCCGTAGCCCAGAAGCACTGGGGGCTTCAAGGATTCTGGTCCTGGCTGAACAGCCACCTGAGGTGGAGGAAGCAGGCCTAGCCTGCGCCCCAGGGTCTTCTGTGTGTGGATCCCAGGGAGGAGCAGAGAGCCCTGATTCAGCCGCTGACTATCTCCCGTTCTGCAACCCTGGGCAAGAGGTCCCTGGTTTCTGGTCCTAAGATGAGGGAGGCCAGCTGTCAGATCTATCAGTGTCTGTCTTCTCGAAGGCCATCTCCCTCTACTGATGGGTCTTCCCCATCAAACTCACCCCTTATCTGATAGGCCCCTGCTTAGCTTCTTAAATTTCAACATAGAAGCCTGGAAGTTAAGCTGAGAGACAGCCTAAGCCATCTTTTATACAAAAATCATTCCTGGTCCCATTCTATCTCCCCATCCCACCCTCACTGGGAGAACTATCACTCCCAGCTTGCACCAGACTCTGACCACACCCACGGGGTGGGTAGCAGGGCCCCTAGAAAACAACTGCATTGGTTGATGGGTTCTGCCCTCCCTCAAATACCAACAGATCGACTGTCTGGAGCATCTGCTGAGGAAATGGTAAGATTCCATAGGACCCATGACTGAAAAATAAATAAATAAAATAAACATTTTTAAAAAAAGTAATATAAATAACTTGAGATCAGAGACCTCAGATTTGTCACCCAGGACCTAACTCACAACCTGGTACCCGGTAGGCATTGCTGTTCAGTCGCTATGTCGTGTCAAACTCTTTGTAACCCCATAGACTGCAGCACTGCCAGGCTTGCCTGTCCTCCACTCTCTTCTGGAGTTTGCTCAGATTCATGTCCACTGAGTCAGAGATGCTACCTAACCATCTCATCCTCTGCTGGCCTATTTACTTATTTTTTGTTGTTATATAATAGACCTCAAGTCAATATATCAAGCATACTCTCTGAGAGCAGACATTTGAGGATTAAATTGAAGTCAAATTTTAAAACTTTAACACACTCTCAGATGTCTCAATTCAAATAAATAGTATTCAAGCCCCATGTAATTTACTGAGTATTTGCCAGGCTCCAGGGCCTGTGGAGTCACTGCCCCGCATCGCAGCTGAAGAGGGTCCCCAAATTACTGTCCCCAAGGAGTCTGCCCTCCAGTGAGATTCAGGCTGTAAAGCTTTAGGCATAATATGGGGCCATGCTAGGGGACAGGACATTTGTCCAGAGACACTGGCACGTATGCATTGAACTCATGTCCTGGACAGTGGGCCAGGGACCTACGTCCAAGGTCTTCAGACATGTTTACAACTCTATCAGTAAAAAATGTTTAATATACTTCAGTACCTACATATATGAACATGCATGTGTGGGAGAGTATATATAAAGCCTACTGCTCTGCCAATACATGAAACGTCTTATGGAGCATATTCAAAGATAGAAATCTGGACAGGATGAGACAAAATGTCCATATAAACAAAAGGCTTCCCAGGTGGCGCTAGTGGTAAAGAACCAGTGCAGGAGACATAAGAACCACTAGTTCGATCCCTGGGTCGGGAAGATTCCCCTGGAGGAGGGCGTGGCAACCCACTCCATATTCTTGCTTGCAGAATCCCATGGACAGAGGAGCTTGATGGGCTACAGATCATAGTGTCGCAAAGAGTCAGACACAAGTGAAGCAACTTAGCATACAGGTAGCAGAGAAACAAAGTTGTACTATTTTCTTCTTTTATTCCAATGGCCCATCTTGCTCACTCTGGTTTGGAGACTCTGCATGTTGAGTATCAGTGTCTGGGACTTGACAGTCTTGCCATATAGAAGTAACTCCAGTCTGCTCAGTGCCCCAAGCAGAATTTAACACCTGTTTTTTCTTTTGCTGGCTGTAGCCTCCAGTTTCCAGTACTTGGTGACAAGTGAGCCTCCAGCTCCTTTAGACTCGTGGGGCAGAAAAGTCAAAGCAGAGGATGGGGGGAGAACCCAGACACCCCGCCTCTGAGAGAGACCAGGAGTAATCCTGTTAATTTGGCAAACGTGTGCAATAAATTCAGAATGTGCCAGGCACCATGCCGCGTGGAGTGAGGGCTACAGCCGCATCAGCCATGTGCCCTGTTCTGACACATCTCCACGGAAAAGGACAGACAGGTAAACCCAGGATGCGGGCAGACTCTGGTCAGTGTCACCAGGCTCTTCGGAAAGGAGACACCGCCTGCGTTCCCCTGTGGGCTCTGGAAGAGGTGGTGTGGGACTGGGGAGGAAGGGCAGGCTCTGGCTGAGCAGGGAGGACTTTTCAGGAAGAGGAAATGCCCGTGGCAAAGACACAGGGGCAATAAATCAATGGGCGCATTCTTCTCTGCCATTCTCAGCTCCATCTGGAGATCCCATATCCTGAGGCCGGTGAAAGGGAGAGAATACTTATAGAATTGCATATAAAAGGGACAGGGACGTGCTCTCAGACCAAACACCCTGGAAACTAGAGAGCCAGGCGTGCTGCCATGACAGCCTCCCTTCAAACACGCCAGTGGTTCATCCAACAAAATAAGCACTTACTGAGAACCAGAGGCTAACGGGAGGGGAAGGCATTCTAATAACAGGCATTCTCCTCTATGAGGGATGAACTAAGCAGGACCTGGCCTGCGGCGAGGTAGAACAAATGAGTCCTAGGGTCTCTGCGAGTTCTAGGATGCTGCATACAGTAGCCTTACTCTTAAAGAGTCCAGCATCCCTAGTGGAAGCATAATGAAAATATGATGTGATTAATAGTCACAGAAGACTTCCCAGGTGGCTCAGTGGTACAGAATCTTCCTGTAAAGCAGGAGATGCAAGTTGGATGCCTGGTTCGGGAAGATCCCCTGGAGAAGAAAATGGCAACCCACTCCACTATTCTTGCCTGGAAAATCCCATGAACATAGGAGCCTGGCAGGCTACAGTCCATGGGGTAGAAAAGATTCGGACATGACTGAGCGACTAAACAACAGTAGTCACAGAAAGATGCCCAGTGTGCACTAGGAGCTCAAGGAGGATAAACCCTAGCTGAGATGTGGTCACAGACCTACTGATCATCAAGAACCTGAGCTCTAACCAGGTAAATGAGGGGGATGGAGGGCACTTCAAGGCAGAGATGACCTTGTGTAGAAGCCAAGAGGCACATAAGAGTACTGAGATCCCCAGGCTTGCCCGCAATAGGGGGTGGTCTAGGGATCGGGCAAAGCCAAAGAAAGCAATGGTCATCGGGGCCCTTGGGAGGAGACAGGAAGCCCAGGGATCACTCCCAGGCTGACCCTGCCAGGCCGAGAACTGGGTACCACGCACAGTGGTGCTTAATAAATGTGTGTTGATTGTAGATTGTCATTTCTAGGAAGTACTGTGGCCGCGATAAGCAATTCATTCTTATAAAGCCCCAGGCATGGCCACATGCTGAGATGCATTTATTAAAGTCTTCTGATGAGAGAGGGAGGGAGGGAGGGAAGAGAAGAGGAGGCGGAGGGGCTGAGATAGGGGCTTCCCACCTTTGGCTCAATAGAGCCCCTGGCCCCTTGTATCCAGTTCAGAGTCTAGAGGGGAAAGTAGACCTGAGCCATGGAGAAGAACGGAAAACAACAGTGCTCTGTTTCCAGAAGTAGGGTCAAGCATGCCTACTATTTCCTTTGATTTTCCCAAAGATCTTGTAAGATGAGGTTTTATTATTCTTTAACAGATGGGGAAACTAAGGCTAGGATCTGGTCCTGTCTCGTCGGGGAGGAAGAGGGAGAGGGGACTGGAGTTTGAGTCCATTGCACCCTGTTCCTCCAGCTGCTTCCCTGGGCAGATGGGGAAGGGGGAGGTGAGCTGGACACCCACAGGTGCACAGTCCAAGGTCTCGGGACCCCCTCCAGTCTCCCCAGGTTCTACAGCTCCTGGACATCCTAAGGTAGAACTCTAGGTCCTGGTGCAGACCCACTCTAGGTCAGACTTGGCCAGTAGCCCTCTAGGACCTGGGAGGTTCTTCATTAAAGGTGTCCAGAATCATCCTTAGTAGACGAGTCCATAGCAGCCGTCCATCCTCTTCTCACCCTGGTTCCTTCTCCAGCTTTGACTTACACACTTTGTATCTAGAATGCCAGCACATCCTACAGAACCGCTACAGCCTCCCCAGGCCCTGACATCACTCCCCTGCCAGGAGGTAGGGGCCCTAGGTTCCAGTCCAGCCTCTACCACTAAACCCTCAGTGGCCTTGGGCAAGGGGCTGCCTCCTTTGAGCCTCAGTCAGCGATCTGTAAGTCCTTGAGCATCCCATGAGCCTCTTCCTCTCTCCCTCTCCTTTTCCTCCCTGCCCCACCCCACAAAAAACAGGAATCCTTTCTCTCAGATAAGTCACCACTGAAGCCCCTGGGCATCCCAGTTTATGCTACCTGAAGGCTCTTGAGAGTCCCTTGGATGACAAGGAGATCAAACCAATCAGTTTGAAAGGAAATCAACACTGACTAGTCATTCGAATGACTCATGCTGAAGCTGAAGCTCCAATACATTGGCCATCTGATGTGAAGAACTGACTCCTTGGAAAAGACCCTGCTGCTGGCAAAGACTGAAGGCAGGAGGAGCAGGGGACGACAGAGGATGAGATGGTTGGATGGCATCACTGACTTGGTGGATGTAAGTTTGAGCAAGCTCTGGAAGTTGGTGATGGACAGGAAAGCCTGGCATGTTGCAGTCCATGAGGTCACAAAGAGTCGGACATGACTGAGTGACTGAACTGAACTGAAAACGATGACTGCTTGTCGATTACACATTTATCCAAACCCACAGAATGTACAATGACAAGAGTGAACCCTGTCACTGACTACAGTCCCCAAGTGATGATGTGGCAATGTAGGTTCATCAATTATAACAAAAGATTGAACGTAAAAGGAGAAGGGGGCGACAGAGGATGAGATGGTTGGATGGCATCACCGACTCAGTGGATATGAGTTTGAGCAAACTCTGGGAGATAGTTAAGGACAGGGAAGCCTCCGTGCTGCAGTTCATGGGGTCACAAAGAGTCAGACACGACCTAGAGACCGCAGGCAGGCTAGGGCCAGGGGCCTCTGCACAGCCCAGCCAGGGTGTCCTGGCCATGACATCTGGGGAGAGGGCAAGGTCTCTGACCCAAAGTCAGCTGCTTCATTCCCAAGAGATGTCCTAGCGTGGCAGGAAGTACATACATCTTCTCCGGGGTCGTGTAGACCTGAGTTCACAACCACTCTGCTCCTCTTTCTAGCTATGGACCAATACTGAGTGTGTTGCTCACTCTGTCTGATTAATCTGATCTGTCCTGTTTTTAGAGACCCTGTCTCAGAGGGCTGGGGGGAGGGTTATGACAGGTAAAACGCACTGAGCAGAAGCTATGCTTCTTCAGTGCCTCCTGGATTAGGATAACAGTAGGACTCCCAAAGTCCTCGACAGTCCTGGGGATCACGTGGTATGGGGGACAGTGCTTCCATCCACACTCAGGCAAGCCACCAAGGCTGAGCCGTTTCATGATGAAAAAACCCACCTTCCAGCAGGAAATGTCTCCTCCAGGGAGAAACTCAGGTGGGTCACTTGAATGTGATACAGCTTTTTTTTGTTTTTTTAAATGAGTTTAGTTATAAAGCAACGCAGTGAATTCCTCCTGCTTCTGCAGGTACTGATACTTGGGCAGTTGGGGATCATGGTAAGTCACTTCAGTCATGTCCTACTCCTTGGTATCCCATGGATTGTAGCCTGTGAAGCTCCTCTGACCATGGAATTCTCTAAGCAAGAATACTGGAGTGGGTTGCTATTTCCTCCTATAGGGGATCTTCCCGACCCAGGGATCAAAACCCTGTCTCTTATGTCTCCTTCACTGGCAGATGGGTTCTTTACCATTAGCGCCACGTGGATCAGGGGCCTTAATTAAACTCATCCAGCCTCCCCCACAAGACCGGGTGGTCCCCAAACCAGACACATCCCCTGCGTGGCCCCCTGCCCCAGAAAGCAGCTCCGCCACCAGTTCCAGCCTGGAGATGAATCCGCCTTGTGGACCAACCTCACAGGCACCCTGAAACGCCCACCCCGACACCCACCCCAAGCTAGCCTAATTCAGTCCTAAGTATTCCTAAGGTGCCTTCCCATTTCCCGCTGTAATAAATGGCAGAGAATGCAAATGGAGGTGGATGTGGGACACAGATGTTTGCACTAATTTAATTGAGGGAACACCTTGGATTAAACACTTTGCAAAACACTCACAAATAGGTTCAGTGCATTCGGTAATGAAAAGCCTCCCAGCCCCCTGGCACTTGGCTGCGGCTGCCTGGGGGCTCCGGGAGGAGCAGTGCTGGGAGTGCGAGGGCATGGGGGAGAGGCCAGAGCAAGGTGGAGACAAGATGCCTCCAAACACAGGGAGAAGGCGCCAGAGCCAGGGTCCCGGGAGGGCTTCCAGCAGATTCTTCACCAGCTGGGACTGACTTCACCAACAGACAGGATCTGGGGGTGCTGGGGATGGCGGTAGGCAGCACCTGCCTCCCTACATGGGTGGCAGCTCACCTCTGGGGAACCATAACAGGCCGGCACCCCCTCCTCGGGACTCAGCCCCAACACTGATGCCTCACTGCTTGCCTGGCTGATGGCCAGTCACCAACCTGCATGGGACTGAGGACCCCAGGGACCCCAGGGAAGATCAGCCTACTTGACCCTTTGGACCTGAGAGTGGGTGGGAACTCTCAGAGATTTGGGGGTTATTTACGCAGCAGTGCTAATTTCTCGGAAGCTGCTTCTTCCTCACCTTCCCCTACAGCTTAGAGTGCTTCAAAAGTTCAAATTCTGTGCATCTACCAAGCCCCAAGCACTCCTTCACCTTTCACCCATCCATCCATCCACCCAACCATCCATCCATCCAACCACCCATCCACCCACCCACCCATCCATCCATCCACCTGCCCACCCACCCATCAATCCATCCACCCATCCACCCATCCAACCAACCACCCATCCATCCTTCCACCTGCCCACCCACCCATCCATCCATCCATCCACCCACTCACCCACCCGCCCATCCATCCATCCATCCATCCACTCATCCATCCATTCATCCATCCCCTACCTCTGGAACTACAGTCATGAGTGACACCTGCCACCTGCCCTGGAGGTGCGTGTTGTGTCCCAGGAGGCAGACTTCACAGTCCCTGGTCCACATGATAAATGCCTTCAGGGAGGTAAACTTGGTAACCTGGGAGCCCAGGGACAGGGCAGCAACTTGGCATGACAGTGTCAAAAGACCAGAGGAGAAAAGAAGAGTTTACCTAGCAGAGGGAACAGCATACGCAAAAATAATGAACGTAGAAACCCTGGCAGCAGCTAGACTCAAGAGAGACCGTGTGTGGGGGTCCACACGGGGACAAGTAGCACAAATGAAGATCTGCCTGCGCCATTTTCACCAGACCCCTTCTCCCACCCCAGCCCCCGAAAGTTCCCATAGTTGGGCCAATGTGGAATCACTTCCTGTGATGCTTACTCCATACGTCTCAAGAGTTCCAAAAAGATCTGGGTGATTTTATATTCCTGAAAACAGAATCCTTAATTTTCAAACACAATGATCACTTCAAGCGTAATAACCATTATAATAATAACCCCTTATACTTGCATAGTGCTTTATAGTTTATAAAACACTTTCATGTATCTCTTATAATCTTCCACCAACGACCCTTCGAGAAAGATGGAATAGGCAGTATTAGTATTTTTGCTTTCTGGATGAGAAAATTAAATCCCAAGTTCCCAGCTACCTAAAGAACAGAACTAGGGCTCAAGTTCAAGATGTTCTGATGGCAAAGGGCATGCTTGCTGACTCATTCACTCATTCAGTGCATCACGGAGTATTTGTTGAGCACCTATTATGTACCGAGAGACCCTTCAGACTCAGAGCATAGATCATGGTGGGATGTTAAGATGACTGGAAGCCTTAATGAAGAGATAGAACATTGGCACCAAGGGGAAAACATCAAGGCAAAAAGCAAAGCACTGAAACTCAGGAACAGACAAAAACATAAAGCACTATCTTCAAACACTGCCACACACACACACACACACACATGCACGCGCACACCCTACAGCCTGCACACACACAAGCAAGGGGCATATACCCTTATCACATAGGAGGATATGAGCCATTTCTCCTCATGCTCCCCAGCATGGACTGCAGACTCCTTAAAAAATCTCACAGCCCCACTTCTAGTTGGGCAACAGACCAGAGCCAGCAGCTGGAGGCTGTCTGTGGGGCCTCAGCTTCACCCATCTCCCAGCACACACACAGGTTCTTCCAGTGCAGCAATCCAGGCATTCCAGCACGGGGAGAGCCCAGCGTGTGATACATATCCAGAGGAGCTTAGGTTGTAGTCAGGATGGATAGACAGGATGGGATGGGATAGGATGGGATGGATGGATGGATGGATGGATGGATAGACAAATGTATGGGTGGATGAATGGATGAATAGATGGATGGATGAATGGATGGATGGATGAATGAATAGATGGATGGATGGATGAATGGATGGATAGATGGATGGATGGATAGACGAATGTATGGGTGGATGAGTGGATGGATGAATGGATGGAACAGTGGATGAATGGATGGATGGATGAATGAATAGATGGATGGATGGATTGATTGGATGGGTAGATGTATGGGCTGGTTGGATGGATGGATAGATGGGGAGGGAAGGCTGGGAAGCATAGGAGCTTTCACCTACCTACAGCCTGCTGGTGCCCCACCTTTGGGCCCAGTTATAGGCAAGCACTGCCTCACTCTATGATGAGGACAGATGAGCCTCAGTGCCCTCTGCAAAAACAATATCCACCCCACAGGATCCATGTCAGATTGTATGACAGGAGATGCTGACATACCTACTGCAGGGCCTGGCACACAGAGGGAATTAAAGGTAATGGATGAGCAAGTAACTCTGCAAAGCCCCTACAGAAGTCAGTCTCCTGTTGCCGCACCACCATCACTCATCCTGGGGTTTGGAGGACTTAATGGAGAAAACCTCTCCATCACTCCACCCTCTTCCCCTTGGCTCATTCATTCGTGTTTCCATTCAACCAAACCTGTAGGGGCCTACTGTGGCCAGGCATGATTCTAGGTACTGGGATCAGGAGAAGAATAAGATTCAGTTCTTAGCTTGGCTAGACAGACAGATACCTATGTTTGAGGTCCTGTGACGACATACAGGATGTGGAAGGACAGCAGCCTTTCAGGAAAGGCAGGAAGCCCTGTCAACGGTAGTCAGAGAGGAGATGCGTAAGCTGGGCATTGCAGGAGGAGTAGGTCTATCCAGGCCGAGGAGATTCCAGATGGAGGGAGCAGCAAGCGCAGAGGCCCTGATGTGCGAAGTTACACGGAGTATTTGGGGGAAATGGAACAACCTGGCATTCTGAGTACCAGGAGTAGGAGTGTCTGTAACTAACGGGGAGGAGGGAGCTGCAAGGTGGGCAGGAGAGGAAGCTGGCAGGTAGACACAGCTGAGTTGTGCGGCCCTGGCCAGCCAGGCCCCAGAAGCCGCAAACAGTAAAGAACCCCTGGGGTTGCAGGAACACAGGTGTGACAGGGGCACATGCTCACAAGAGCATTTATTAATCTCCAGCTGTCGCAGGCCCAGAGCTAGGCTCCTTCACATTCTGGGGGCTCCCCCTGGCTGGCTCTGTCAAACATGAATTTGACAAGGTTTTCTCCTCTTTGATTCATTCAATTATCCCTGGAGAAACAGCCAATTTGGCCAATCTTCCTCTCTGAAGAGCGAGGCTGGCTGGCTAACAGCGGAGGCCAGGGGAGGGTTCCCACATCGCCACCATCACCAACCGCAGCTAGAGCTGCTAGAATCAGTGCCTGGAAGGCTCACAGAAGCTCCTGAGGATCGGGAAGAACTTAAGAAGGGATAATGGTGGAGGTGACAGGAGCCACAGAGGAAGCAGACAATGGGGAAATCCCTCAGGCTGGACAAAGATTTCGAAGTACCCGTATTTCCAGAGACTAGGAGAGAAAGGCCAGGTGGGTGGTGGCAGCCACTTGGTACTTCCAAACGCTGCTGGAAGCTTCTCCAGGCCTGCTCGCAGCAGGGAAGTTTCCCCTCCCTCCCTTCCTCCTCTCCCCTCCCTCTGTCCCTCTTCCCAACTCCTCTCCAGAAAGGTTTATGGAGGAGACTCCAGATAGCCCTGACTCCTGCAGGCATAGTCACACCAACTGAAAGGAGATTTAATTAGCAAGATCTCGTTAGGCAAACGAAATTATCCGTAAGACAATACTCCTCTGGACAGGGGGTATGATTAAACAAAGCCATTAATTGAGAGAGTCGCTTTGGCAGCCCCCCGGAAGCGTTCATCTCTGGGCCGGGCTCCACGGTGCCTCCTCAGGCCAGCGGAACAGACCCGGCCCCCTCTACCCACCACACCCCCTCCCCGCTGCATCTCTGCTCTTCCAGGACCCTTTCAGTCGGGGCTGCAGACCTCATAGCTCATCAGCGGCCTCTCTGTCGCCAGATTCCTGCTAAAGTGCCTTGATTGCATAATGTCTATTTGCATAATGTAAATTGCAATCTCCTAGCTCGGGAGGCAGGAATCACAGAACAGCCATTATTTTTTACCACTCCACAAAAATTCTACATTTAGAAAGCAGATTTGCAGCTCAGAAAGCCGTATAAATCTGAATTCGCCACCAATGCCATTAAATCACACCAATTAAGTCGGACCAACGAAGAGCCCCCTGTCACTGTTCTCTGCACACTCAAGGACTCCCAGCCCAGATGGAGGCCACGGAAAACCGGAGGCTGTTGGCGGCGGGGCTGGAGCCGAGTTGCAAAGGCAGGATGTTCTATCTTGTAAACCTTCACACACACACGCCCCGAGCACAGGTGCCCATCAAGTCTTGGTGGGCAGAGGACAGAGAGGAGATGGAAGCTGGCTAAGTTATTTCTAAGCTCATAGCCTGATTTCTTGTGGGCACATTGTTTGAGGACACTTCATTTATAGAGCAGGACACCATAGGTGGGGAAGAAGCCAGCACTTCCCCCAAAGAGAGAGGAGAGATTTCAGGAATTTCACAGGAGGGTGAAAAGTCGGGACTTTCAGCATCTCTTTAATGACCTTTTTCTGTCTTTTCCCCAGTCTCCTCCAGCCAAGTGAAAGAAAACCGGGGGCAAATTCTGCTCAGACTGGGCTGGGCTGGGCCAGATTCTGAGCTCCTAAGAGCTGTTTCCTAGGGGTCACTAGAGAGAGAGAGGCCAGTCACAAGCTCCCCAGAGAGGAGCCTTTCCTCTGAGAACTGCTTCCCCATAGCCACATACCTGGTTACTCTTTTGCCTCTTTATTGCTCATTCAATATTCATCTGTCAAAGGGCAAGATGCTAATGTGTATTATTAAAATATCAATAGTTTATGAGTGAACTTTTACGGAGAGTACAGTTAAAGGAAAGATGCTTGACCATTTCCATCAGAAGCAATGGAAAGGAACAGTCTTTCCAACTCCACTTTTTTCCTTAAATACTGGGGGAGGGGATGGCTGAACCATTACAGTGTACCTAATATGTGCCAGGAATGGCCCTAAAGCTCCTACATACTGAATTTCATTTAGTCCCCAAGCCACCCTGGGACGCATGTATAATCCCATTTCCATTCCAGAGACGAGGAATCTAAAGGCCAAAGAGATGTGTCCAGAATCACAGAGGTTCTAAGTCACAGGGCTTAAGCTTCAACCTCAGCTTTGGGCTTCACACCCGATGCTCCACTCCCAAGTTGAAGCCTTGAAAATACAAATGGTCTTTGAGGCTTTTACCTATTTCTGTCACCCTCCCAAATTAAACATTGGTTTCCTGACTCAAGTTTCATGAAAGGGGAAAGGAGAGAAGAGGAAATCATTCCACGCTTCCACACAGACCCATGTCCACAGTCAGTCTCCGCTTTAGAGATGTCTAAGCCAGTTCCCTTTTCATTCCAATCCCAAAGAAAGGCAATGCCAAAGAATGTTCAAACTACCGCACAATTGCACCCATCTCACATTCTAGCAACGTAATGCTCAAACTCCTCTAAGTGAGGCTTCAACAGTACATGAGCCGAGAACTTCCAGATGTTCAAGGTGGATTTAGAAAAGGCAGAGGAACCAGAGATCAAATTGCCAACATCCGTTGGATCATCAAAAAAGCAAAAGAGTTCCAGAAAAAACATCTACTTCTGTTTTATTGACTATGATAAAGCCTTTGACTATGCAGATCACAACAAACTGTGGAAAATTCTTCAAGAGATGGGAATACCAGACCACCTGACCAGCTTCCTGAGAAATCTGTATGCAGGTCAAGAAGCAAGAGTTAGAACTGGACATGGAACAACAGACTGGGTCCAAATCGGGAAAGGAGTACGTCAAGGCTGTATATTGTCACCCTGCTTATTTAACTTACATGCAGAGTACATCATGCAAAATGCTGGACTGGATGAAGCACAAGCTGGAATCAAGGTTGCCTGGAGAAATATCAATAACCTCAGATATGCAGATGACACCACCCTTACGGCAGAAAGCAAAGAGGAACTGAAGAACCTCTTGATGAAGGTGAAGGAGGAGAGTGAAAAAGCTGGCTTAAAACTCAACATTCAAAAACTAAAATCATGGCATCTGGTCCCATCACTTCATGGCAAATAGATGGGGAAACAATGAAAAAATAACAGACTTTATTTTCTTGGGCTCCAAAATCACTGCAGATGATGACTACAGCCGTGACATTAAAAGACACTTGCTCCTTGGAAAAAAAGCTATGACCAACCTAGATAGCATATTAAAAAGCAGAGATATCACTTTGCCAACAAAGGTCTGTCTAGTCAAAGCTATTGTTTTTCCAGTAGTCATGTATGGACGTGAGAGTTGGACTATAAAGAAAGCTGAGTGCTGAAGAATTGATGCCTTTGAACTGTGGTGTGGAGAAGACTCTTGAGAGTCCCTTGGACTGTAAGGAGATCCAACCAGTCAATCCTAAAGGAAATCAGTCCTGAATATTCATTGGAAGGACTGATGCTGAAGCTGAAGCTCCACTACTTTGGCCACCTGATGCAAAGAACTGACTCATTAGAAAACACTCTGATGCTGGGGAAGATTGAGGGCAGGTGGAGAAGGGAGAGACAGAGGATGTGATGGTTGGAGGGCATCATCGACTCAATGGACATAAGTTTGAGCAAACTTGGAGGAGATGGTGAAAGACAGGGAAGCCTGGTGTGCTGCAGTCCATGGGGTCACAAACAGTTGGACATGACTTAGCAAGTGAACAGCAACAAAGCCAGTTCCCAGAATCTTTTCTGCACATTTGGAATCTAAGGAAGGACTGAGGGTGACATTGGAGGTGAGGTCATTAGACTTCCCCCTTTTACGGGAGAGTAAACTGGGTTTCTTAGAGCCACAGGATAAAGTGATTAAGGCTCTAGAATAGAGTCTTAAGTTTGATTTGAGGTCTGTGACTAACTTACTGTATTCCTGACTAGGGTTCCTCTCTGGTCTCTGAACCTCTGCTCCCTTTCTGTAGGTACCTCTGAGATAATAACAGTGTCTCATAAAGCAGTGTGAGGGCTTAAGGGGAACATGCCCATCACATGCTGATCAGAGTGTCTAGCATATAGTAGGTGCTCAACTAACATGGTTATTAATATTAATATTTAGCCAACTTGCAGAAGACTCCAGACGCTCTCTCCAAACCTTTTCATCAAAACCATGCCCCCTGCCCTCTCTTCCCTACCCCCTCCCTTTAGTCACTCAGTTCAGTTCAGTTCAGTCGCTCAGTTGTGTCCGACTCTCTGTGACCCCATGAATCGCAGCATGCCAGGCCTCCCTGTCCATCACCATCACTAGCCATTCTCATATCTCTGGAGAAACGAACTGGTTCTCCTTCAACCCTTTGGCTGCCTGAGTTCTGTTTGTAACCCCTAAAGTCAGGACAGGGCATCCAGAGGACTCAGATCCTCTTTCAAAGTTTGGCTGCAACTGGTTCAGGAAAGGACAGCAAAGGACAGGGTTCTGCCTCCCACAGGGAATAGTGTGTGTGTGTGTGTGTGTGCATGAGTGAGTATGTGTGAGTGTGTTATGTGTGTGAGATTGTTATGTGTGAGTGAGTGTGTGAGTGTGTGTGAGAGTGTTATGTGTGTGAGTGAATGTGTGTGAGTGTTATGTGTGTGAGTGTGAGTGTGTGTGTGAGCGAGTGTGTGAGTGAATGTGTGTGCAAGTGTTATGTGTGTGTGTGTGTAAGTGAATGTGTGTGCGAGTGTTATGTGTGTGAGTGTGTGTGTGAGTGTTGTGTGTGTGTGAGCGAGTGTGTGAGTGAATGTGTGTGAGAGTGTTATGTGTGTGAGTGAGTGTATGAAGGTGTGGGGACAAAGCAGACTGTGGCCTGCCCTGGCCCCCATCTAGGCATGGACCTCTTGATCCAATCTTTGGCCAAAGCCGAGTCTCCCATCTTGGAAAGCCATGGAGTGGGGGGTGGGGGTAGGAGCTACACACCAGGGAATGAAGGGCTGAAGGCTTGTGGAGTCTGTGTCACAGGTCTAACTCTCTCTCCAGACCTGGCACCTCAAGCAGCGGGCTGCAAACTGGAGCCCCTCCTGCTGAGAAGGACTGTTGGGTAGAGGTTTCTACCAACTTCAGAGCCTCAACACCAGCATGTCCTCAGGGAATCCTGCCAGGGGGAGAAGCCTGGGGGAGGAGCCTCCAGGGGAGGCTTCAAACACAGACATTGTGTGAGTTAAGAGACACTTTGAATCTTGAAAGGCTGGGTTTCCTTAGCCTGCCTCAGGAGGCTGTGCTTTCCCACACCTGATGAACACTCGCTGTGGGCGTGTCCTCGCCAAAGACAGCTGCAATGACATATTACCCCCCTCACATTCTTCATTGAATGTGCTGTGGCTATTCCTCCTTTGAGACAGGATTAGGGGGTGTCCATATCCCCTTCTTTAAACCCAGGTGAGCCTTTGTATCTGCCCCAAACAGAGGAACGTGTGGAAGTGATAGCAATGCTGCCGGACTTGGGCAGGCAGCCCCGCCCAGCGCCTGGCTCCTCTCAGGGGATGCTCCCTCAGGGCACCCATGTTATGAGGATGCCCAGGTCACATGGAGAGGGCACGTGGGTCTGATGCCAGCTAACACCTCGGCTGACAGTTGGTATCCACCCACAGAGTGACAAGTGAACAAGCCTTCCAATGATTCCGGCACTCAGCGTCTGCCCCTGAGGAGACCCCAGGCCTGTGGACCAGAGACAGTACCCCCTGCCCCTGTGCCCTGTTTGGACTCCTGACTCACAGAATAAATGAGCTCAATAAATGTTAAGTTACTAAGTCTCGGGGTGGTTTGTTACATAGCCCTAGGAACTGGAACACCACCCAAATTAAGTTAGAATGTTTGCCTTTTCCTTCTCAAATCCAGCCCTCACTTCAGACTTTGAGACTGCTCCCTTCTCTGCAGGCTCCCATGCCTGGGGCAGCCTGAGCAAAAATCCTGCTCCCTGAAAGATCCTTTGAATCATCCCATTTCAGCATCCCGGGACCTGCAGATCCCTGCTCTGCCTCTGTCCTCTGGGCGGCGGGTCCCAAGTGTCCTGGAGAGGGCGCTCCCGGAGGCTGGGTGGTCCCCGGTTGGGCATCAGCTGACCTCACGGACCCAGGCGGAATGTGTGCAGACCTAGTTCCCCTACTCGCCTGCTTTCACGAAGTTCACGCTTGGCTTGCTCCTCTCACACTTGACTTGACTTATGGGGTCCCTCTAACCTCCGCCGCAAGCAGACATCGATTCTCACAAAGGTCATTATCTTCCTACCCTGGTTCCCCCCTCCCGCCCCCTCGGCTCCATCTCTGAGGTAGGTTTTCCTGGAACAGGAGGTAGGGAGGCACCCTTTCCCACACCCGGGCCTGGGGATCGACCCCTCCGAGCGGGAGCTTGAGAGGGGGTGCCCTGGGAGCCGCACCCGTCAATCACGGAGGCACCGGCACGGCCTCGCAGGCCATTAGGCGTAGGGCCGGCGCCCTGCTCACTCACCGGGCAGCCATCGGCAGGATGTTAGACGATCGCGGGGCGGCCATTCTTATGATTTATTCAAATACTCATTACAGTCAATCTATTTTTACACAGAGGTGAAGATGTGCGCTGATAACGGTTAATCATTTATAATTCCATGGACTGGTTGGGAGCCAATGTACTATCAAAGTCGCAGCCGCTGGGGCCCCGGGAGCCCCCGAAGCAGAGTGGGGAGGTTGCCCAGCTGCAGGCCCTTCTAGCTGACATTGCCTGAGCAGGGCCGGGGTGGCGGGCACAGCTGGAATAAAGGACCAGGGGACCCCAGACCAGTCTCCAGGAGCTCAGCCTCATGAGGGCACGCAGCACTGTGCGGGCAGAGAGATGCCCAGCAGACAGATGAGGCAAAGAAACCCAGAAGATGGAGAAACCACCTCTAGCTGGATTACCAAAGGAAGTTCCACTGAGCAGACTGAACAGAGGCCAGGGCCTACAGATTAGAAGACTTCTGCCAAGTGGGAGAACCTGATGAGCAAATACGCACACACAGAAGGTGCAGTGGTTCCTGGGCTGACCGGAGGGAAGCGACCAGCAGCATTTCCTTTTCCCTCCCTCGTGTCTCTCCAGAAACAACCAGACATAAAAGCAAGTGCGAGCTCTGAACTTGGCCCGATTCCTCCTCTCACAGCCTCCCACGCTTAGCTCCTAGACCATAGTGGCTGGGGTCTGGCCTGGCCTTGCAAACTCAAGAATTTCCCTCTCCAGCACTCATGACACACAGAACACATCAGACCCACCGTAATGCACAATCAATACAATCTGATTAAATAGGACGTCCTGTTACAGGGCCTCTTCGTCACATTCAGGCCTCATCTAATTACAGGTCCACTGTATTTCACGTCCTGACCAGCTCACTGTCGAGTGTATCCCTTGCACAAGGCATGGCTGTGGATGATCAGGTTCAGGGCTGGTCTTTAACCCATAACCTTATTGAGTTAGCTCAGAAAACACCAATCAAAGTTACTCACAGTTCACAGTCCCTTTGCTGATGAGCGGCATGGAGGTCGGCCTCAGGGTCCCACTCCAGTTTCAACCTGATGGTGAGAAAAGACATCTTTACAGACTGCGTGTGAGTCAACACCTCCCCTCTAGGAGTCCCGGAGAAAAAGAGGCTCACGGCTGTGGGGCGCCCTGAGCTGAGCAAGGCAATGATCATTTACCAATGCCACCTGTCTGACCAAAGACCTCGGGCAGAGCAGGACAGGACAGAGGAGCCCCTGGGAAAGCTCAAAATCCATATGGGGATTTGAAGACAAGCAAACACCACCACCAACGCTGTGGTTTATGGGAGGACTACAGAAAGTAAAGAGTCCCATTCACTGGGCAATAAGGGAGATATACATGGGGATGGGGGGGTAACTGATAAGACCAGAAAACATGATGGTTTTTATCCTGGGATAAAGCAACAACAACAATAAAAAGAAGAAAAACCCAGCACAGGGACTTCCCTGGTGGCCCAGTGGTTAAGAATTCACCTTGTAATTCAGAGGACTTAGGTTCGATCCCTAGTCAAGGAACTAAGATCCCATATGCCTTGGAGCCACTAAGCCCGAGTACCCTAACTACTGAGCCCAAGTGTCACAACTAGAGAGTCTGTGCACTGCAATGAAAAATCCCACATGACACAACGAAAATCCTGCATGCTGCAACTAAGACCCAATACAGTCAAATAAATACATTTTAAAAAGGGGGGGGGGGAAAGCCAGCACATATTTATACCATCTACACTCACCCAGCCCAGCAGGAATAAAATCCATGGGTCCCATAACAAAAGTGCTGCCACGTCATTGGTGAAACAAGAATATCCATCAGATAAGATGAGAACATACATAAAGCAGTGCTGAACTATGTGGTAGAGACTATAACTCCCTCTCTCTCCACAGAAACAGGGTCTGTGAGAGCTGGAGCCTTCAGGGAAGTTTTCAGGGAGAGGGAGAACTTGACCAGGGTCTTGGAGGACTGGTAAGGCAAAATCCAGCTGGTGGAAGACGACCGGGGGCATTCCAAGAAAGGGAGCAATCTGAGGAAGAATGATGGGGGAAAGTACGGACTGTCCAGGGACGATGCAGAGGCTGCCCAGCTGAGACACTGGAGGAGGAGTTAATGCTGAGTCAGCCGGTTGGGGCCAGAGCATCCCAGCTCGAGTCTTAGGTGAAGAGGTCAGGCTTGGGCGCGGAGCTCCTGGAGCCATGGAAGGTTTTCCAACAAAGAAATGTCATGAAGGAGAGGACCCTCCCACCCCCCACAACTCTGTAGTATTTTCCTTTTAATTAAGATGAGAGGCTTCCTGGAAAAGGTGGAGTTTCAGACAGGACATTCAGGAATGGGGTGTGATACAATGCACTCCTGGAAAGATGTCCCTCTTGTTCATGATGATGTCACTCAAAATGAGGCACTTCCTGGAGCTGTCTCCTAACATCTCCAGGACCAAGACTGATGACTCAATGGTAGTGCCTCAGAGACAAGACCAGACCGCTGATGGCACGTGGCTGAAGATGAGGACTGCATGTGCGCATCTGTTTAGCCCACAGTGTGACAGGTTCTCCCCAAGTGTCTGCTGAAATGTTCAGTGGTGGACTCGGCTTGTTCTAACCAGAACCTGACAACCAGCTCCTAGCTGGCAATGGACTCCAACTTGTAATCTTCTACACTATTGACACATTGCTACTGAGCATATATGAACTCAAGACAGGAAGTTTCTTGGTTGAACTGCGTACAGCGAGGATTTATCCCTGCCCCCAGGACTGAAAGTTGAGACACCAGTGACTTGGAAGAAAATAGGTTGGACTTGCCATGTGCACATGCTGCTCAGCTGGACAGGACAGCCACTCTGTTCAGGAGATGGATTCTGATGGGCACATGTTACAAAGCTTTGAACAAGTTGAAAGGATGGACCAAAACTAAAAAGTCAGTTTTTCCCGTGACCAGTTTCTATCTCTCACACAATAATATCATGACAACCATAAATGAAATAAATTTGAAAATAAAAAAATTCTTATTACAATCCTATCACTCTAAACCATCAAATGATTATATACTATGTCCACATGCAAATCCATTTTAGTTTTTTACTGAGTTGTAGAAAAAGATTTGACAAGAATAAATATACCAAATCCTACTCTTAACATTCAAAAGTCAATTACAAAAGTCATACATTGGGAATTTCCCCAGTGGTCCAGGGGTTCAGAATATGCAGGGGACACGGGGTCAATTCCTGATCTGGGAAAATTTCACATGCCAAGGGGCAATGAATCTTGTGTGCCACAACCACTGAAGTCCAAGCGCCTAGAGCCCACGTTTCACAACAAGAGAAGCCCTTGCACTGAAACTAGAGAGTAGCCCCTGCTTGCCTCAACTAGAGAGAACCCATGCATAGCAACAAAATCCCAGCACAGTCAAAAGAAAAATCACAAATTGGGGTGACCTGGTTTTTTTAAAAAGGGCAAGTGTTATTTGAGTTAAATGCAAGTTGAGGTAGAGCCCAGGGTGTGATGTTACTGCCAAACCCATTACATTGATCTCAGTTGCCTTAATAGCTATATGATAGGCAACCAAGAGAATGGTCCTCTCACTTTAGACTTATCAATCTACATTACTTTTAGATGCAATTTTGACATCATATTTTAATAACTTTGATGGTGATGAGTAGAAGAGAGAGGTGAGCAAAGGTGTCTAGTGGTCAAAGTACTGGCTAAAAGTTTAGTACTTCAAAGCACAACCTCTGGAATCAGACCGTACAGGTGTCCATCACAGCCCCACCACTTTCTGGCAGTGGGCCCATGGGTAAGTTACTTAACATCTCTATGTCGCAGTTTTTCATATGTTGTTGTTCAGTCGCTAAGTCATGTTTGACTTTTTGCAACCTCACGGACTGTAGCACACCAGGCTCCTCTGTCCTTCACTATCTTCCAGAGTTTGCTCAGATTCATGTCCATTAAGTCAGTGATGCTATCTAACTATCTCATCCTCACCACATCCTTTTCCTTTTGCCATCAATTTTTCACAGCATCAGGGTCATATTCAAAGAGTCAGCATCAGTTCTTCACAATTCAGAAGCATCAGTTCTTCGGCACTCAGCCTTCTTTATGGTCCAACTCTCACATACATAAATGACTACTGGAAAAACCATAGCTTTGATTATACAGATCTTTGTTGGTAAAGTGATGTCTCTGCTTTCTAATATGCTGTCTAGGTTTGTCATGGGCTTCCCTGGTAGCTCAGCTGATAAAGAATCTGCCTGAAATGCAGGAGACCCCAGTTCGATTCCTGGGTCAGGAAGACCCCCAGGAGAAGGGATAGGCTACCCACTCCAGGACTGTTGGGCTTCCCTGCTGGTTCAGATGGTAAAGAATCCACCTGCAATGCAGGAGACCTGAATTTGATCCGTGGGTTGGGAAGATCCCCTGGAGGAGGGAATGGCAACCCACTCCAGTATTCTTGCGTGGAGAATTCCCATGGACAGAGGAGCCTGGCAGGCTACAGTCCATGGGGTTGCAAACAGTAGGACATTACAGAGCATCTAAGCACAGCACAGCACAAGTTTGTCATAGCTTTCCTTCCAAGGAGCAAACATTTTTAAATTTCATGGTTGCAGTCACCGTTTGCAGTGATTTTGGAGTCCAAGAAAATAAAATCTGTCACTGCTTCCATTTCCCCATTTGCCATGAAGTGA